>NC_134863.1:33472300-33812300 GCF_049852395.1 Peromyscus maniculatus bairdii
GCAGTTACCAAAGTAGAGGATAGAATTGGTATCTTCAAGAAAAGTTCTTAAATCATGAAAGAAAATTTCATCAAGGAGGAACTGAAAAAAAAAAAAATAGAAATTCCAGAAACAAAGGAATCACTCAATCAACTAAATAAAGTACATTGTTGAAAGCACAGCAAAGAAGACCAACCAGAAGAACAAATATCAGGAACGAAGGTGTCTTAGGTTTCAATTGTTGTGAGGAAACACCATGACCAAAAGCAAGTTGGGAAAAAAGAATTGTTTCAACTTGTAATCCATCATGGAAGGAAATCAGGACAGGAGCTCAACACAGGAAACCTAGAAGCAGGAATTGACACAGAAGCCACAGAAGAAAGCTGGTTGTTGGCTTGCTTGGCTTGTTTACTTATACCTCCCAGGACCACATAGCTAGATTTGGCCCTGCCCACCATGAGCTGGAACCTCCCACATGCTGTGGGATGGTCTGTATGTCAAATTACTCTGATTGGTCAATAAATAAAACAGTGATTGGCCAGTGGCTAGGCAGGAAGTATAGGCGGGACTAACAGAGAGGAGAAAAGAAAGAACAGGAAGGCAGGAGTCACTGCCAGCCTCTGCCATGACAAGCAGTATGTGAAGATGCCAGTAAGCCATGAGCCACATGGCAAGGTATAGATTTATGGAAATGGATTGATTTAAGCTATAAGAACAGTTAGCAAGAAGCCTGCCATGGCCAAATAGTTTGTATGCACTATAAGTCTCTATGTTTACTTGGTTGGGTCTGAGCGGCTGTGGGACTGGCGGGTGACAAAGATTTGTCCTGACTGTGGGCAAGGCGGGAAAACTCTAGCTACACCCTCATCAATTATTTGTCAAGGAAATGCCAGACAGACTTTCCTATAGACCAATCTAACAGAGATTTTTCTCAATTGACTCCCTCCTCTCATTTGATTCTAGCTTAGTATTTCTCATCCTGTGTGTTGTGACCTCTTTGGGGGATCAAATGACCCTTTCAGAGGGGTCACAAATACAAAGCAAAGAAACAACACTAAAACCTTAAGAGAAAAATTACTACTAACATACAGAGCCAAAAACATCAAACTAACATTCAATCCCTTGTCAACAACCCTAAAAATCAACAAAGAATGGAATGGTACATTCCAAGCCTTGAAAGTGAGTGATTGTCAACCAAAATTGCTATAGGCATCTAAATGGTCTATCAAAATACATGGAGAAATGAGGATGTTTCAAGATAAACACAGTTAAGTCAATTCACGATAGTTCAGCCAGCATGGTAGGAAATTCTCATGAAAATAGTATACACTGAAGAAAAGATACAGAACAGGGAAAACAAAAGAAACCAATCATCTATACACAGAAAATCAGCAAACATCCAACACTATCAGGAGATTTAAAAAATACCAATTAACCAACTATAAACAACCAAATAATAAATAAGAGCAAATCCTTTTTCATCATAATCTTGAATGCAAATGATCTTAAGTCACCAATTAAAAGATACAAACAAATGGACTTGGTTGAAAAACAAGATCCAACTATCTGTTGTCTCCAGGAAACTCACATATCTAGGAAAGACTTCCAGAAATGGAGAGTCAAAGGTTGCAAATCAAATTACCAAGCAAGAAGAATCTAAAACAAGCAGGCATAGCAATTGTCACTTCTTATAAAATAGACTTCAGCATAAAACTATTGAGGAAAGATAAAGAGGACTACTAGATATTGATAAAAGAAACAATTCATCAAGAGGACATACTTAAAATAAAATGTCTGTGCACCAAATATGTGGCCCCCAATTTCACGAAAGAAACACCAGAAGGCATAAAGACCATATAAGTTCATATAGACATATAAGAACATATAAGACTATACTAGATGAGAGACTTCAGTATCATACTCTGTGTGTGTGTGTGTGTGTGTGTATGTGTGTGTGTGTGTGTGTGTGTGTCTTCCAATTAAAGAAGCAGCAAAGAAACCAGTTAAACTACATTATAGATCAATTGGACTTCACAGATGTCTGGATATTCCCCCACAACAGATTAGGAAATATATATTCTTTATATACAGAAGCTTCTCTGACTTTACCCACATTATAGGCCACAAAATAAGCCTTAATAATTTTTTTTTAAAAATTAAAAATAATGCCTGTAATCCCAGCACTTGGGAGGCAGAGGCAGGCGGATCTCTGTGAGTTCGACGCCAGCCTGGGCTACAGAGTGAGTTCCAGGAAAGGCGCAAAGCTACACAGAGAAACCCTGTCTCGAAAAACCAAACA
Organism: Peromyscus maniculatus bairdii; assembly: GCF_049852395.1. Classification (NCBI taxonomy): domain Eukaryota; kingdom Metazoa; phylum Chordata; class Mammalia; order Rodentia; family Cricetidae; genus Peromyscus; species Peromyscus maniculatus. The sequence continues at coordinate 33,474,579 of NC_134863.1, forward strand.
ACAAAACAAAAAAAAAATTAAAAATAATTCCCAGCACCAGGTCACACCACAGTGGAATAAAACTAGAAACTAATAGCAAAACTAACCCCAGAAATTATACAAATGCTTGAATGAACAAAAAACTTCGAAATAAACAGAATAGGGAAGATTGAAAGTATCCTAGAACCAAGTGAAAATGAAAGTATAGGATAGCCAAAGCAAACAAGCAAAGTTTAGAGTTGTAAGTGTTCTCATTAAAAAAAAAAAAAAAAAAAATGGAGATACCGGAAATAAATAACCTATTGATGTGACTCAGGGCTTTAGGAAACCAACACCGGTCAACACGGTGGTACAGCAAGTGAAGGCACTTGTCAGGCAAGCCAGGCAACTTGAATTCAATCTCCAAATCCTACATGAAGTGGGAAGAAGAGACCGGATTCCACAGAGATGTCTTCCGACCCCACATTTACACGGTGGACTAGGTGCCCAGACACCCATTATCGCGCCTACACACACACACACACAAATATTAATCATGATCACCATGATGATAATAATAATTAGTAAATAAATTTTAAAAAGAACGCCAAGGAAAAGTCAAATCCAAATGTATCAGGTAGTAAGAAATAATAAAAATCAAGGCAGAAGTTAACAAAATAGAACTAAAAGAATAATACAGAGAATTTGGAGGTGAAAAAGGAGTTGTTACAACAGATTCTAGTGAAGTCCAGAGACTCTTCAGGAGATACTTTGAAAATGTATATTCCAATAAGTTGGAAAACTCTGAAGAAATGGATAAATTTCCATGCATGCATGACCTACTGAAATTAATGCCAGAGAAATAAAAAAGCTAAACAGACCCATAACAAGCAAGAGACTGAAGCTAATCAAGTCTCCACACAAAGAAAAGCCCAGGGCTGGATGGAGTTATGGTCAAATTCTACCACACTGTCAATGAAGGTCTGATACTAGAGCTCAAACCGCTCCATAAAATAAAAAAGGAAGGAATACGGCCATGCTCATTCCACAAAACCAGACTAACCCCATACCAAAGCTGGATAAAGACAACAACAACAACAAAATAACAACTAAAACCTACAGATCAACCTTGCTAATGAATATAGATGCAAAATACAAAACAAATTCAAGATCTCATTAAGAAGATCATACATTATGCTCAAGTTGGTTTCATCCTAAGAAGTCAAAGTTAGTTCAACATTCACAAATCAATAAATATAATACATATTGTACTGACCAGTTTTGTGAATCAACTTGACACAGGCTAGAGTCATCAGAGAGGAAGGAGCCTCAGTTGAGGAAATGCCTCCATGAGATCCAACTGTAAGACATGTTCTCAATTAGTGATCAATGGGAGAGGACCCAGCCCATGGTTGGTGCCATCCCTGGGCTGGTGGTCCTGGGTTCTATAAGAAAGCAGGCTGAGTATTCCATGAGAAGCAAATAAGTAAGCAGCACTCCTCCACGGCCCCTGCATCAGCTCCTGTCTCCAGGATCCTGCCCTGTTTGAGTCCCTGTCCTGACTTCCTACAATGTTAAACAGTGGTATTGAAGTGTAAGACAAATAAACCCTTTCCTCTCAAACTTGCTTTTTGGTCATGGTGTTCCTTGAACTAATCAAAACCCTAACTAAGACACATATTAATAGACTTACTGACAGAAATTGCTAAATAGACATTGGACAAAGTTTAATGCACCTTCATGGTAACAGCCCAGAAAAATCTGGAAATAGGTAAAACAAACTTCAACATAATAAAGGCTATAGATGAAACACATACAGCCAACATTATGCTAAATAAAGAAAAACAAAATATTTATACTAAAATCTGGGACTAGACAAGGGCATCCACCCTGTTTGCTGTTATTCAATATAGTGCTTTCAGTCTTAGCTACAACAATAAAACAAGAGAAAGATATAAAGGGGATGATAATTGGAAGAAATTAAACTATTCCAATTTGCAGATGACATGATTATGTACTTCAAAGACACCATGGATTCCACTAAAAGCCATCTAGATCTGATAAACACTTTCAATAAAGTAGCAGGATACAAAATCAGCATATAAAAACCAGTAGATTTTGTAGGAACTAAAGACAATTTTGCAGAGAAGGAAATCAGGAAAAATATTCCCTTCTTGAAAACCAAAAAAATACTAAGGTATCTAAGAAAAATTCAACCAAAAAGGTGAAAGAAAACTTTAAGATGCTGAAGAAATAAATTGAAGAGGGAGCTACCTAATGGAAAAACTGTCAACACTCCTGGATTGGCTGAATTAATATTGTGAAAATGGCTAAGTTCCCGAGACCAATCTACAGATTCAATGCAATCCTCATCAAAATTCCAATGACATTCTTTGCAGAACTAATTTTTTAAATCACAAAACCTTAATGTTCATACTCAAACCTCCTTACTCCAAAGCCACAGACAACCAAAGCAATTCCAGGCAGGAAGAACACATAGGAAGTGCCCCATTACCTCACCTCATACTATGCTATAGAGACGATGATAAAGACTGAATGGTGCAGGCACAAAAGTAGGCATATGCATCATCAGAAAATGACAGACAGCAGATAGATAAACCCACACCTCTGTGGACATCTAATTCTTAATGCAAGTGTCAAAACCATACACTGGGGAGAAAAAGACAGCCTTTTCAATAAATGGTGCTGGCTGGAAAACTGGCTATTCACCTTCAAAATAATGAAATTATATTCATATGTTTACCCCCTGCACAAAAATCAATTGAAACTGAGTCAGGAACATAGATGTAAATTCAGAAATGGCTAGCTCAGTAATTAAAAGCACATACTACTCTTCCAGAGAACCTGCATTCAGTTTCCAGCAGCCCTAACAGGCAGCTCACAATTGCCTGTGACTCCAGCTCCAGGGGATCTGACTATACTCACATGGCACACACACACACACACACACACACACACACACACACACACACACTAAATAAAAACACATCTTTTAAAAAAGCCCATAAATTAAAAGTGTTGAAATTGCTTTAAAAAAAAAAGCATAGGGGAAACACTTCAGGTTGTAAATATAGGCAAGACATTTCTGAAGAATACTCCAACTGCACAGGAAATAGCCCCAAGAACTGACAAACGGAATTACATGAAACTAAAAAAATCTTCTTCACAGGAAAAGAATCGATCAACATAGTGAATAGACCATGTACAAAACAGGAGAAAAATCTTTGCCAGCTATACTTCAGACAAGGAGTTAATGTCCAGAAATACAAAGATTTGCAAAAAAAGTAAACACAAAATGTAACTGATATCTCAATTATTGTTCTATTACTTGAGGAGACACCAGGACCAAGGCAACTCTGATAAGAGATAGCATTGAACTGGGGGCTTGTTTACAGTTTCAGAGGACTAGTCTGTAACTAGAGTTTTCCTGCCTGGCCCATAGTCAGGACAAATCTTTCTCACCTGCCAGTCCCACAGCTGTTCAGACCCAACCAAGTAAACACACAGAGACTTATATTGCTTACAAACTGTATGGCCGTGGCAGGCTTCTTGCTATCTGTTCTTATATCTTAAATTAACCCATTTCTATTAATCTATACTTTGCCACGTGGCTTGTGGCTTACCAGTATCTTAACATCTCATGGCGGCGGCTGGCAGTGTCTCTCTGCCTCAGCCTTCCACTTCCCAGAATTCTCCTCTCTTTGTCCCGCCTATACTTCCTGCCTGGCTACTAGCCAATCAGCATTTTATTTATACAGAGTGATATCCACAGCACTAGTCTGTTATCACCATAGCAGGAAGCATGGCAGCACACCCCGGAGCAGGCATGGAACTGAGAGCTTACACTGGGCACTGGGTCTGGTGCAGGCTTTAGAAACCGCAAAGCCCACCCCTAGTGACACACCTCCTTCAACAAGGCCACACCTCCTAATTCTTCCCGAACAGCACATGAGCTCTGGACTAAACATGTAAGTATATGAGCCTATGGGGGACAGTCTCATTCAAACCATTGCACCTGGTAATCAATACATTAGCTAATAAATGAACTAAATAGATATTTCTCAAAGGAAATATAAATGGGCAATACATATTTTTAGAGTGTCAAACATCTCTAGTCATTAAAGCAACACAAATTAAAACCATTTTGAGATTTTACCCTATTCCATTCAGAATGGCCACCATCAAGAAAACAAATATTGGTGAGGATGTGGGGAAATAATCCTTATTTACTCTTGATGGGTACAGTCATTATGGAAATGAGTGTGGTGATATTGTATTCCCCAAAATATTATGCACTCTAATAAACTTATCTGGGGTCAGAGAACAGAACAGCCACAATATTAAACATGGAGGTTAGACAGTGGTAGCACACACCTTTAATTTTAGAATTCCAGAGGCAGAGATCTGCCTGGATCTCAAGGCCACATTGGAAACAGCCAAGCATGGTGACTCACACCTTTAATCCTAGGAAGTAATGGCAGGAGGCAGAAAAGTATTTAAGGCGTGAGGATGAGGAACTAGAGCTGGTTAAGCTTTTAGGCTTTTGAGCAATAGTTCAGCTGAGATCCATTTGGATGAGGACTCAAAGGCTTCCAGTCTGAGGAAGCAAGATCAGCTGAGGAACTGGCAAGGTGAAGTGGCTGTGGCTTGTTCTGCTTCTCTGATCTTGCAGCATTCACCCCAATACCTGGCTTCAGGTTTGTTTTTATTAATAAGACCCTTTTAGAATTTCGTTCTACAAATGAGTGTGGAGTAGTCTCAAAAAATAGAAATAGAATTACAGTATGACCCAACTATACTCAAAATATTCTATATCCTACCACAGAGATCCTTGTACATATGTTTATCACTGCTTATTTTACTATCGCTAGAACATGGAATCAACCTAGATGTCCATCAGATGGATGGATGATGCATTACATACATACAATGGAATTTTATTCAACCACAAAGAAAAATGAAATTTTCAAGAAACTGGATGGAACTATGAAGCAAGACAATCCTGGCTCAGAACTATATTTTCTCTATGTGCTCAGTCCAGACTATACTGTTAAATATGTATACCTGTGTGGTAGTAAATATGGGTGAGACCCAGAAAACTAGAGAGACCATGAATCTGGAAGGGGGAAAAGTGGCTTCAAGTTCTACTGTCTTCCCCACAAAAAGAACAAGGTAGAAAAGGGAATGATGAGGACAAAGTTTACAACTAAGAAAAGGAGATAGAGAGATGAGGCATCGTGAGGAATCCAACAAAATGGAGTATTGTGAAGTGCCACGTGGAAGCCTGTTATTTTGTAAGCTAATTTTAAAAATAAAAACATTTAAATAATGAATAGGGGTAAATTGCAACCTTCAAGAGTGGGTAAACACTAACTCAATGAAAAAACATAAAAGTAGGAGGAAGTTGAGGTGGAATGATGCTAAGTTGAATTTCTTGAATGTTTAGTTTACAATGCCTGCAAGATATTCTAAATGTCCCATAATTAGTTAGCAGAGAATGACATAAATTTAGAGGCCAGCAATGTAAGAGCTAAAAGGACCAAGGAAGAATATACAACTTAAGAACCATGAGGTGAAGAGAGAATCCTGGGCAGTGTTGAGGGCTGTTACTAACATTTAATAACATTCAAAAAGGTGAAAGCACCTATGAAGGAGCCAGAGAAGCAATATTCAATGTTTTCACAAAAAAAATATGCTATGTCCAAAGGGCAGAATGAACACCTGTGTGAAATGTGGTAAATCATGGAACAAGATGTGAGGGCTGGTGGGAAAACAGCCAATGAGTGTCATGATTTGAAGCTACTGGTAGCAGTACTAGGGGAACTTTGATAAGAGTGAAGTTCTGGGAGGTAGGTGGGATATAAACCAAGCTTGTCTATGAATAAGGACATAGACCAGTGCCACTGAAACTTTAGAGGGCCTACAAATCCCTGGGATCTGGTGAAAATGTGGGCTGTGGGGAAAGACCTGGAGATTCTGGATTGTTAATGAATCCTTGCTGCTGGTCTACAAAACACAGCCATGGTATCAGAGTTGTAGACCTTGATTGGCACACATCAAAGTCATCTGAAGGACTTCTGAGCCACTTTTACAGACCTTGCACTCTGAGTGTCTGATTCAGTACATCCAGAGTAGGAAGATGCATTTCTAAAAAGACCCCAAAGCATTCTGTCAAGGAGAAACCATTCATGGCTGAATACTTGTTTAGATAACAGATCATAGAGAAGCTGGGCCAAAGCTAAGGGGATATCAAAAGAGAGGAGGCATTTGTTGATATTTCTACCTTGGCTTTATTGTTGGCAGTACCAGAGCCAGCAATTCACACTCTCATTGGTCAATGTGAAAATATCCACTGTTAGCTGGTCTGATATGTATTTTCAAGTTTTCTCCCTCCATATTTTCTACAGATTAGCCTGCATCATAGACATACTGGGCTACTTATTGAGCCAACCATCTGTATCTAGTTTCACAGTCTGTGAGTAAAATCAATATGTAATACAAAGAAATCAAAATAGCCTGCTATTACTAGCAAGGATAGTCTCCTTCAGTGTAGAGGGATGTGTTCCTCTTAGAAACAGCAGCCTAGTCTACTTGATATCCTGTTTGTTTTCTAAGTCCAAATTATTGGGTCACCTGCTGATTACCAGGCTTGACTAATTATTCTGATTATATCAGCACACAGTTTCCACTTCTCCAGCTCTAAGAGTCACTTTTCCTGTTGGCTTACTCAACAAAGAACTCCTGTAGCTGAGGCAAATGATGAGCACCTACCCATCACTCACCAGCAATTTAGCCTGAATAGTTATTCAGAATAGCAGGGAGGGGTATAACTGAGCTGTGGGATAGAATTAAGGGAAGAAATGGGATTCAGTATTCTGAGACAATGAGGAAGTCCACAGCTCCTAGAACATATAAATGAAATTGGTGCCTTCTTCATGTTGAATATATCTCATAATAGTAATTAGATTCAGTTGGAAATTAGCACCATTCTTACATATATGGATGAAACTACTTAAGATGGCAAGTGTTACCTTACACAAAGCTTTCTTACTTCCTTTGGAATGAGACTACCCTGGCCAAAAAGCAGTATATGAACATAAAACAAACATGTGCAATGTGGTCCTTCCATCATTCCTTCCCTCTCCAGGGATGTGATCTTTATGTTCTCACATGCTAAGTTCTCAGGAACCCTACAGTTCCAGCTTGCTCTACAAGTTCTTATCATTTTTAATGAACAAGATAGTTAGGTTTCAAAAATTACACACAGACAAGGAGTTCATCCCATCTCTCCTGTCAGACATCCATCTCTGAAGTTCCTTGGAAAAAGAATATTCCTAAGATAAACTGGGAAACTAAAGGATTTCTTGCTCACTGAGACACTGGCCATATCACCAAGACATCTGGCAACCACCTTGCATCTTGTTCAAAGCCTGCTATCTCTCCAGGCCTCCAACCTGTCCCCTCCAGCTTGCTCTCTGATCAGTGAGATTCTCTGTGTCTTTGTGTAAAGGTCACGAAGTCCTAACAGCTGCAAAACATATCGAAGGCGGATTAACGAGCTTGAATTCCTCCTACTCCGTGAAATACATGACTCAGAATGAGAATCTCAGATCAGTGCTGCAGACTGTCATCCTAGACACAGGGAAATTCAGACACCCCTGTAACCTTTCTTGGCTGTCAATATCGTTGTTTCAAAGCTTCTTGAAAGACTAGATAAACAATGGCAAAGTGCTCGACATTCCCAAATGGAAATATTCCATCTCAGCCATAATTCTAAAGACAATCACAAGGACCACAATCTATTCCATGACACAACGTCTCTTGATACTTAGAGAGCAACTGAGAACTATCTAGAAAGAAATGGAGACAGAGCAGAAAAAAGCAAGCGATCTTACTATGTTAGCTGATTAATAGAAAAAGCCTGTAATGTAAACTGGTTCGCAGTCATTTGGACAAGTTCATGAGCAAGGTTGGCTCTGGCATTTGATGTGTGGTGTAGACAGGAGATATTTTGGAGCATGAGAGTGTTTGTTTGTGCCTAAATAGAAACACAGATAACTAGTGCAAGCAAGAACTTCCTCCACAGAGTGAAACTGCAAATAACCCAGCTCCTGGCTGCCAAGTAATGCTTATTTTAGAAAGATTAAGTAGGAACAGGCTGCCTGGCCAGTCCAGGAGAAATCGGAGGTGCTCTTCCCACACACCAGGCACTCATTAGCATGTCTACTCAGTTTCTCAACTGTGAACAGCTGCAAACAGACAATAGTGGGAAACTGTCAGAGGGGAAAAGTGCTGGAAAAGGCTGTTAATTAAGCAAAGATGGAGGGAGATGATTTCTTTATGAAGAAATGCAACTCTTGGACAGAAAAAAGGGTTTCATAATGCAGAGTTCTAGAAGAAAATGACTCAAGGAAAAGCAATCATAACGAAAATGTAAAACTGTAATCACAAAATTTCTCAAACTTTTATTGAGCACCTTCTGAATACAATGCACTGTGCTGAAACCACAAGGGGAGAAGGAAGGGAGCCAGATGATTCCCACCCATAGACAATTGGCATGAAGCTCATGAGGACAAGCTACTTATACCAACTGCCGTGCAAAAATCACAACCTGTAGCCACTTCAAAACTGGACTGCATGAGTTCAGAACTATTGCCTCCCACAGCACATTTCTAGATTACTGACAAGATGACAGCCTAAGGTGGTTCTTGGAATGAAAGTGATGGAGATTGAACAGCAGAACTGGAATGATTGTTTATTTTCACTTTCTATCTGCTAAGACCCAGAAGCTCTAGAAACCACTCTTGAGTGTATCATCAGCTCATCTTACCATCATTCATGTGTCACTTACTCAGTGGGGATTGGAGAGTCACCATCTGGCATGACGACAGAGGAATTACTATGGGATAGAAGTTTTGAGACAGCCGAACAAGCCATATAAAGGCCAATTCAAAGCAAGAGAAGATCTCAGGACTTCTAGAACATGAGAAAAAAGAATGTTGCTTATGGAAATGAGCATATAAACATGGAGCAAAAACTCAAAGCACATGGACTGAGAAATGGAAAATGAAAACAATGAACAGTTGAATGGTTATTATTGCTATGAGGGGCAACAGCCATCCTATATTAATGAAATAGCTGAAACATGAAAGAAAAAAATAAAGAAATTTAGTATAATGCAGAGAAATAGGAAATTGTCCAGTCAAAGCTGAAATTTAACCAGTGATTTAACCACTATCCAATATGGACTCCTATTTAACAGAAGCTGTACATAGACAGTTTAAGGAGTGGGTCCTGCATGTCCACCCATATTCATGCTTCATTCATTACCACAGTTTTGTGTTGGGCCATATGCAGCAAGTTCCTACAGGTGAAATCTAAGTGAAAGGCACATTCAGTTCACGGAAGACAGCCAGGGACTGTTATGCACATTATTTTCTCCCTGGCCAAGACCATTAGGTTCCTCCTCTGGGAGTGTCATCCCAGAGGCATTGTTTTTTCTGAGTAGGACAGGGTGACTTGAGAAAAAGGAAGCTCAGACAATACTCTGATGTGCAGAGAACAAGGCTCACACTTTTTAAGACAGGGTCCCTTCTTCAGATCAGCTCCAGCACATCTTCCTCATAGATACCTACTCTTTGGTCTCTGCAGGAAAGAAACCATGGTCCAGGGTTCATGCACTGCCTTCAGTTCACGTGAATGGGCATCCAGGAGTTTCAGGAGAGAAGTGCACCACTGAATTGAGACACTGGAAACAATAACTAATTCCAACCTGCCAAGGAAATCAAGTTTGTGGTGAAAAATATCCCGTTTTAAACGTTTCTTAAGACTAGGTCTGAAATGGACCTTCTTAGCACCTGCATGTGCATACAATTTCATTGTTTGACGTGAGCAACCTCTGTAACGGCATTCAGTTTGTCGTTCCTTTTGTGGCTTTTAATTGCCATGCCCAGTTTGCCTTCTAATACACTCAGGGAGTGTACCCAAGTAGGAGCCTGAAAAGGGGGCTGCCGATGGGCCAGAGATGCACAGATGCCACTAATAAATCACTGATAGTTAAGATATAGATTGGATGATGGGCGGCAGATGGGAAGGAGGTAAGTCAAATTGCTTTTCTCATATAGATTATTGGATTAACAAGGAAACAGCAGACACGTGATAAACTAGTGTAACAAATTACTATCATAAAAAAAAAAAAAAGATGATCTTATCCCAGGATTGCAATAATACTCTGTTGGCTGTTAGCTCTCTGGAGATGTGCTTCAAGTGGGGAGCATCCCTCTGCAATGGTAAGACAGAGAACACTCACCAAACTCCTCTCCTAAGGAACATGTGCAAGCACATCCTGGTGAGGTGTGGGAGAAGGGATACAGCCAACCATAAAGACAGAAAGTCATTAAGCAATGGAGCTATTAACAGGCACAAGTCTCACCCAGTATTCTAGTAATAATACAGATTGTAACCAACAATACCCGGAAGCCCATATTTTTTATTTTGAAAAATTTCAAATACCCAAAATGTTGCAATAGTAGTAACACAAACACACGCTACTATTTACTTAGATTCAGTAGTTTTATTTTGTCAGATACATTTTCTTTTTTCCTCTACTTTTGCGTTGAACTGTTAAATGACAAAAATCAAAATTCTTCATCCCTAAATATCATGGTATAGATTTCATGAGAAAATGGTCATTCTCCTATATTTAGTCACAGAGTTATCATTTTCAAAAAATTGTAGCCATGATATATATATATATATATATATATATATATATATATATTCTATGATATATTTTCCTTGATTAATTTTCCAAGTTGTCCAAATAATGTCTTCTGATGACTTTTTAAAAATCTAGGACCAGTCAAGAATTCTGCATATTTACTTGCCTTGTCTCTTGAGTAACTTTTTAAATTGTGTCTTAGGTTTTATTTTTATTTTTTAAGAACACTTGTTTTTCAAACCACTTGTCAGTTTGAATTTATTTCATTACTTCGTTGTAACTAAAATATGATAAACATTTTCAGCAAGACGTTATGTCCTTTCTCATATATCAGGAGGCATGTGTTACTCGTTTGTCAAATGTGGCAATTGTAAATGTAATCATGTGGTTTAAGTAATGATGCCTGATATCTCTATTGTAAATGTGGCATATCCTTTCTCTAAAAAAATAATAAATAAATATTTTTGAAAATGGATAATTCTAAAGACTTGTTTTGTGCAATGCTGATATTGAATCTGGCCTCATTCATGCTAAGTATGCACTGTACCATGAGCTCTTCCCTAGCCAAAGACCAATATTTTATTCAATAATTTTAGCATGCTTTGATGACTTACTTGAATCAATTATTGTAATTTTGATCCGCAGACCTAGAAAATCATAATTTCCCATTATTTCTGCTTTTATGATTCTCTGTAGAGATAAACTTATTTTTCTTCTCTCTGTTCATTTCCAGTAGTGTTGGTACCATTCCGAGCTTGCATTATGAACAATAAATGGCTTGAAATTCATTCTCATAGTTGTTTATGTTGACACCCCAGCTGTCCCAGATTTAGCCAGTAGAAATCCCTCCTTCACCTTAGCTTCTGGATGTATGGTTTTTGTTTGCTTTTAAATATAATTTTTTTATGAATGTTAGAGCACATTTTTGCTTTTTGGTGCAACTTCATGCTGAAATGCACATTACTCTTCATTAGCACAAATCAGTTTTTCATCAAGCCTTCGTTCTTTTGAATGGGAGTTGGTAGTGAGAAATCAGGGTAAGGATCACAAGGGCATTCCTTGCTACTGGGTATAATAATCTCTTTCATGCCTTTCATTATACCCAACAAGTAAACATATGTTCTGATGAAGCCAGGAGTTCATACTGATTCCTTCCATTAAAATCCAATATAGTAGAGTACTTTTCCTTCCCTCTTTCCACATTTGTTTCTCTTATGATGAAAATTACGTTCTCTAAAATACCCATGTATTTGCTTCTTTGTTCACTTCTGTAAAACACAAAAAATGGCCTCCAATGATGTCACTACCAACAAAGGAGTTTGTTTTTAGAAAATACCCCCCAATGATGGCATACAGTTCCCAATGTTTTTCTCAGTTGGAATCTTAATGTTCATTTATTACCTTGAATCTAAAGTTTAACTGAAACATTTCCACTTGTATTCAATTCTAGTAGTTTACACTTGCTAAATTCATGTTCTTTTTAGAATATTAAAATATTAATATAGTTTAAGAGTCAAAATATTTCAAAAGATAAACAAAAAAATTACCCTCCCCTTCACTATTGCTTCTACTTTACATAGCAATCTTCAATATTATACCAAGGTCTTTGGTTTCTGTGTTACCTTTTACAGATATTCAGATATGTGTGTGCCTTTTATTTCTACTTTCTTATTATTTCTGAAAGTTAATAGTATTTAGACCTTTTTCACTTACCATATTTTAAAATTTTTATTACATCTTTAGTGTTTTGATTTATTCTTTGAGAATGTCATGCAATATATTTTGATTATTTTTAATTTATTTGTGTGTGCATGCGAGTGTGCATGTGCACGTGTGTGTGTGTGTGCGCGCGCGCGCGCGCGCACACGCGCGCGCACACGCATGTCATGACCCATGTATATTCTGTAGTTACAGAATAACTTGCAGGAGTAAGTTTCCTCCTTCCACCATGTGAGTCCCAGGGATGGAATGCAAATCATCACATTTGGCAGCAAGCATTTTACCCACTGAGCCATTCACTGGCCCTCACTCACGATATTGTAACAATAGAAGCTACTTTGTAAATTCTCTGGATCTGTCCTATTCATCTTTTTAAGCACTAAAATCATATCTCAACTGAGGGAAAATGAGATGTTTGCACCAAAACAGAATTAAAAATACAAAAGAGAAATAGGTTTTGTTAGCTTTGTAACTGACACCTTGATGTATGTGCCAGTAGCTTGGTATATATAGTTCCATCTGGTACAAATTACTCTAATGCAAAATTACACATTGGAGCTCATTAGAAATTCTTATGTTAAGGCTCTACTCTGAATCTACCATATTTTACTCTTTATGGGCAGAGCTAAGAAATTTGCATTCTAGACTTTCCAGATGATTCCATGGATCTTCAGAAAGTCTTATGCTGTTAGGAGTGGACTAAAGGGCTAGAAAAAAAATCATATGGGTAGTTGATCATGGCAGTTTGCCTTAACCTGGCTGCCTGAAACTGCTTTTTCTCTGGCAGCATAGATTTGTTTTATATTTAAAGAATTTAATTAGGATATATTTGACACAATAATAGTTTTCATTATAATATTTTCATACATGTAATGTATTTGATCATACCCACCTCTTTGGTCCTCTCCCACTGACACTAACCCCTTTTCTCTTCCCAGTAAGTTCCCTTCTCCTTTCATGTCTTTTGTTTGTTGTAGTGATTCAATGATTTTTAAATAGAGATGTAACCGATGGGTGATGGGTTATTTATAGTATCGGAAACGTACTAGTAGCCACTCCACTAAATAAAATGTCTCCTTTTCCTCTGCCAACCATTATCAGCCAGTAACTCCTCACGAAGGACTGGGGACTCTAGAGCCTTTTCCCAGTCCCTGATGGGATGTTTGTCGGTCCAGTCTTGTGCAGGTCTTCGGCAGGTAATCAGCTGCAGTGAGCTCATGAGTAAAATTTTCACGCTATCTCCAGAAAGCAGAATTCCATACCGCTTTCTCTGGATCTCACTCTTTCTGTCCCCATGATGTCCTATGAGCCTTGGAGGAGGTGCTATAGATGTCCCATTTCAGGCTAAGCACTCAAATTAACTTATTCTCAACACTTTGACCAGTTATTAGTCGCTGCATTAATCACTGCCCACAACAAACGGAAGCCTCTCTGTACAAAGTTGACAGAACCACTAATCTATGGACAGAAACATTATTATTAGAAGACGATTTGATGAGCACATCATGTACAGTTAGCTAAACAATAGTAGTGTCTTTACCACAAGGGCCTATGACTTTCTCAGCTTTTTGACATAAGTTCCCAGGCTGTATCTCCTGCTGGAGGAAAACAGGAAGGGAAACTTGGCACTTCTCTTTAGCCTTTAAGAATAGAAGAGCTAGACAGCATGTTAGCACCACCCGATAAGTTCTCCAAATCTCAGGTTAGACACACGAAGGAACACTGTGGTCTTCAAAGGCTCACATTCTAATTCCTGCTGTATTCCAGCCAATGGAAACCCAGGCCATGTCAAAAGAAATAGGTGAGCAGTCATTTGAGAATCACAAAGCCCTAACCTTTCACCTGCATGCATCCTCTATACCTCTTTCATGCTCTCCCAAAATATTAGGACTTGAAGATACCCCAGGACTCTGTGTCTCATCTAAGTTTAATTGTCTTATATTTTCAAACAATTTGTTCTCGGGAAGAAGGTAGGTTAAAGGAATTGTCAAGTTCATTTTGAAGATATGAAAACTTAAATGAAGAGGAAAGTAGGGCTAAGAGGATGCTGGCTGGTCCAGTATCTCAGGCATCAGAAGAGCCATTCACAACAGCATTTGGTAGGAAAAAATTTCCTTTAATAACCCCACTTTAAATAGCCAGTGTTTATCAAGTTCCCCACATGAGCCAAGGATTTTGCTATATGCCTTCATTTAATCTTTATAATTCTATGGAGCAGATACTTTTGCCATCTGTCTCTTAGGAATGCATAAACTGCTACTTAAAGATATATTGTTTCATGCCCAATAATAAAACAAGAATCAAGTCCCTATTGCTCTAACCAGAACCAAGACCTCTAACCCCTACCAGAGTGAAAAGAGGCATCGGAAACATGGACTTCCTGAGTCTAACCTAGGTGCTCAGTGATCCGGCCTGCTGATAGCCTCCCTGAGGATGTCCATTAAAACTTGATAGGCTCTTCCTTCACTTCCAGAGGCAGGTAGGCTTCAGGAAACTTGATCATGACTACAGTCAAACCGCTTCACTTTCTGGAGGACCACTGTCTCTATCCTGCTAAAATAAGACTGGACACACACATACACACACAGGAGCCCCTTCATTTCTGATCATCTATAACCCCAAAGCAACACTCTAGTACCCGATTCACATTTTCACACTGAGATTTTAAATGGTTTTGCTTTCTCCTTCTTTATTACATTAATATTTCAATGTGCCCTCTTTATCATCAGAGACATTAGAATACCAATAGAGGGTAATATATTAACTCAAAGAGATGAGTCACTGTTAGTAAAAGTTTCCAGGCCTAAGATCCAAAGATTATTAGAGAAATGCTCCATCCTGATTGCATCCCTTCTTCTCCCATTCTAAGGATGATTGTGTTTGGGGGGAATGTACTCTGAGATAAGGCTGGATAAAGTGGGAACCAGGCCCAGCTCTCTGAAACAGGGTTGGCAGAAAGGAGGTGAGAAAATGGGGCCCACGAGCCAGCTGGCATTTATGGCAGCAGTCCCTCCATGCATTAGAGCTTCAGGGGAGCCATAGAAACCATATGGGAGAGAAAACCCGGCAGAAGACAGATAACATGCAAGATTCCTCTGTGCGTGGGGGTATATCCCAGTAGTTAGGAGGTGAAGGTGGTTCCCAAGAGCCTGCCATTCAATATGGGGGAGCAGGAACTCCCTGCACCCACCAACTATCAAAACATCACTACTTCCCTCGCACTACCTTGACCTCTCCTGATTGCAGGACTCCTCAGCCAATAGTGAGTTAGCTAGCCAAGACCCAGGTTTCTGTCCCTCCCAATTAAGTGTAAGCTCCATGAGGACAGCATAAATATTATTTTACTGTCATTTACAGCATAGGTCTTCTATAGAGCAGTCACTAACTATGCATTGTATTGAACGAAGAAAAGAGAATGAAGCCTATTATGATCATTCCATATGCGTCTATTTAATGGGTAATAGGGACTTATTAAGACATAAATTAAGGGAAAACACTCACCAATACAGAACGGAGTAGACAGCTGAAGTTGTCCTCTGATCTGACCAGGAGCAAATCCACCTTGCAGCAGGAAGCAGGGAGAAGGGCCCTGTGACCCTTCTCCTTCTCCTTTTAAGGGGTCACATACAATGGCAGGAAGCACTGCCTCCTTTGGGCCTTATAGCCTAAGGTCATGGACAGAACAAATACCACTACAGAAGCCAAGTGTCTAAGCTGGAGAAACTCAATTTGTGTTCTAAGCGAAAGAGGTCAATATGTAGCCCTAGTCCTTTTTAATGTCATTTACAATTCATTCAATCGTCCAACAAATATTTACTAAGCATTTACTATGCACCAGAAACTCTATTGGTAGGGCTACAATGATAGCAAGGTACTAAGTCTTGCTCCCTTGGAGTTGATTTCATAGTGAGAAAAGACAAGAGGTAAATATGTAAACAAATAGGTCAAAATTCCTAATTTCAGTAATTATTATCGATAAAGTAACACAGGATAATTATGATGATTAAGATATGGCATAAGAAGGAAACCTAGGCAGCAAAAGCAGGGAAGATTGCTGAATAAGTGAAAGGTTAAGTAACTCTGAACATGACAAACATGACCTCTGAAAGGAGAAGACTCAGGAACGCCTGGAAATTATTACTGAATTCATCCACTACTTTTAATGGTAGTTAGATAGTAATGCATGTACCTGCTAAAGTATTTCTATTGTACAGTAGCATATTATAAAAAAGTAGTATTGGAGATTAGAGAGACAACCCAGTGGAGAAAATGCTTGCTGCACAAGTGTGAGGAGTAGAATTTAAATCCTAGCACCCACAAAAGAGCCAGCCAGCCTGGCATCCTGGCTGTAATCTGTATCCCAGCATCCAGGAAGTGGAAACAGAGCATCTCAGGATTAAGCTGACTATCAAGACTAGCCAAATCAAAGTTTCTGGTTCAGCAAGAGACCCTACCTCAGTATATCAAGTACACAGTTATTGAGGACACCCAGTGTCAACCTCTGGCCTACACACACGTGCACATCCTCACACCCATGTGCTCCCACCATACACATGCATATACACTACATATACACATATGCAAAAATAGTAATATCCACTCACAAATCCTACTACTCAAAACAGTACCATCACCCATGGCTTGTGTTTTTGTCTGAATGTTTCTGCACATGTGTGCATGTAGCTGGAGTTATCTCCAGTCCTGCCGGGGCATATAGCCACTCAGACCCAAATAAACACACAGATGCTTCTATTAGTTAAACTGTTTGGCCTAATAGCTCAGGCTTCTTGCTATCTAGTTCTTATATCTTAAATTAACCCATTTCTATTAATCTATAAGTTGCCACATGGCTTGTGGCTTACCGGTACTTTACATCTTACTTCTCATAGTGGTAGCAGCTGGCAGTGTCTCCTCACTCAGCCTTCCTGTTCCCAGAATTCTCCTCTCTCTTTGTCCTGCCTATACTTCCTGCTTGGCTACTGGCCAATCAGCACTTTGTTTATTAACCAATCAGAGCAACACATTCACAGCATACAGATATCCACAGCATGTGCACATGTATGGATTGTCATTGCATACAAAGGCATTGTATTAGCTTACCCTTCTAAACCCTTTGAGAGAGAACTTGCCAGCTATAAAGGGTGGGATGAACTGACGGCCTATAGTTTCTAAGGTTTGTCCCAGCCCTTGAGTCTAGAGTGAATCAACCAATGGATAACTATGATAAAGGGCCTACCCATTTTTACCCAGATAAGACTTCTCTATAAAGGCACACTCATGTCGCACCTGTTTTTCTAGTTTATTTGTATGTATGTATGTTTTAAATGTACCAATCAGTATCTTCATACACCAGCTTCTTTTCTCTACTCTCTTCATGGAGTTATATCTAACTCTATAGCAACCTGAGAGGATAACTCAGTAACATTTTAATTAGCAATTTATTGGTTAGAAGTCAGTTAAGAATTATTTCATACCTCAGCTGTTTGTATTTATATGTTGCTTATGTTCAATTCCCTTTTCTACAGGTCATTGGTCCTTTCCCTCCGGATTTGATACAACATCTTACAAAGGAAATCAACTCTCTTCCCCAAATGTTGCCAATATGTGTTTCCACTTGTGGTTTTGTTGTTTTTAAAGTATTTTATGTATCTTCCCACTCAGGAGTTTTAATTTGCATGTAGTCAAGCATTATTCTTTCCAACAGAGCCACTAGGTTTTGATTTATATTATTAAATTCATCTCAGCTCTAACAATATTTTAGAAATAAGCCCTTATTCTAATACCTTTGGCTTTGTATTTTCTTTTGAGATTTGGGTTTCATTTGCAATTTATTTTGTTATAAATAGTGAAAAAGGATTTCAGGGTTTTTTTAGGGGGGGAGAGGAGGGAGAAAGAGATGGTTTGAATAAGAATGGTTCCCATAGGCTCATATTTGAAGGCTTAGTCACCAGGGAGTGGCAATATTTGAGAAGGATTAAAAGGATTAGGAGGTGTGGCCTTGTTAGAGAAAGTGTGTCACTAGGGGTGGGCTGTGAGATTTCAAAAACCCATGGCAAGCCTAGGACTATTCTCTCTCTCTCTCTCTCTCTCTCTCTCTCTCTCTCTCTCTCTCTCTCTCTCTCTCTCTCTCTCTCTTTCTGCCTATGGATCAGGATGTAGCTATCAGCTACTGTTCCAGTGGACTGATCAGTATGCTGACATGCTCCCAGCCATGATAATAATGGACTAACCTCTGAAACTGTAAACAAGTCTCCAGTTAAATGCTTTCTTTTAGAAGAGTTCCCTTAGTCACAGTGTCTCTTCACAACAATAGATATTGACTGGGGAGGAGAGGGAGAGAGAGAGAGAGAGAGAGAGAGAGAGAGAGAGAGAGAGAGAGAGAGAGAGAGAGAGAGAGAATACTAGTATGGAGGTCAGAAAGACAATTGACTAAGTCAGTTCTGCTTGGGGAGTTCTTCATCTCATTTTACCATGTGGGCTTTGGATATCAAATTCAGGTTGTCAGCCTTGGCAGAAAGAACCTTTAGCCAACGAATCATTTCACTGATTTCACTAGGCCAGCTCTATTTCATATCATCCCCTACTAATTCTAAGTTTTGTGAAAGCATAGAAACTGTAAAAGATTACAAAAGGTCTCTCTGTGTTTTTTTCCTACAACAGCACATAAATCTATAATTATCAAAAAATTGAAAGCTTTTTCATCATTAAACAGTTCCATTACTGGTATATAGTAGATGCTCAGCAAAGAATGGTTTCCTATCTCCTTCTTTTCCTTACTTTAACCTAATTTCTTATACTCACTCTCCAGTTTATGGGTAGGCACTCATAAGCACATTTCTTGGGCAAGTCAAGTTTAGCTTTGAATTAAACTATGAAGTTTCCCTCATGCCCATACTTAGCAGTACAAACTAAGAAGTGAGAGGATGTGCCCTAAGCAGTTACAACCTATCACTGGGTCATGGGATCCAAGTATGCTTTGTGGCTTCTTTTGGCAGAAAGTCTTCTTTTTAATCTTACTTTCTAACTTGACTACCTCTCCCTTTCCAAACTATAAGAAACAAACCATATATGGGGGTGCCATATAGCTTTGCTTCGGTATATCTGAGACCAGAAATCTTTTTCTTGGCACTATTCTGGACAGACAGACCAAGGACAGGGACAATCTTTTTTTTTTTTTTTCTGTTTTATTTTATTTTTACCTTTCAGATTTTCTTTTTTTTTTCACTTTTTCAAATTTATTTTTCTATTACCAGCTTGATATAGCATAATTTCTTATCCTAATTGTGAAATGTTTCATTGAGGCTTTGCCCAGTAATTGAGTAAAATCAAAACATTATAAGCCACAGTCATTCTAGGGTCCCCCCTGCAATATAGCCTCCCTGGTTCTGTGGGTTGCAGTCTGATTGTTCTTTGCTTTATATCTAGAGTCCACTTATGAGTGAGTACATACCATGTTTGTCCTTCTGGGTTTGGGTTACCTCACTCAGGATGATATTTTCTAGTTCCATCCATTTGCCTGCAAATTTCATGCTGTCATTGTTTTTCTCTGCTAAGTAGCACCCCATTGTGTATATGTACCACATTTTCTTAATCCATTCTTCAGTTGACAGGCATCTAGGTTGTTTCCAGGTTCTGGCTATCACAAATAATGCTGCTAGGAACATAGTTGAGCATGTATCTTTGTGTTATGATTGAGCATTCCTTGGGTATATAGCCAAGAGTGGTATGGCTGGGTCTTGAGGTAGATGGATTCCCAATTTGCTAAGATAACAGCAAGCTTGGTTGTGAATGAAACATTTACCTCTTCAATATTCCTTTTGGGGACTGAAGAGGGTGTGGGTTCCTCTTATGTTCTGGAACTGCTTCTTTTAAAGATTTATTTAATCATTTTTAAGTATGTGTGTGGGAGGGTCTCTGTAGGAGTTTGTCCACACAAGTTTTGGTGCCTGTGGAGGCCAGAGGCATTTGATCACCTTGCAGCTGGGGTTACAGTTGGTTGTAAGTTCCCAATGTGGGTGCTAGGAACTGAACATGGATCCTCTGGAAGAACAGTATAAACTCTTAACCTCTGACCCATCTCTCTATCTCCCAGAATCACTTCTAGTACCAGATCATTCAAAATCTCTTGGTCCACATCTACTAATATCCACCCTCTTGCCATACTGTCTAATTTTCTTCTGTCTGTGGAGGTTGTGGATGACTTTGGATGTGTAAGAGCTAAATGGCTGCCTCCTCCTTCAGTGAGAACACACCCAAACTGGTGCCCATGTAATGATAGAACAATCATTTAACCTAGCAACCAGAAATTGAGAATAGCCGCAAGTTTCACACTTACATTGCTCCAGTTCAAAGTCCTTTTATGCTTCACACAGACTAATTTGAACAAGAAAATGGAAGGAAAGTTTGGAAATAAGGGAACATTGAAATAACAAAGGGATGCCAACTGCAGAATGAGTATAGTTATGAATTTGGGAACCAAAACCCAAAAGTCTGGGGAAAGCGTGGAGCCTGGCTGGCACTAGTGTCTTGGGAACTTAGAGGAAGGTCCCAGGAGGGTGAAGACACAGTAGATATTGGGATCTATGAGGAAGATAGTGTGGGACCAAAATGAGCCATCTTTGAAATAAGACCAAAATGCTTTCACCCTAAAACTAAGGTCTAAGATTTCTCCTTTTAGGTACATGCCATGAGTTACTGGAATAGGTCATGAGTTGCTGAAACCAGTCAGTTCAGATTCCAGAAACCAGGAAGTGTAAAACTACAGAGTCACAAGGTAGTTACAAGGTAATGACTGCTGGACTATGGAATGTCCTCTCCCTGGTTCCCTAGGTAACGGTTTGACCAAAGAATGTTCCAACCCTGGTTTCCAGGGTAACTGACCATAAAAATGTCCCCACCTGAGGGCAGCCAATGAGAAATGGTGGCAGGCAACCACCCACTTAGAAATAAGATTAAGCCATGATTTCTAGAAAGTCCCTAGAAGTGAGCCAATCAGAATTGTACCCATACTAGCACCCCTAAATGATATAACCTTGTGGTTTTTGCCTTTAAAAACTGAGCTTGCAGAGAGGTGGGCCTCCACTGTGTTGGATGTATTGGACAAAGTCCCTGCCTAGGCTTGTATTGCTCTTTTGGATATCCCAAATTAAACCTTGCTATTGCATTCCAGCATGCTTGTCTTTGGTGGTCTCTCTGGGGGTCGCAATCTGGGCACAACAATAGTATTATGAAAAAAAAAAGGAAACAAAATAAGCTGCTATTAGAACCAACTGTTACTGTAGCAAAGAGCCATTCTATTACTGGTGTGGCAGTAGGAAGAGACAACCAATGGGAAGAGCGTAGCCCTGTCCTTCCTCTTTCCTTCTAATCCCTGCCCCCCTTTAGTGTTCTGTTAGCAGAGCTCATGGAGCAGGCAGGAGAAACATCAGCATTGGCTGGAGGACCCTAGCCACAGCATCATAGAGAAGAATGTAAAGCAATCCTCCTCAACACGCTCATCGAGACCCCCTTTGAGGTCAAACAACCTTTTCACAGGGGTCATCTAAGACCACCGGAAAACACAGACATTTACATTACAGTTCATAACAGTAGCAAAATTACAGTTGTGAAGTAGCAATGAAAATAATTGTTTGGTTGGCAGTCACCACAACATGAGGAATTGCATTAAAGGGTCACAGCATTAGGAAGGTTGAGGATCACTGCTGTAGAGTATGTGTTACTGTTCTGGTGCTGTGACAAACACCAGAGAAGAGTATCAAGAGGTGGACAGGCTTGGCGCAGGCACGATCACCTGCTGAGCCATGCCATGAGCCCAAGGTGATTAACAGTGTCTATCCATGTATCTGCTCAACTAGGCAACAAAGGACACTTTAAAAGTTCAGTAAGTGGCCGGGCGTGGTGGCGCACGCCTTTAATCCCAGCACTCGGGAGGCAGAGGCAGGCGGATCTCTGTGAGTTCGAGGCCAGCCTGGGCTACCAAGTGAGCTCCAGGAAAGGCGCAAAGCTACATAGAGAAACCCTGTCTCGAAAAAAAAAAAAAAAAGTTCAGTAAGTGTCAAGAAACCTTGACTCTAAGGCTTCTTTGCCAGTACCTGGTATGAAAAAAGAAATTGAAAGACAAATTTATTTCTTTGCTTGGAAAAATCAAAAATAATTCAGTCTTACTCACTTTATACAGTGTCTTCATTATTTTTACACAGAAAAGTCTCTTTACTGTCCATATGTAGTCTCTTTTGTTTTCTTTGAAATAGGAGTGGTAGGTCAAGTGACTTTGACCTCATATCCAATCTGTGATCTGCTCATATTATCATTATCATACCAGCACCTACAACCATAATAATTACACCTAATTGTTTAGTGAATATAAAATCAATCAGGGGAGCCAGGCAGCGGTGGTGCATGCCTTTAATCTCAGCACTCGGGAGCCAGAGCCAGGTGGATCTCTGTGAGTTCGAGGCCAGCCTGGTCTACAGAGCAAGATCCAGGACAGGCACCAAATCTGCACAGAGAAACCCTGTCTCGAGAAAAAAAAAAAATCAATCAAGGACTGAAAGAATTCCTCTCTTCAGTAATGTTAAAGTCTACTGAGGAGATGGAAAGACAAATAGCAAATGGTGATAATGTTTTAAGCACTCAGAGGAAGGTATTAAGCTAGCAAATAGGAGCAGCCTATCCAAACCAAATGTGGAACTTGAGTTGAGTCTTGAGGGAAGAATGAGAATAAAATACATAAGAAGAACAAGCAGAGGAAGGAAACAGAAAGCCATTGCAAGCAGCAGAAACAGTTTTGTGCAAAGGTTAGGATATGAGAGAAAGTAGTTTCCCATCCGCACCAGGGAGGCAGAAAGCCAAGGCAGAATACAAGGTTGTTCTGGATTCATTCACTGCAATCAGAAACTCCTAGGTAGCAGCAATTTGATAGCACTCTGATGCCACATAACTAGAAATGCAGAAGAAGACAGTTGTGGCATTGGTTAGTAGGGCAGGTTTGCTGTTCCAGACCCTTCCTTCCTGATTCCTGGACTCTGTAACTCTCTGGCCTCTCTTTTTACAGCTCCAGCTGCCATGTCTCCAATTTGGTGTCTGAAAGAAACCAAAGGGAGCAGACTTTTCCCTTGTATGTGGGATGCTTGGTTTCAATTGTTCACTTGACACAAACTTGAGTCACCTGGAAAGTGAACCGAGGAGCTGTCTTGATCAGGTTGGCCTGTGGGTGTGTCCATAGGGGAGCGATGATGGCCTAAATGAACTAGGGAAGACTCAGGACCTGAAGGTAGAGAACAGCATTCCCCTTTGGGGGACCTGGATTGAATAAGGGTAGTGAAGCTACCTGAACACTGAGCCTGTGTGTATTCACAGCTTCCTGCTCCCAACTGTGGATGTGATTCGATGAGCTACTTCGAGTTCCTGCTACCTTGCCATTCCTGGTTTTTTGTTTGTTTGAGATTGTGTGTGTGTGTGTGTGTGTGTGTGTGTGTGTGTGTGTGTGTACACTATATATTATTGAAAATAAATCTTTTCATATAATATATTATGATCATGTTTTCCCCTCCCACAACTTCTCCCAGATCTTCCCCACCTCCCCACATACCCAACTCCACACCCCTTTTTTCTCTTTCTCTTTAGAAAACAAACAAGAAAAAAGAAGAAAATTAAATACAAGAAATTCTCTCTCTCTCTCTCTCTCTCTCTCTCTCTCTCTCTCTCTCTTATACACACACACACACACACACATACACACAGAGACTATCCTGTTTTGATGGTCTACAACTTGGAATTGTGAACTAAAATAAACGTGTTTACCCCTAAGTTTCTTTTTGTTTGGGTAATTTATCACAGCAAGAGAAATGCAAATGAAAGTGAGATAATCAATTCTCCACAAACATCTGTAGTAGATGGTGTTTGCCCAAAAACACACCCTTCAAAGGAGTAGTTAATATGGGAATGTGAGAGAGAGAGAATTGATAAGTTTTTTGTGCCCTGATAAGCCTCTCCACCACCGACACAGCTATCAAAATCAGACCAAATCAGACCGAATTAGAAAAAGGTCCCAGTTTAATGGGTAAAACATTCCCGGGTAATTCTCTAGCCCCCCAGATAGGAAACAGGAATGAGAGACTGGAAAAATCACATGTCTGTTTTCTAGGATGCCATTTATATACCCTGTGGGAGTGGTCGTGAGCCTCTCTGGGGGAGGAGCTGTGTTTGGCCGGCTTTTAAGGGGTGGGGTTAGGGAAAGAGATAGGGGAGGGGAGTTGAGATGGATCTTCCACCAGACTCCTTCCAAACAAGAATAAGGTAAGCAAAATGGAAGGGAAGGAAAGTCAATACAACACTATGCTGTTTGCCACCATGAGCATCTGCAACTATTTCACTTGGGTTGCTAAAATACCAGGTAGTTAGACCTTTGGATCTGTCAGTCAAGGCAAAGGAGGTAATTTGTCTTCTGGCTCCTGTTCCTGCACTAGTCAGGGGTCATCGTTGGAAGCTCATTCTGTGCCACTTCAAGGGCAACTCCAGAACCATTGAGCAGGCTACTTAAGGTACTCCACAGGGGCACAGGGGGAGAGATATTTAGGTATGCAAAGTGCAGAGGACTGCACTTGGATATATACTAGTAGACATCTGTTTGAAATAGCAATGAATAAAATGCTGATGTAGGCTGAGAGACTTGTGTCTAACACATCTCCCAGCAGACCTTTCTTCAGGCTCCACTGTTACAGATTTACATCTTGACCCAACACATAACTAGGAAGACTGAAGTGAAAGAGAGTAGAAATGTGGACTTGGGGGTTGGGCATCTCACAAGGCCTCACCCCTAGAAGAAGAGCTGCAAGCTGTCATTCACCTCTGAGAGCAAAAGAATCAGTTTTTTCTAGAGAAGAGCCCCATAATAGATGATCCAATTTCAAGTGGTCAGCCCTAAAAAAATCTACATATGAACAATGCTAAATAGACTCAGTAGATTATGCATGTGTTTGTATACATACATATTGTGCTAGCTAGTTTTTATGTCAATTTGATACAACTAGAGTCATCAAAGAGGAGAGTGTCTCAATCAAGAAATTGCCTCCACAAGATCTGCCTGTAGGCAAGTCTGTAGGGCATTTTCTTAATTATTGATGGGGAAAAGTCCAACCCATTGTGAGTGCTGCCACCCCCATGCTGGTGGTCCTGGGTGCTGTCAGAAAGCAGGCTAAGAAACCCATTAAACAGAACTCCTCAATCAGCTCCTGCCTCCATGTTCCCTCCCTGCTAGGGTTCCTGCCCTGATTTCCTTCAGTGATGAACACTGATGTGGAAACATAAGCCAAAAAAACCCTTCCCTCCCCAAATTGTTTTTGGTATGTTTGATCACAATAATAGTAACTCTAACTAAGACACATAAGCATATATATGCTGTAAGAATTCCACTAGAGAAAGACACAGTCAACAACACTAATTAAGCCAGGTAAGAGTATGAGTCCTTTGATTTTGGTCAGCAAGCTTCAGTAGGCTACTACCTCAAAGTCTCTTGGTGCTGAGGCTCAGGGGTACAATATTTTTAAAGGTACACACCACAAAAACCACACAGTTACATCAATGTTAAACGAAGGCTGGAGTAACCTTACATCATTTGTTTTGACAGATCATAGTAGTTATTTTAGACAATGATATGACAGTTAATTTCGACTTATACCTTCAGTTGTTTTCATTTAAGTTTGTGTAAACATTAATTATTTTGTTTAAGACATCTTTATCATGGTCAGGGTCACCAACCAAATGTGTTGCTGTTGGAAGGGTAGACGGCTGAGAAGTGTCTATGCAGACACAAAATGGAGTCAGGACAAAATGGAGTTACTTTAGTCACTTCAATGCAGCAAAGATGGTTAAAGAAGAAACCATAGATTTGAGGGATGGGGGGAGCACAGTAGGGATGAAAAAAGGGAGGGAGAGGTAGAAATGATATAAATACAATATTAATGTATGAATTTCTCAAAAAGAATACAAATTTAAAGAGAGAGAGCTGCAGACTTGACTTCTAGATCAATAGCTAATGAAAACAATAAATGTGGAGGGCAAGAACTGTAGCGGCTTTTGGCCATGTTAGACATACAGAGCTAACTGGGGACAACAAAATGGCTCATCAGGTAGTGGTGCTTGCTTTGAGGCCTAAACACCTAAGTTCTATCCAACAAGTTGTCCTCAGACCTCCACACATACGGTGCCCCCCCCCCCCCACACACACACACCGAGTAATTAAATAACTAATAATAAATAAATGTAATAAGAAAGGAAATATGAAGGTAAATTACAAAAGCTCAAAAGTGTTGAAAGAATTTGCCCCTGCAGAGCAGGACATGGGAAAGGATGAGATTGCCAGTATTTTTTGCCAGTCTTTGACTCCTTAAACAAAGTTTATATTTAACACTGACTTAAAATGAACTTATATGTGGAAACGAACAGATAATATGCTAACTTACATAATTCTTTCCACGGTATGCTTTCAGATGCTCTGGAAGCCCTTGAGATACTTGTTCCCAGAGGAAGGGAACACTACGATGGCATGGTGCCTCTCTTGCAAAAGACAGTCAATGGTTGCTTAAAGAGAGAGAAGGGTAAAGAAGAAAGAGACTGAGAAAACAATATTTGAGGTAGAAATCTCTGATGGCCACTATCAACACCATGACCACATCTGTGGTCCTGAGGGCCACTTCCACCATGACCACCTCACCCCAGCACAGTGGAGAGTAACAAACACAGAAAATCTACCCTGAGCTTCCATACTTGGTCCCTTAATGTGGAATGTTGAGGAGGAGGATAGTTACAATAAGGACAAGAAGGGAAGACTTGGCTGACTTAATCTTATCTTTCTGTTCTTGATTGCAGGAGGATAAAGTTTAATTATGGCATCATGCTATAATTTGAAATGCCAAGGTTGTGCTAGGCGTATAAAGAGTTCCTCTGAGGAAGACTTCCTGTTCCAAGCAAGAGAAAAGTAGCTGTCATCCTAGCTAGACCTTCATTATTTAATCCTCAAATGTTGCTCCAGAAGCTTCAGAAAACATTAGATGAAAGGCATATAAATGAAAATATACCAATTCTCTCCAGCAAAAGAAAGCAGTCAATAAACTTCAGAATTAAATGTGCTGGAATACAATTTTTTAAATACAAAATGTTATATTTCTCTTTCTGTCCCTAGTTCTTAGTATAGTGCCCTGAATGTAGGTACTACATTCATAATTATTGCAGAAAAGAATTAAACTGCAATGAACAGTGCAATTTATTTGACATATTTCCAAGCTATTCTAAGCCATATTGATCCATTCTTCTTATTCGTTACTCTTGTGGGTATACTGACAAATATTTAAATCCTGTATCACAAAACAACATAATGAAAGAGAAGAAAAAGTCTGGGGGGGGGTGAATGATGAGAGAGAAAAGAACACAGAAAAGGAAAATGAGGTAATGCAATAGAATGGGAAGTTTAAATAGCGAGCTTCACTAGGGAAGAATATGGGGAGATAATAGACAAAGAGTGATTAAAATTGTTTCTTAGCATCCTTCTACCTGTGAGTTGAAACATACAGTTTCATTCTTTATACACCTCCTCAGTAGATTCAATTTCCCTTCTCTTTGTGTTCATTAAAAAAATATTCCTCACTATGATATTTTACCTAAAAACAATTAAATACAAATTCTTTTTCTTTAAATCCAAACATCTCCACCTCCTTTTCTTATTTACTTATTTATTTATTCATTTGTTTGTTTGTTTATATTCTTCAAAGTTTTGATAACACAGAGATTGGTTTAGATGCTATAGAATATAGACTTTATAGATTTCTCAAGCCTTGTTGACTAAATCAGAATGCTTTCTTCAACACAAGCTAAATTCAGTTCAGCAGCAGGATGCCACAAACAAAACAATATTAGGATTCAGAAGATTAGTACACAGTATGTCTGAGGCGCTAATACTGTAGAATACTGACGTTATGGTTTAGTCATGTTATATAGAAATCTGCTCTCTAGAGTGAAGAATGTGTGAACTAGCTACATTATAGGTGGTATCCACCTAAGATCACATTTAGCTTTAACTGGCATCATTTGGAACAGTGAATTATATAAATTTAATTTCTTTCATTTTTGGACTAGTTAGCCAATTTATAGCCTGGTATGTGAGGGTACCACACCTTTCTAGGCTCCAGGTATAATTCCAGTTTCCACTGATAACAGAACCTTGACTTACATGTCTCTCTGAGTTTCATACACCAAAAATCAGGTAGCGAGTCTCCCACATGTTGCTCTTTATTTAAATCTTCCTCCTGGCTCATTCTCTCCCTGCTCACACACAGGTTACTATCACATCCATTCACCTTTCTCTTTGTGTTTTGAGGCTAATCAAGCTCATCATAGAACTCGCTTGAAACCAAAATTTTCATCAGCCTAATTTAGAAAGTTCATGGATGGGGGAACAATTCACAAGTAATTGGAAAGTAGAAAAGACCATCATCAAAGTAGCTGGAGTTCTTTGAGTCTCAGGACTGCTCTTGATAACACCATAGTCCCTCTTGTGCCCTCCCCCACCCCACCCCATGCCTGTTACTGTTCCAGTTTTAATGAGTTACAATGGGCAAATAAAATGTTATGCATTTCAGGTGTATAGCATGAGGGTTTGACCCATTACTTTATGTCACCATGACCAAAATACCAGAAAGAACAACTTAAAGTGAGGAAATATTTATTTTGGCTCATGGATCCAGAAACTTCAGTCCATGGTTGCTTGGCCCTATGTAGGTAGACAGGGTATCATGGTGGCAGGTTCTATGGCTCAGGTCAGAGAGGAAGCAGAGAGAAAGGGGACACAGAAAGGGACCAGACTGAGTTATAGCTCCAAGGACACACCACTGGTGGCCTCCTTCCCGTGACTAAGTCCTCTCTCCCATCAATTCTCATAAATGCCATCATATTATATCTCAAAAGACTAATCCATGGAGGAGGTCATAGCCCTTGTGATCTAATTGTCTCTAGCCACACCATCACAGTCATACTCACTGTCTATTCATTAATCCCTTTAGGTGTGTTTTTAATCCAGTCAGGTTAACATTCAGAATTATCCATCACAAATACTAGTCTCTTATCAGATGTGCAGTTTGCAATTATTTTCACCTACTCCACTGATTATTCTTTTGCCTCTCTCTCTCTCTCTCTCTCTCTCTCTCTCTCTCTCTCTCTCTCTCTCTCTCTCTCTCTGTGTGTGTGTGTGTGTGTGTGTGTGTATGTGTGTGTGTGTATGTTTAGGTGCAGAAACTTTTAGTTTTCAGGACTGTGCTGCATAGTTTTATGTCAACATGACACAAGCTGAAGTCATCTGAGGGAAGGGAACCTCAATGAAGAAAATGCCTCCCTAAGATCAGGTTGTAGGCAAGCCTGTAGGACATTTTCTTAATTAGTGATTAGTGGAGGAGAACCCAGCCCATTTTGGGTGATCCCATGCCTGGCCTTGGGTTCTATGAGAAAGCAGGCTGAGCAAGCCATGAAGAGCCAGCCAGTAAGCAGCACTCTGCCATGGCCTCGGTATCAGATCCTGCCTCCAGGTTCCTGCCCTGTTTGAATTCCTGTCCTGACCTCCTTCCATGATGGACTTTGATGCAGAAGTGCTAGCCAAATAAACTGTTTCCTCCCCAAGTTGCTTTGGGTCACAGTGTTTCATCAGAGCAATAGTAACCCTAACCAGGGCAAGGGCCCTGCTGGCTTATTTTTGCTTTTATTGCCTGAGCTTCTGTTGTAGTAGACAAAATCCAAAAGCAAAACTCCCATTGCCAAAATCAAAGTTCAGAAGCTTCCTTCTGGTTTTCTTCTAGGAGTTTTATGGTATCGGGACTTTTGCTTTAAGCCTTTAAACTGGTTTAATTTTTATAAATGTATAGCACAGGGATCCAATTTCATCATTTTGCATACAGATATCCAGTTTTTCCAGCACCACTTTCTGGAGAGATTCTCTGTTCTCTACTGTGTATTCCTGGCACTTATGTCAACTATCAGCTGATCATAAAATGGTAGGTTTATTTGTGTCATCTCAATTCTGCTCCGTTGGTCACCTGTACTCACACCATGATGTTTTAATCATTGTAGCTTTGTAATGTGGTTTCAGGTTAATGAGCCTCTAGTTGTGTTATCTTTCTCAAGATTTCTGCAGCTACTGGGAATTTTTATGAATACTGGGATTTTTTTTCTACACTGTGGAAAATGCCACTGGAGTTTCCTTAGAAATTACGTGGAATTTACAGTTTACTTTGGGTACACTGGATATTTTAAAATATTAACCTGTCTAATTCCTGAATGTAAAACACCTTCCCATTGATTTGTGTATTATTTACTTTCTTTCATCAATGTTATACTTTTCAATAAATAAATTTGATTCAAAATGAATTTGATTCAGTTTTTCACAAAACATTTTATTTTTGTTCACACTACTATAAATGGGGTTATTTTCTTTACTCTGTTGTCGGGTAGTTATTGTTAATATATAAACATGTGCCTGATTGTATATGTTTATTATTTCAGACTACACATTTACTGAATTTATTAATTCTTACAGTGTTTGGGGTAGGGTTTCAAGATTATTTATATCCCATCCCACATCATTCTAAAGAGAGACAATTTTACTTAGTACTTTTTGTCCATTTCTTTTGTTTTCAGTGTTGGGGATCAAACCCAGGGCCAGGCATTTGCTAGTCAAATCCTCCTCCACCACGCTAAGTCCCCACCCCACTTTTCCTATTTGATCTTTTTCTTAGTTGTTCTTTTCTCAATTGCTCTGGCTGGGATTATCAGAACCATATTAACTAGAATCAGTGGTTCCTGACTGTAGAGGGAAAGCTTTCTGCTTTTCACGAGAGTGTAATACTAGCTGTGGGCTTGCCATATACAGCCTTTCAGCCTTTGGTGTATGGAGGTGCGCTTTCCATCAGAGTTTTTGTTATGAGAGGATGTTGAATTTCGTTGATTGCTTTTTTTGATTTTATGATCATATGGCTTTTCCATTGTGCTAAAGAGCTGCATCATGTTTATTGACTGGCATGTGTGGAACTATTCTTTCATCTCTGAGGTAGATGGTGTCTGCTTATGATCCACCATCAGCCTGTCATGCTGCTGGTGGATGCAGCATGCTGAAACTGAGAACATTGTGCATGCGTTCCACATTTACTAAGAATACTGGTCTGTAACTTTGGTTTTAATGCCTTCCTTTGCCTTTTAGTGAAATCATTGTAAAATAGTTTCTTTTCTTCAAGTTTTTGGAAGGGTTTGAGATGGATAAGAATTCATTTTTTTAAATGTTTGGCAGAACTCACCAGTGAAGCATTGTGATCCTAGACTTTCTTTTCAGATTTATTATTATTATTATTATTATTATTATTATTATTATTAATTATTGTTGCTTATTCCATCTAGTTACTTACTAATGTTTGGGTCTGTATTCTGATTTTTCTGTTTAAGATTTCTGCTTGGTGAGTTGTCCATTTCTAGGAATGTATCCATTTCTTATAGATGATACTTCCTGGTGTGTATTTGTTAACAATAGTACCTTTTTATATCTGTTATCAATTGCAATACCTTCTCTTTAGTTTATAATTTTATTTTAAACATCCTTATTTTTCATCCATCTAAGTGTTTCAGTTTCCTTCCTTTCAAAATGTCAAATCTGCTTTGGTCATTTTTCTAGTTCCTGTTTTCTATTTCATTGGCTCCTCTTTACCCATTGTTATTTTCTCTGTTCTCCACCTCCAGTTGTACTTTGTTTGCCTTTCCCTAGTTTCTGGGTTGTACAGCCAGGGTGTTTATCTGAAGTCAGTCTTGTCTCTTAATGTACCCAGTTATCCCTTCTAGGGTACTCTGTGCTGTGTCCTGTGTTGCTATGTTGCGTTTTCATTTTCATTTGTCTGATGATATTTTTTACTTCCCCTTTGAGTTTTAATTTGACTCACTGGTGGTTTGGGAGTATGTGCTGTTTAATTTCCACATTTGTAAAACTTCCAATGTGTTCCCTGTCACTGCCTTTTAGTCTCACATGCTTACGATGAGAAAAAGATATTTAATATCATTTCAATCTTATTGAACTTAAAGATTATTTCACGAACTGACTTATTATCTATCCTGAAGAGCGCTCTGTGAATGCTTGACAAGGTACTATTTTCTGTTGCAGTTGGATGGAACGTTCTACATTATACCCGTAGGGTCCATTTGGCTTACAGTATGCTTCAAGTTCTTTATTTAACTCTTGAATGTTTGTATGGACAGTCTGTCCACTGTTGAGAGGAGGTATTAAATTCAGCCTCTGTAGTTAGAGTTTATTTCTGTATTGCATTGGAGTTTGTTTCTACTTAATTATTTAATTAGCTAGAGCTGGGTGCATAAGCATTTCCAACTAGTCTACCATCTTAATGAACTGACCCCCTTTGCATTGTGTAATGCCTGCTTTTTCTATTTTGCCATCTTTAACTTTAATTTAGCTGATATATGTGCAACAATGGCTCTTCTCCTTTGATTATCATTTTAATTACGTCTGGGGTGTTTTGCCTTTATAATATAATTATAAATGATCTATATATCATCATTGATTTAGGTCTTAGAGAATTCTGTCTCTGAATATGGCTAGCTCTTCATATCTATATTTGATATTTGCAGATTCAACCAATAACAGATAGAACATATTTTAAAATACTATGTAAACACCAAGGAAAACTCTTTTTGTCATTATTATCTAAATAACAGTGTATGACAACTATTTACATAATATTTACATATAATAAACAGTATATGAAATCTAGAGATGATTTAAATTATATAGAAGGATATGCATAGGTTAGATGCAAAGTATATGTCATCTTGTATGATGGACTCACAAACATTCTTGGATTTTTGTTTTTCAGGGGTGCTATAAAATCCCCATAAACACCAAGAGACAGCTATATATATTTACCTTTACCAGTGCATTTTATAATTTATGTTTAAACAGTTAGTGTCCATTTATTTCATCTTGAATAACTCCTTCTAGCGGTCTTACAGTGGGGGTATAGCCTGAACTCTTTCAAAATTTCATTGTCTGTGAATGTCTTTATTTCCTTTTCATTTGGAAAGATACTGTGTTAAGTATAGTGCTCTCATTTAGTAACTTTTTCCTTGACGATTTTGGTCATATCATCCTTATCTGTCTTGGTTAGGGTTCCACTTGCTGTGATGAAACACCATGACCAAAAGAAAGTTGAGGAGCAAAGAGTTTATTTGGCTTACACTTCCACATCACTGTTCATCATCAAAGGAAGACAAGACAGAAAATCAAACAGGGCAGGAACCTGAAGGCAGGAGCTAAAGCAGAGACCATGGAGGAGTGCTGCTTACTGGCTTGCTCCTCATGGCTTGTGCAGCCTGCTTTCTTACAGAACCCAGGACCACCAGCCTGGGGGGAGGCATGACCCACAATGGACTAGGTTCTTCCACGTTAATCGCTAGTTAAGAAAATGTTAGGCTGGGCAGTGGTGGTGAGCACCTCTGATCCCAGCACTCTGGAGGCAGAGGCAAGTGGATCCCTGAGTTCCATGCCAGCTTGGTCTACAGAGTGAGTTCCATGACAGCTAGGGCTACACAGAGAAAGCCTGTCTCAAAAATAAAAAAAAAGGGAGAGGGGCATTTCCTTAACTGAAGTCTTCTCCTCTCAGATGACTATAGGGTGTGTCAAGTTGACGTAGAAC
This sequence comes from Peromyscus maniculatus bairdii, assembly GCF_049852395.1. NCBI lineage: Eukaryota > Metazoa > Chordata > Mammalia > Rodentia > Cricetidae > Peromyscus > Peromyscus maniculatus. Next base: position 33,508,725 of record NC_134863.1, read on the forward strand.
TAGACAGCATATTGTCTCTCCTGGACTCTAATTGAGCTAGGAGATGCCCATACAAAAAACAAAGCTTTCTTCTTGGGTGTGACTGTGAAGATGTTTCTAGATGAGTTGAGCATTTGGATTAGATTCTGAATAAAGAAAGTCATCTTCAGAATGTGGGCAGGCAAGGGCCCAGGAACTGGAAACAAAGATGGAGGAGAGAAGGTTCTTTCCCCTTAGCTGCATCATCCATCTTCTCCTGTGCTTGACGCTGGGTCCCCCAGTTTCCAGGCCTGAGTGATGATGCTGGCTCTCCTGAGTCTCGAGATTGCTGATAGTATATTCTGGGACTTCTAAATCGTATAAAAATATCCTTTATCTATTCCATTGTCTCTGTTTCTTGGGAGAACCCTGAACAATACAGTTCACCTCTGGTGTTATTTATTGCTTGTCAGTCAGCTTATGCCCAGCGATTCCTAAAGAATGAACCTTTAGGAGAGCCTGCCTGTTGTGCTTCAGTAGCCATGGTGCTCACTACCCACTAGGTGCTTAAGAAACCTTTAGTATGGTGCTCAGTACACACTAGGAAGTATGTTTATAAATGAATATGGAGTATGTTATGTGAACCAATGAGTTTCTTTGGAGGTTACTTACAGGAGTATAGATGGGAAAATACCTCTAAGAACATGGATGACTCAAAGACAGCTGCATCACCAAAAAGTCCACCCCTGCCTGGGTAACAGATCACCAAAGCAGCATCCCTGGAGCTTGCTGCAGGACATGCAGACAGTGCAACACATTGGGAAGTCTCCCACGGGCAGACTGGCCATTTGGAAAGAGGCTCCCCTTCTTAGCAACTGTTTAAGCTTCTCTAACCTGGGTGGTTTTGGCAAAGGGCCTCATGCATCTTGCTGCAGCTTTTCCAGACTTTCAACATTTGTTTACTTCCCGAGACTCCGGCGCCTCTCTCCTCCCTCCCAGAGGGAGCGTTTCAGTTGGAGGACATTGCTGCAGACAAGTCTACAGGCTTTCTTCGTCAGGCTGCACCACCACTTCCAACGATTTGTAATCAGTGAGAGGGGTGGGCACAAGTAGAAGTAAAGCCAGTTAAGGTTTCTTGTCTGTTTTTTAATTAAAAAAGAAAATCTCGATATTCTTTGGGAAAGAGTAGGAAGAGTGAGACCAATGCAAGCAGAAAACAATGATCAGAAAGCAAGAAAGTCTTAAAGGCCTGAGGGGGAGAGAATATTGACGTGGTTATTGCAATGTGTGTGTGTGTGTGTGTGTGTGTGTGTGTGTGTGTGTGTGTCTGTGTGTGTCTGTGCATGTGTGTGTGTATTGAAAATGAAAGTCATGAAGAAGAGGCAGTAATTCTCCCCTAGTCATGGTAGGGCTCAGTGCTCCCCAGAAACCTGACTATAATTTTTTTTCTCTACCCTTGGCAGAGCTAAGCACATTGCACCTATTTTTCCATTTCCTGCTCTGACTAACAATTTGCTTTTTTACATTCTAGAGACTGCCACGCCATAGAAGCACCTGATTAAAGAGCAATGAACGAAATGCGGTAATGATACAGCATTCCAATGAGTCACTAAGAATTCAGCCAAACCGTAGTCTAAACCTCAGGAAGGTAATTTGCAACAACCTGGATTTGTGAGGGGCAGGGAGGAGTAGGAAGCATAGTGTAATCAGCATTTGATATGAGTATGTTAGCTGAGACGAGGAAATTCCACTGAGGGTGTCAAGAATTTCATACTACCTGGCATGATGTCATCCCACTGTGTCTGTTCTAATCAGCTGGTTCTGAAGAACCATAAAACCATGGAGTGGAAACAACCTTCTCAGGTATACTAGTCCAAGTCTTTTATTTTTATAAATGAGGGAACTAAAGCCTGAAAGCTTTAACAATGTGTTTATTTCAAATTTGTTTTGTATGCTTTCATCCCATAGTCCAAATCACCAAAAATTATTGTCTGATATTTCAAATATATATATATATTATAGATTAAATAGTGAAGTGTTCTGTGTGTGTCTGTGTGCATGCAAGTGTGTATTTGTGTGTCTGTGTCTGTATGTACATGTGTGTGTTTTTGTGTGTCTCTTTGTGCATGTCTGTGTGTGTGTATGTGTCTGTGTGTGTGCATGTGTATGTGTCTGTGTGTGTGCATGTGTGTGTGTCTCTGTGTGTGTATGTACACAGAAATTTGTATGTTAAATATATACAGTCTTTCTTCCTGACTCTAAGGGGGTCTTAAATGTTTTAACCTAGTTTGTTGTCATTTTTTGAAAGGATCACTAGGGGAAAAAAAAGAGTTTCCATGTTAAAATGTGGATCTGTGAAGGTCATGGTGAAATAAAATCATGAACTAAAATCTCCAGGGAAATTAAGTTAAAGTCTTCAGAGAACTTCTAAGAAATAGCCAAGACCTCTAAAAAATACATGTTGGGATTCTTTTTCTTTCAGGCTGGAACAACAGGCCTTCAAGTACTGGACAAAGACCCACTCCTTAATTTTCATTTTCAAAATACATCCTGAGGAGAAATGTTAACTCTTGCTAGGTTGGAGAGTCTGAGAAGTTCTGTCTAAAGTTTGTAGGATTCTCAGATTTCATCCTGACTTGCAATGAGATTTTGGGAGTTAATTTAAAAAGAAAAGATACTATGGAATCAAGATTTGTCGGTCTGTCCTGGTAGTGTTTGTTTTTTTTTTTTGTTTTTTTTTTTTCTCCAGAAACTAGTTGATGGTGTATACATCTGCTAGAGATGCTTTACAGTGAACTGTCAACATTCCTGCCAAAGTTACTTGTTGGCCAGGAACCCCACAAAATCATGCTTGAAATGAAATTTCACATGAAAAATGTATCCCTGGAGACAGTTACCAAAGGCATGCATGGATGTACGGACTGGGAGGTGATTTTAGGGAGTAGAAAGCTGGTCAGTTCTAGGAAAGCCATGGCACAGAAAGAGCTGAGATTTGACTCTGCATCCCTGAGAGCTTCTGTTTTACCTCTTCACTCATTCTTGATAATCTAGAGAAACAACTGACTGAAGTGCCCATGGTGACAGGCATACCTGGGATGTCAGATGCCTCCTTAGATACATACACTGAGAAACCAAAATCTTGTACTCTAACAGCTTATTATATAACTGAGTAAAAAAAAAAAAAAGACAGCAAGAAAAGAAGAATGTGATTAAACAGCAAAGGGATTCTACAAAAACAAAGACAGTTATTTTTCAACGTTGAGGGAATTTAGAGGAGGTGTTTCCAGGAAGAGCTTTGAGAGTTAGGTCTGGGATGAGAAGTGGATTGCATCCATGCATCCATTGCTCTTCACTATGTAAGCATCAACTTTTTCTTCAGTCAGAGAAACCAGATACAACCTTCCCAAATCGAAGCATCTCCCATCCTAGCATCTACCTGTGAGCATCTGATTGACGTCCAGTCAATGAGACACAAGTTCAAGTTTGCACAATAAGCTGAGGGCTACTTGGAGGGACAGAGAGAGAGGCATTCTCTCCACTCTTGCACCTTCTGGTTCTTCTTTGGTCTGAAGCAGCTGTGTGATGGCTGAGCTGGAGCAGAGCTTCAGGGAGAGATGCTAATTGTAAGGATGGGCGTTGCTCTAAGGGATAGTGGAACACAAGGGTATGAGCAGCCAAATTTCTGGCTATCTTGATTGCATCTTGAAATTTCTTACAAAAAAATAACCCTATGAAATTTAACAAAATCATCTCTAATACCATTATTGGAAGACAAAGAAAATTTACCACTGGCAAAAATCTGATTTAGGGGGAGTTGTTATGAAGAATCTCCATCTATTTATTCAAGTAAAACCATTCCTCCAAACTCTTTTAGAAAGTACATCAGTGTCATCTTTTTGGAGCTGGCTAGAGAAATGATCACCTTTTGGGAGAGGAAATTGGTTCCATTTAGGCCAGAGGGCAAAACGTGTGAGCCATTGCCTGTAAGCAGTAAACACTGAAAAGGGAGAAAAACAAAACACACACACACACACTGCGGCTCTCCAAACCCAAGGGTGAGTTTCCATTTCAGGCAAGCAGTGGATCAGCCAGGGAGAAAATGAGACTATGAACGTGCAGCTTGTAGAAGGGCCAGGCAAGCATTTCACTGATCTCTGGCCAAGTAGAAAAGAGGACTAGCTGAGGGTCCAATGCATAAAAGGGAGAGCGAGCTAACTTTGCATATACTCCCTGAACCCCTCATAGACCATCAGCTGAACACAAAGCTGTGCACAGAGTGGGGTGATTCCTGGTCAGTCACACTCGAGACAACAGAGATAAAGTGAAAAGCAGAGACATCAGCTACCGAACACCAAGGCAGAGGCACTTGAAATCCTAGTATAAAACTTTAAAAAAATTTGTTCAGGAAAATAAGCTCAGATTCCAGAGTTGCTGGAATGTATGTCATAAATAAGTTCATATTTCAATGCTAAGAATAAATGAAGCTTTTAAAGTAACAAAGCTTGGCTCCTTCTCAGGGGAATGAAAAAAGGCAATAAAAAAATAGCTGAGTGGACCCAAAACTCAGATTTAGTAAACAAAGGGTTTAAAAAGACCTCTCTCTCTCTCTCTCTCTCTCTCTCTCTCTCTCTCTCACACACACACACACACACACACACACACACACACACACACACACACACAAAGTTATTGAAATGTGATGATGACAGTGACTTTGTCAGTATTTAGGGGACAGAGACAGAAGACAGGACACAGCTCCACAATGTTATCTTCCGTGGCCTGAGCAGACCTCTGGCTTTTAGGGATCTTGATTCAAGCCAAACTGGCAGTCATGGCTTCACCACAGAAACTAATTTCAAAACTGACAGTTTATGAAGCAGAGTTGGTATGTAAGTATAGGTTTCTCATCCAAGAGTGAGCATGAACTCAATGGAAAGTTGCAGCTCGTTGTTTGTGTACACTTTTTGAGTGTTTACAATAGTCACTTGCATAATGTTGGTAGGAATTGAAGTTGCTATCTTTAAAGGATTGGAAAGAAACCTGAATGAGGTTCCCGAGGACATCTGTCAAGATTACTATTGATAAGGCAAAACCTTCACACACAGAGATAAAGAAGACAAGATGTCTTCACTGAAAAGTCAAGAGTTTTGTGTGAGCTTCTCAGGAGATATCTGAGGAAGGAACGAGACCCAATGTCACATACATTTAGGCCCTAGGTCTGGCTCATTGTTGCTTTAATAAGTAATGTCTATATATTAGAGGAATATAATTTCTGTGTTAGCAGCCTTCACATAAAATATTGTTCACTGTGCTGAGGTTTTTTGGTTTTGATTGACCCAAGCTTTAATCAGACGCCAGGGTGAAGGATTCCTTTCCCTTCCTATGTCCGCACAATTTCCCTACCTTTTCATCCTGCCTCAGCTTGGTAAATAGGGGATCTCAGTACAAAGGTACACAATGCATACAAAAGACACATGGTGCCCATTGGAGTGTAAAATGGTGCGACTGTGCTGGGAAGCAACCCTGCAGTTCTCAAAAAGTGGAACATGGGAGTTATCCCCCAGGAGTTATTCCACTCCTACCTACGCACTCAAGAACAAAATATTTGTCCATATAAAAACTTGTATGAAAATATTCTTAGAACATCATCTGTAATGTCTAACATAAAATAGAAAATCCAAATGTCCATTAACTGATGGATGGAAGAATGATACATAGTATGTATTGAGAAATATTGTTCAATAATAAAGAAATAAAATATTTTAAATATACTGTCACATAGATGAACCTTAGAAATACTATGGTATGTGAAAGAAGTTGCTCACAATATTATGATATTTGACTCCACTTATATACCATATTAAGAACACACAAAGCTATAGAGAAAAAATGTAGATTAGTGGCCAGAGGATCCTGGGAGTAGAGAAGGGTCTTTCTTTTTTTCTTATGTGAGTAATTAAAATTTGATCAGTTGATCAAATAAGTTTTAAACTGTTTTTTCCTTTTTCACATAGAGTTTTATTTTTTCATGGACTTTCATTCTGGTTATTATTATTTGCTTTTTTCTATTTATCTTTGACCTGACATTTCTATTCTCTTTCTAAATTCAGGGGGCAGAAGATGTTTGAATCTTTCTAAGATAAGAAAGAAAGAAATGAAAAGAAAGCCAGGAATGAATGAGGCAGCAACAGCAGAACCCCCAGACTGAAGAATAAGATGGGTGTATTACAACTCCCTTCATGCCAACACACATGAAAGCATGCCAATGCCAATGCCAGCACACAGTTGGCATTACCTCACTCTCTGCCTTTGGATTTCTATTTTAATTCCTAAATTAAACACGTATTGTAGCTTTAGTCATCATGAGATTATAATTTGAAGAATCTAAGTGGCTTTTTATTTTTAAAAAAATTATTTCTGCTCACAGGATCTCTGTCTCTAGGACTCCATGTGACCCGAAACTAAAGTCTAAGGCATCAGAGTCATTTAAAGCAATGGATGTCAGGCTGGGAGAATCCTCAGTCAATAGAGTGCTTGCCTGTCCTGCAAAATGCCCTGAATTCAGTACTAGTGCAGGTATGTAACAATCCCCTTGAAGAATTCCCTGAAGACAATGAAGTTACAGAGGAAGGTAGTAGTGTGGGGAGTAGGGTCCAGAAGGGTTTTAAAGATGACAGTAAAATTAGCATCTAAAAGAACCTGTTGGCAAAGAGGAAGACTGGAAATTTCCAGATCAAGATCCATGAAAACTGGCTGGAGCCGTTAGCACACAGGTACAGAGGCATTCCGGAGTGTCTAAAATTGACCTATGACTCATAATAGCAAAAATGCACGCCCTTGGATGGAAATTTAAGATGCTTTGAAACAATTAATGATTGAAATATAAATTCATGTAAAATTATATGTAATGGAAAACGTGTGCACGGAAAAGCCCATGCTATGCAAATGAGTCCAAAGTCTGCAGCATAAAAGCCACCAACCTTTTACGGCATGGTCCTTTGAGATTCTAAACGTGTTTCCCTGGTCTACCCTGCTCCCTCTATTGGAAATTTGTTCTTTCTCAATAAATTCTCTCACTTTTCTTGCTACTACCTAAGTGTCTCTCATTCCTTGTTTGAAGACCTAAGAACCTGAAATCCCATAGAGGTGCCCATCAAACCCTGATGTCACTACCACACATGAATCTCCTCATTCCCCAGGAGGGAGTCTCACAGACAAATGAGTGTTCCTCTGAAGTCCCTGATTAGATGATCTCAATGTTTAAAGTTAACACAAAAATAAGCGAATAATCCACAGATTTTCAAAATAAAAGTCTACACAATGATGTTCAAAACTCGTGTGGACCAATAAAAAAATGTCAACAACAAATAGGTCCAAGGACAAACATTTGTAAGTTTTTAAAACGTTTAAATTTTTGTCTATTTTTTCTCATTAAGTTAGGTAAATACCTCCTTCCACTATTATTTCATGGGTAAACATTTTAAGAGAACCTTCACAATAATCATAAGTACAATGAAATTGACATTAGGGAAGTTTCATATATTTTTTTTATTTTAAATTTAATACAGAGTAACAATAATTCATTCATACATCAATAGTTTACACAAAAATATCTAGAAAAATTATGTGTGTGTGTGTGTGTGTGTGTGTGTGTGTGTGTGTGTGTGTGTAGAGATAGCTCAGCTATTAAGAGCACTTGATGCTCTTGCAGAGGACCAGGGTTCAGTTCCCAGCCGCTACATAGTAGCTCACAACTTCTGTGACTTTGTCCTAGGAGATCCCTGGATCTCATCTGTAACTCCCATTCTAAGGGATTTGACACCCTCTTCTGACCTCCAGACACTGCACACACATGGTACACAGACACACATGCAGCCAAAACACCCATACACATCCAATAGTACAATGATTTAAATAATATAGAAATCATGGTTCCAGGCTTTGTTATAGAGTAGCAACTCTCAAAATGTGATATTTAAGATGACTTTTGTGAGGAACATGAGATGATCTTGAGTGGAATATGAGAAATTTTCATACTTTGCCTAAGTCAGACAGTAAATAACATTAAATAGCAATGAAAGAAATTATCTTGCCTTTTCCATTTTCCTCTGATTAAAGAGAGCGATTCCACTTGTTACTAGTGTTTATTAGTGATCTGAAACCAAGGTCATCTCTTATTTAATAAAGGGGTGGTGGATACCAATACCAGAGTCTCCCAAACATGCAAGCTTCAATACACAGCCTAATAACATTGCCTTGTCTCTATTAAAGTTCTGTCATAAGATGGTTGTATAGCACATACCTGTAGCCCCAGAATTCAGGAGTCCAAAAGGAAAGAAGACTATGAATTAGAAGCCAAATTGGGCTATATGGTGAGATTTACTCTTCATCACCTAAAAATAGTTATAGTTATCTTTTTATAGTGAAATGTTATCCACTTAAAATAATTATATAAAAATTTTAAATACATTTAAGTTTTGTATAAGTCCATCTGTATAATAAGCAATATTAACTAGATTCATATTGATACAAAAAAATAGCTCTCACCTCAAAAGGAATAAGAGAGAGTTCATTCTAGAGCCACATTTGAGTGACCACAGCTGAGGACAGAGATTCAGCTTACCTTAATATCATATTCCAATGTGGCAACAGTTTTATGATGTTTTTATAGTAACAAAATAAAGGTTATAAATCAAAGCATTTTTTTTAAAAAACATTGGTAGAAACATCAACAGGCAGGTTACAGCAAAGCACAGAAATCTGTCACGGGCCTCAGATGCTATCTGGATATATTCTTAGCTTGAGGGCTGGTAGAAGCTAGACTGCTGTTTGCTCCTTCCAAAAAGGATTTGCCTAACAGACCCAAGGATGTCGGATCACACAGAGATAGACAATAAATGGCTCTTTTGAGAGCCAAGTTTAGCCCAAGACAATTTTGGCTTCACACCTGTAACATTCAAGATCTCTGTAGTCAATCAATCAACCTCATAGAATTTTTCACACAAGTGTGGCTTCTTCTGGCAATGGCAGGTCATAATAGGAGGGAAGGACCATTAAGCATCAACTGCTGTAAACCTGGGTCATTAGTGAAAATTAAACCTAATGAGGTCAGGGCATCTTACCTTGCCTTTGATATTACAATGGACTTAATTTTTCTGACTTCTTTTGCCTTTGATGTGGATGATCTTTCCCTAAATCCCACCTAGTTTTCAGTCTGAAATCCCTATGTCCATGACCCCTGTGTCCACTCTATTCTCTGTCTGAATCTCCCCAGTCTTGCTGCTACTGAGCCTATGTTGACCTGAAGTATCTGGAGGTTGGATAATATCCCATTATGAGCTCTTAATCCCACATTTGCTAGCATAGTCACTCTTAGTTGATAGTGCTCCCTGCCAGGATTTGTCAAATTTAGACCTCACTACCACAATCAGACATCAACTTCAAATCCAAAGTGACTTTTCGTTATCATCTGTGCCCATTTCTATATTCTTTGTTTTTGTTTTTTGTTTTTTTGTTTGTTTTTCGAGACAGGGTTTCTCTGTGTAGCTTTGCGCCTTTCCTGGAACTCACTTGGTAGCCCAGGCTGGCCTCGAACTCACAGAGATCCGCCTGGCTCTGCCTCCCGAGTGCTGGGATTAAAGGCGTGCACCACCACTGCCCGGCCCATTTCTATATTCTTAATGAGTAGAACCAACCCAGCTAAACCCAGTCTAGTCATTAGCTACATCATTCCACAAACTAAAATTCCTGAAAATGATATTTATTTTTGTTGCTGTTTTTGTTGATGTGGTGGTTTGAAGGAAGATGTTCCCCAAAGGCCCAGATAGTTCAGTACTTGGTCCCCAGTTAGTGTCACTGTTTGGAGAGGTAGCATTGATTTGATAGAGTATTGTCTTTCAAAAAATTCAGTAGCTGACCCTTAAGCAACTGCTGTCCTAAGCAGCAATTTCAGCTCTGCAGCTACCAGTAGCAGTTCAGCCACACTGGCTATAGCCAGGCGGGAATTCTATTACTGCAGGCACTGGTTCTATCAAGGCGCTAAAGGGAATGTTATCTAGATCTCTATCCCTCTATAGAACTCAGGATTCAAAGGTTGAGGTGAAAATCTGCTTGCTCAGAGAGGCTGAATAGCAAGTAGCTAACCTTTGCTCCTTGCTTGTGTCTCCCTGAAAAGCAGGGCATCCTTCTGCTCATCCCCCACTTAAGAACCCTGGCTACACATGGTTCCTCCCTACCACTTCCTGTTAGCTAGTTGCTGGCTCAGCCTCCTGACCCCAGGTTAATTTTATTTAATCAAACAAATGTAACATGTCTTTGCATCATTTAACAAATATTCCACAGCATAAACAAATGTAGCGCATCTTAAATTAATATTCCACAACAGTGGAGGAAGCTCCATCACTGAGAATGGGCTTTAAGTGTTCACAGCCTTGTCCATTTTCAGTTCCCTCTCTATCTCCTGTCTGTGAATGAGGACATGATTCTCAGCTTCCCACTCCTGCTACCATGTACCCCACTCCCTCTGAAACTCTAAGTCAAATAAATTCTTTCTTCCTTAAATTGTGTTAGTCAGGATATTTTATCATAGCAAGAGAAAAGAACTACTACAATTGTTTTCTTTTTTCCCCATTTATCTATCTATTCATCTGTCTTTCTATCTATCTATCTATCTATCATCATCTATCTATGATATTGAGTCAGAGTTTGATTTAAATAGATTAGGCTAGCCTGCAAATTCCTGTAATCCTCACACCTCTACATTAGAGTACTCAAACTTCAGTTGCTGTAGTATGGCTTTTTCTTTGGACATAACATAAACATCTATTACCATCTCAGAGCAGAGATAACCTTGGCTCTGTAGCCACAGCCATGAATAAGCAGAATGATACAGAGCTAGCAAGGTCAATAGTAATTATAACAGAACTGTTGACATGTAATAGTAGAACGATGGCAGGTGTTAACAGGACCCTCACCAAGGATTCTAGCCTTTACTCCTTTCTGTACCCCACCAACTGCATATAATCTTCTAAGATATTGGAGTATATGAGTAAGCAAAGAGGTGACTGAAACCAGGAGTCCTGATGGAGCTTCCATAAGGTTGTCGTCCATGATAGGTGGGGATATTCTAGTGATGCTGATGAGAACAGAAGAATCGGTCAGGCAACATTAGGGACAGAGAGCTTGAAAAATGACATGTTCTGTGCTGCAGGCCACAAAAATATATCATAAGAACTCAGCTGGTTATGGCAAAGTCACTACCTGGAGGAATCAGGGAATTCCTCCAGAGGAAGCCAAATCCCAAGGAGTTTTTGGTGTTACTTGGCTTGTTGTATATCAGCTGTCTTCTGTTATGAAAATCATGTGTGCCTTCATAGTTTTTCCAATTGACTTTTCCCTAAGAAGGGCTAACAGTGTGGACTGATCACTCTCTGGACATACACATTCCAGGTATTTGGAGAACAGCCTCAGGAAAGTCTTTCTCTGGAATCAGATTATCTCCCTTAGCTACTTTCAAGGACTACAGGAAACACCACCCAGGTGGGCTCCCAACTTCCGAGGATAACAATGATAACAGCCCACCTGCAAGTCTCCTGACTTAAGGTAAATTCCACAAGGAGACACCGCCTAGGAGAGGTGGACATTAAGTGATAGCTTTACACAATTTAGCTCAGACCCTCCCTTTATATACCGAGACTTCCTGGGCACAAAGGGCAGAGAAGAGAAAAGAGAGTGGAAATAGTCCTGGCCGTTAGAAGTTCTCTCTCCTGAACCCCTGGGATGTATAATATTAAGGCTGGTCACTCTAATATTATACAAGAGTTCTGGTTCATATCCTTGACCAGAATCTGTAGATAACCTTAGTTCTGGCCCGGCTGGAGGTCAGAAATGGCAGAGGAGCCTGTGGTACCTGATCTGCTTTCTTATTATCATTTTCCTTTTATACAGCATAAGTGAGCACTTCCTATAAGCTACAAATTACAACACAAGAGGCACATAGACATCTTGTATTGGGCCAACTGGCCCGACAGGTCTATGGTCTGATTCCCTCCCCATCCCTCAACCTAAAAATATCTTATTAACCCTCAAATAGGGACCCTTGGTGATACCCTACATCTGGGACTCTCTCCTGCTGTACAAGAAAGTTGCTTGCCCTTCGTATCCCACCTATGAATCTTCAGCTCCTACTGATGAATTAATAATACATTATTTACTAAAAATTCACTTTCCCTTTGGCCCATGATATTTACTCTTCAAGTTTGTAAAACAAAAACCTAGAGCCACTGACTCAGTGGAATTTGTGTGTGATTGTGAGTTTCTGGCATCCTAATTCCTGAGTTAAATTCACCAGAAGCAAGAAAGCATCGGCTGTTCCCGGGATTCCTGCTTTTCTACCATTTCAATACAGCTATTGCAGGGTAACATGCTGTTGTGAGTAAGCCCTAACCCATGCTCCTGTAAGCCAGTCCAAGTCCAATAAACTCAATCCTTCAACAAACTGGACTTTGAATACTTAACTTTGGTCTGACAACAGGCATGCCACCATGCCTCTCTTACAGTAGGTCTTGAATCTATGAAACAAATGATTGTTAAAACTGCTAGGACCAAACCAACCAAACAACCCCCAAACTTCCTTTTATGAGAGGCTGCAGCAAGACTTGCCTTTCTTCTGCTCCATCACGGCAATCAAAGCATCAAGCTTTTAAATATATTGACTTTAACAGTCAATTATTTTTCTTCCTTAGCAATACAGTCCTTTGGCCAGAATCTGTTACTTTACCAAGCTTTAAAAATTTTGTATAAGCACCAAGTTTAAAGGATCTTTAACATTATCTAGTTAACCTCTCATGAAATCTTAAACTCCTTCTTCCAGAAACTACGAGATGGCTTTTACTAAGAACATTCGCTCTTTGAGATCCTTGCAGCAGTTGTAATTTCTCTCCTAAGGATGAGATTGCACCGGGAAGCCTGAAATCTGGGTCTGAGACCTATTTAGGCTGAGAGATAAAGGGCCAGGATTGCTGAGATGTGTTGTCTGTGACAATGTAGCCATTTTTCTTGTAGAACCAACTGACTGGCATAGAGATCAATTAATGATTTGGCATTTTTTTATCACCCTGAGCCAAGAGAGTCTTCTGGATCTAATATTAACAATTATGGTAGTAAAAAAGGCATGTGTCTTGAATTTGTTTTTCAGCACATTAACCAAGAAGCATTTAAGTTATCAAAAATTTCAGTGTATTTGGCCATATCTCATGGCTTCTATTCAAGAGAAAGTGGTGGGGAACTAACATTTAATACTTGCCAGTATTTATCCCAGGATTTTCATCTATGTTATCTTATTTAACCATAACAATTTAGAAACTCAAGCTACATTATTTGCTTAAGGTTACATAGTTAGTAATCAATGATCTATGGTTCCAAAATTTAACTGTAACAAGGAATGTATGACCTCATAAATTTGTCAAACCCCACAGAAGTGTACGAAATTAAAAATGAACCCTAAGTTTGGTTAATAATAGTGTATCAATATTCACTCACCAGTTGTAATAAATGAGCTACCCTAATTCAAGAAGTTAATAATAGGAGAACCTGTGGGGAGTGAGAGGTGTATGGAAATTTAATTGTTCAATCTTTTTTGTACACATAAAAGTACTATAAAATGATCTACCTTTTAAAAATTAAGATTTGCATACCCACAGATTTAACTGTCCAATTATTTACCTCACAATCTCCCCTGATTCCTTCTAGTCAGGTTTTCAAACCCCCACCGCTATGGCCATTACACTTGTCAAGGTCATCTGAGAGCACTGCCATGTTGGATCCAACTCTCCCCTTTCATTTGACCTGAATTACCAACAGCATTAGATACATTTATTATCATTTCTCTGTGGCAGCACTTGTCTTGGCTTCTAGGCTACCACCATTGCCATATTATAGTTTTTCTCCTTCTTGTATGTTCCTTCCTATAAGCTTTTGTTCTTTTCAATGTTTGCTTTTTGTTGTTGTAGTTGTTTTTGTTTTTCACTCAGAACTCTTACTATAGAAGGGCCCCAGAGGCTAGATCTTTGAGCTTCACTACTTCACATTCTTAGTGATTTTGTGTAATCTGATGACTTTGTGCTTGAGTAATATGCTATTTCTCAATTTTGTGTCTTCATACTAGATCTATTCTAAAACTTTAGAACTAAATAGTAATTTAACATCTTATGTTAGTCCAAGTTTTACAAAATGACATAACCAATAAGAATAAAGAGTTGGCTCACACATATTGGAGGCTGACAAGTTCAAATCTATAGTGTGGGCCAGCAGTCTTGAGCAACAAAGCCAACGCAATATGATTCATATACAGTGACTGGCAGCTCAGAGACCCAGGAGAGCAAAAGGGGACAACACCAGCCATAGGGATAATGCTACAGAATTCCTTCTTTTCCAGAAACTATTTGTTTGTTTGTTTTTCTTTTTTTTTTTTTTAAGACAGAATCTCTCTACATAGCCCTAGATGTCCTGAAACTCACTACAAAGAACAGGCTGGCCTCAGATTCACAGAGATCTACCTACCTCTGTTTTCCAAGTGCTGGGATTAAAGGCATGTGCCACCATGGACAGGGCATAAAGTCTATTTGAGCTTTCAACTGATTGGATTGAGCTATTATGAAGTACAATATAGTTTACCCACAAGTCACCAATTTAAATGTAAATATCTAAAACCACCTTCCAGGCTAACATGTCTTAACCATATGAGTCTAAATCATCATTTGACCATCTAAACCTATGATGGCTGCATTAGTTACTTTTACATTTGCATGATAAAACACCAAAAACAAATTTAGGAAGAAAGGGTTTCTTTTAGCTTAGGGTTTCAAGGGATAGAGTTCATTATATTGAGGAAGGGATGACAACAATCTAAATCATGACACCAGGAACAGGAATTGACTGTATTTTTTGTGCATACAAAGGAACCGAGAGTAATGACAGGGATTAAGGTGAGACTATAAACCCTCAAAGTTGACCTTAGTGACGTGCTTCCACCAGCAAGGCTCCACTAAGGTTCCATCGTCTTCCCAAACAGCAGCACTAGCTTCAGATGCGGGTGTTCAAATACGTGAGCCTATGAAGCAAATTTCTCATCCAAATCACCACAACAGTTAATGCTGGTGATAAACTTGATTGGACTGAAAAGTGCTTAGAGGATTAATCTAGCTCTGCTCTGAGTATGACTGTGCGGGTGCTCGCAGAGAGGATTCACAGTGAGACCTTCACTGAATATGAACAGTGTCATCTGATAGCCCAAGGGACCAAGCAGACTAGAAGGAGAAAAAGCCTGTCAGTGCAAACATTTTCTCCCTTCTCGAATACAGTGACAGGAGCTGCTCTACTCTAGCCCATGCTGTCATAACCATGACCAACTAAAACGTCTGAAACAATGAACTCTCCTCCCAAAGTTGCATTGGAAGCTTTGAAAGCCTAATACAATGTTCCATTTCTTTTCTTCCCTAACTTAGTTGATGAAAATTCCATCTTCCCACCTTGACCAAAACTCATGAAGCCATTCTCTTTTTTTAAATTTTATTTTATAATTTAATTTAATTTTACATATCAGCCATAGATTCCCTTGTTCTCCCCCCTCCCACTCTCACCCCCCATTCCCCCCACCCTGCCTTCCCCCCAGCCCACCCCAGCCCATCTCCTCCATGGCAAAGACTCCCCTGAGGATTGAGTTCAACTTGGTAGATTCAGTCCAAGCAGGTCCAGTCCCCTCCTCCCAGGCTGAGAGGAAGGGACTGGACCTGCCTGGACTGAAAGAAGCCATTCTTGCGTTACCCTTTATCTTATAACCCATATCCTCCTTTGCTTCTCACCACATCCATTAATATTTCTGTAGTATGCACAGCATTGAGCAAAGAAGTATGCTAAAAGCCTCTTAACTGTTTTCAATTTCTCTCTTTATTTACCTCCTTTGAGTGAGTGGATTGCTGTCTCTTTAACTATATAATAAATACCAGTCATGTTGGGAGCTTATCAAAAGTAGATTTGGATTTAATAGATCTGAGGTGATGCCTGAGAATTTCCATATCTAAAATGTTCCAGATGTCTATGTTCTTGGTTCCAAGACAACATTATGAACATTAAAAGTTAGAGTAATATCTTTTTAAAGTTTTATATTTTTAAAATTTTGTCAATTAACAAATCTTAATATAATATTTTATATTATATGATTTTGACATTTCATAGAATGTATTTCTATCATGTTTTTGCCCCTCCTTAACTCCTCTCAGATCCACTCTACCTTTCTCCCACCTTCATGTATCCCTGGTTGCAATCTTGTCATGTCTAAAAGACACTGTTTCTCTTCAGTCCTCCCTGACCTCTGCCTTTTACAACCTTTCCATACCCTCTTCCATGATGCTCCCTGAGACTCAAGGAGAGGTACGTTTGTCCCAATGTCTCCTTTGTGGCTGACCACTCCACTGGCACTTATTCTCTGCACTTCAATCAGTTGTGATTTGCAGCATTAACCACCACAACTTCTCATGAAGCCCGAGAACTGCACAGATCTATGGTCACAGAGACATGAATTCAGAGGGCAGTCTGACACTATATCCATTTATCAGACTAGGAGTAGTAAATTTACCACTGGGACCTGTGGGCTCCCCAACCATGGGTCCTTGGCTAGATTTTTAGTACCAGGCATGTATTTCCTCCTGTGAAGTGGTTTTTGAATCCAATCAAAAAGTGGTTGGTTACTCCTATAACATTCACACCCATAGCGCATCCTAGTGCATCTTGCCATACTATTCACAGGATGTAGTATTGTAGTTCACAGGTACAACTAATGATGACTTTCCCTCCAGCAGCTACATAACATGTTCCTGTACTATAAAAGCTAGCCAGCAGGGAGGAAGCTTACTGGTCAGTACCAACTTGATTTTTCCATGTCCAATGACCAAAGTATGTGTTGTCTTCAGTAATAGAGTCTAATCATTGAATATTGGTGATTAATGAAGAACAGTGAGAATAGCTTGTATTACTTGGAGTAGCTCTGGAATATCCTGACCAATGACTTGAGGGAGGGTATGCCACCTGGTACGTGGCTTTTCATTTGGCGACCTATGGCTCCTAGGAAGAACATTATCCCCTTTGTAAGATGACTGCAATTAAATGCAGTGGCTCCCACTTCAAACAATGTAAAAGCCACTCCTTCAAATGTCTACAAAAAAAAGAATAATCCAAACTACTCACTTCCATATATCCAGCACTTACACAAAAGTCCTGTCCTGAATATGGCAGATATTTAAGAATCCTTGATTAACTGATTACTTTATGAATAATAAAGTATAAAGCCCATATTCATTCTAGAACATTAGATCCCCCATTAGATCAAAGTTTTCAAAGAAACTGATCCAAAGAAAGTCTTCATGCAATTTATATCTCAGTTAAGAAATTAATTCAGTTATTTTTTAGAAAGACAAATGCAGAAATATTTGCTAAATATGTGTAACCAAGACTAGTAATGTAGATAATGCACTGCAGTATAAACAGTGAGAACTGAAATAAAAATACTCATAAAATATGAGGTATATAATACAAAATATATAATGTATAAAATATATAGTAGAATAAAATAGAAAAGAAGTACTAAATATTAGTAGTAATGGGTCATCGGTCACTTTTGAACATTATGAATACATAAATAAATCAATAATAATTGTTATTATGAGTGCCATTTAATTATGTATTTATACCATACCCAAATCAGTTTCATTTAGGTATGCTAAAATAGAAAATGGCTGCTGAATTAAGCCTGCTCCCATTGTTTCAGACCTCAGAACCTGTCTAAGTAGTTCAAGCAGAAGTTAGATTGATGATAAAATGAAGGCCGTAGGGTCTGCAGAAGCTTGCAGGCTGGATTCAGGCTGAGGGTGATTGCTAGGAACAAGAGCCAGATTTGTCCATCAGCTCCTTGGCTCTCGCACAGAGCAGCTCCACAGCACAGGAGACACAGAAGCTACCGCAGAGACAGAAACCCCACTGCCCTTTGCTCCCTGTGTCCTTCTTCCATGTTCTACCCACCCTGCCAGAGCAGGTTTCTAAGTGGCACATCCCTCGGACAACTGGGAGAGAATTCTAAGTATTTGTATTGGCTCCATACTGAAAACAGTCCTGCCACGGCTGATGTCTAAGCTACCAACTTGATAGCACTGAACAGTTTTAAGAAGAGGTAAACAATAATAATGCATAGTATTCCCACTGTTCATTAAAAAATGTAGATTTCCTCAAAGACAACACAGATAGGAAGCTTTAAGTTTGGAATTTAATCACCTTTACTGAATATAATTTGTTCAGAGGTCTCCTAGTCTGCTCAGTCTTGAAACAAAAATATGAAGGACAGGGTGGTTTGTAAGCAACAGAAATTTATTTTTCTCACAACTGTGAATGCCAGGAAACCTATGATCAAGGCACTAGCAGAGCTGATATCAAATGAAGACCTCTGCCAAGGTCACACATAGTTTAGTGCCTTCTAGCTGTGCTGTACATGGAGGAATCATAATAAGGCCCCCAAGGGGTTCTTGTCGGCGCTGCCTTCACAATGTGTTTACTTCCCAAAGGCCCATCTTCAACACTTTACCCTGGTGATTAGGTATCAACATATGAATACTAGAGAAATATAAACATTTAGTCTATCACAATCTTTTATAATTTAATTTTAAATAGTAGGGCTTCTCTCAGGTTCCACCAAACCCCGCAGTCCCACAATCCATGTATAAAATAATCACTCAGACTTTTATATTACTTATAAACTGTATGGTCATGGCAGGCTTCTTGCTAACTGTTCTTATATCTTAAATTAACCTATTTCTATAAATCTATACCTTGCCACATTGCTTGTGGCTTACCGGTGTCTTTACATGTTGCTTGTCCTGGCGGTGGCTGTAGTGTCTCCTCCTCCTTCTTCCTGTTTCCCCAATTCTCCTCTCTCCTTGTCCCGCCTATACTTCCTGCCTGGTCACTCGCCAATCAGTGCTTTATTTATATAGAGCGATATCCACAGCAAGATATTTATTGAATAGCTCATAAGATTTCCAAAAGCTTAAGAATGGGATCTCAGCAGCCAGTCAACCACCCAATACATTACAGACTCTAGTAAATACCTAGTAAATGTCTTTTTTAGGAAGGGAACTGCAATTCCAGGTCAGTTTCTTTGTTCTTGTTTCTTTTCTTTCTTTTTTTTTCTTCACTTTTATTATTATTTTGCTGTTTTTATTGTCATGTAAACTTTGCCTTAATTTCCAATCTGGGGCTTCATCTAAAAATCTTAAATATCCAGCTTTGGAACCTATCACACTAGGACAGCTCTTCCCCTCAAGTACTAACCAGGCCTGACCCTGCTTAGCTTCTAAGATCAAATGAGACTGGGTGTGGTCGGAGTGGTATGGCCTTAGATAACACTATCACAGCTCTGATGGCCAGTGTCTTGTTGCCTCTGAGACCTGCAAGATAGGAGAAATATATATACCATTGGATTGATATCTGTGGTTAATTGATCACTATGTTTAATGCCTCAGGTAAAGCTCTGCATATGTAAGGCTTCTGTGACTGGGTGGAGACCCTTCTTTCTTTAACATCTAGTTAATTTTACCCATATATAATAAGCTGAAACCTCACTCATCTGAGGAAGACTGAGTCCCTGTGCCCTCTCCCAGCCATTGTTAAAAGTCTCTTTCCTGTTACCCTACAAGACTCTCAGCAGTAGAACAACCACAATCTCTAGAGGCCATTGCTTTTTCTGTCTGCTGTAACAATCACTCTGAAGGCAGGGAGTGTGCTTTATTGCCTTTACATCCACACCCTCACATAACACAACAGGGGGAATGCAGTAGACCCCCATATCCATCCATTCCCTCGATCACCTGGCTCTCCACAGATGATCCTTGGCAACTGATGAGTCCCAGGCAATGGTCTAGGATTGTAGTTAAAACAATGAGAAGTTCTGGAGTTTTCAGTCAGCACCACAAATGAAGTATAAGTGACTTATTGTTCACTGAATGATGGTCGGTGCTGAAGAGAACAGCTAACATTGTGAGTATTGGTTGGGGTTGGTTGTAATGGCTTTTAAATGAGATTATTAGAGGATTCCATTGGTAAATTGGCATCTTCATAAAGAATGGAAGTAGGCTTATACGAGCTGCACAATACAATTAGATTCCTGTCAGCTTCATAGGACAATATAAAATGTCATCTTTTTGGCTGAGGTTTCAGACATAGCTTATTGGATTCTCATGGGTCTGGGTCACTCACCCCCAGAGAGGTCATCACCCGCATAGGAAGTCTCTTTCTCATCCTCCTACTTGTCCATTCAATTCCTGTCCCTCAGCACTCCTTAGTGAGTCATCCTGCTCTTTTCTTCTTGGTCAGACTTGTGTGTTCTGACTCATTCAATCCTAATAAACCAGGATTGACCTCCTGTGTGGCTAGCACTATGCAAGGTAAGAAGAGTGACTGAAACCCACAAAGCCCTTGAAGACTTTCTTCCTAAATCCAGAAGAGAGTTATAAACAAGATATACAAACATCATCATGAATGCCTTACTATCTATGAGATGATCTATTTTGTTAACAAAGAAAATGTAAAAGATCAACTAAATTGAATATATATGGTACCCAGGTACAGGGGCACACACACAATTGAATAGAGTTCGTTCATTATCAGTGCCTATATCTTCTGATTATTTCCCAAATCCCCATCTCAAAAAGGACACGTCTTTCTGGCAGACAGGTAGGAACTGGCTATGCATTATTCATGTATTCAGAGCATCCATATTTGTATTTCAGCAAAACACTCACCTCTCTTTTAGATCACACTGTAACAATCAGACAGTGGTTGAAAAACAATGGGTCCTCCAGGCTGAGCCATTTAACTTTCCATAAAGGAGAAGCTTATTTTTTCTGATTTTTAAAAGAACATGCAGATTTGTTCAAATTGGATTTGTATTTGTCCGTGTGCTTCGGATTTAAAGGGGGCAGTGTTTTGCAAGCAGAGCTGTGTGAGTCAGAGGGAACATTTCCTGATTTGCATGTAAAGAAGAAAGGAGACCAGCAGCTGAACACTTGCATGGTGCCAGGCATTGTTGCAGGCACTCTCTAATGTATTATCTTATCGAACATATGTTGTCTCCCACGATGCACAAAAGAAAATGTGGGAGGAAGGGACGATTAGTCACCTCTGTCTAAATCAGAGGAAATGTAGTTACCAAGAGTTGAAATCAGTCTTCCAGTTCCACACAGCTTGTCAGCATTACACATGCGGTTCCGATACAGGTGTGTCTGACTCAGAGAATCATGGTGTTCTGTCTCTCCATGTTTCTGTTTTCTCTTTTCATCTGATGGATAACACTGCAGGCATCAGTCATGTACAGCACAATGCTTTGAAGTATGTATATACACATAGTGGATCTGTTAATCCAGTGCTTCTCAATCTTCCTAATGCTGTTACCCTTTAGTACAGTTCCTCATGTTATGATGACCCCCCAAGCATAAAATTATTTTCATTGCTACTTCATAACTATAATTTTGCTACTGTTATAATCATAATGTAAATATCTGATATGCAACCCCTGTGAAAGGGTCATTTGACCCCCAAAGGGGTTGTGACGCACAGGTTGAAAACCATTGTGTTAATCAAATTCATTAACACATACATAATTTCACTGCTACCAGCATTTATATGAAAGCACTTAATAGCTCCTCTTTGCCCCTTCCAAGAATACAATACATCATCACTAACCATTGTCATCTTGCTCTGCAATAGATCAGTGGCAAGGGAGATAACACCACCAAGGTCATGATTTCTAGCATCACCTGTTGTGGCTTTAATCCAGGCCATAATCTTCCCCACCCCCAGCCTCAGGCTAAATCCTGATTCAAACTCTACAGGTCCTAAAAGAGAATTTATTAACTAGGCAGAACACAGCAACTAATCCTGACCACCAGGTAAACAAGGCTAAAGACATCTATTGATGATAAATCATTAGTGCCATCTCTGTTGTGTTCAAAGGCAAAAACAACCTGACCTTTCTCTTCCCATAAATCTATAAATCTAGGATAGTCACTCTCTAGCCTTCAAATGACAGGGCACTATTATTCACGACAAGGAAGGGAATTAAAAGGATTCCAGCTGTCTACATCAGAAGAGGAAACAACGAGATGCATCTTGAATAATCACACCCTTTCGATAGAAGAAACAAAACCAAAAACGTCTGACCTTGGGTGGGGAGGAAGGGAGGGAGAGAGATGAAAGTGTGGGAGTAAGGGAGACAGAGAAAGACAGATAGATAGACAAACAGACAGAGAATACACAATGATTAGTGGTTAATTGTTGACATAAACTGAAGAGGTTCCAGAGTTCTTTCAAGGGAGATTAAATGAATCTGAAACACAGCAAACAATAAGCAGTGCTCCTCAATGTCTACTGTAGTTTATCTGTCCACAAAATATTGAATCGATGTGCAAACAATATATATTTTATCACAACTGACTGAACCCATTAGTCAGTAGTATCTTATCAAATGGACCACTAAATCTAGGTGTGTTGTAACGTATTTAGAGGAATGAAGCACAATGTGTTTGCCACAGAAAGTCAGGCCTACAGCAAGGAAAGAGTTAGTTTGTAGGCATCGTCAGGAATCTCATTTTGTGCATAGATAAAGAGGGTGGGAACTGTGGCCAGTAATAACATCTAACCCAAGGCTCTTATAGGATCAACTGTAGCTTAGGAGAAACCCAGAGAAACCTTGAAACCCAATTCTATTTATTTATATATCCAGCAAAGGTTTCCATGAATCCCATGAATCAGGTCCAGGAAACCACTGCAAAGGCGGCGGGTCCTTCTGGAAATACAGCAACAACAACTGGAGCTCGACCAGGGCCTTGATTCAAATGTGAACATCTTTCTGATACACTGTCCTTTCCAGGCCAATGTCTGCTTATCACTCACCTACATAAGACCACTGGGGACTCTCAGTGTCTTGTAACTTTTAATTGCCAATGAGCCTCTCGCCCTTTTCTAATGGACTGAAGATGCTTTGAATTATACCTAGAAAATACAGGTCAATGTCCAGGTCAATGACAAACCTCACTAGGTAGGCTTTTATCAGGCCCTCCTCTTGAAGCAGGAGCTATTGGAAAGAGATCAGTGTGGATTTTCAGAAGTGCTGACATATGCTTTTGAAAATGAATAGAGGAGGTGCCTCCTTTGATATCATCGAGAATCACTTGCTGGAATGAATTTGATATAGATCAGTCATAAGGACAGTATTATTGATGGTGACACAAATGAATTCATAGGAACATCTGAGCCTATTGATTCTAACTCAATATTTTGAAAGTGTTGCATGGTCAGAAGCAGTCTGTTCATGGCACCTGGGAAATTTGTCTGCCCCAGAAAAAGATGTGAATTTGCTCACTTTCCTGTTACAAGCATTACTATAACATACTACCACACTGGGTAGCTTCAACTGCATAATCTCTTATCTGACAGTTCTGGAGTCTAGAAACACAAGCCTGTTTCTTGCCTCCTGAGATCTATAAAGACAATCTCTCCAATGCCTCTTGCCTAGTTCTGGCAATTGTTGTCAACCTTTGCCATGCCTTGGTTCATAGAAACATTACCCTCATCTCTCTCTTCCTCAAGTGACATTCAAATCATTGCATATTTTTGTCCAGAATCTTCATTTTCATAAAGACAGCAGTCATATTGGATGAAAGCCTACCCTGCTATTGCATGGAGTCCTATTAGTTCATGATATCATCAACTTTGTTTCTTTTTTTTTCCCACAAACATCCATGGATACTTTACTCAGGTGACTCTTCCTAATCCCCAGAGGACAAATTGTCTGAAGCTCTGAATAAAGTTGGTTATTGCATGAGAATAGTCCACCTAATTTATCAGCTCCATTATACCAGGCCCTACTGCCTCTAGAGTGGTAAACACACCAGCAGTGAGTATTTATTGACACGCTTCTGAAAAATAAAAGCATATTCATTCCTCAGAATAAACGACAAATGTGCTCTTATGACATGGACTATGCCATGCCCTTATTATTATGATGCAAGCAGTTGCAGTAATATTTTGTCAGTCATCATTTCTTTCTTTTTTTTTTTTTTTGTTTGTTTTTGTTTCTTAATATGGCTACATTCTCCAGGGACCAGATGTTAAAATTCAATAGGTGAGTTTTGAAAAACTGTTACTCAACTCAAAACAATAGAAAAGGGATAGACAAGCTTATGCCTTGCTTCGTGAAATGGGTATAATACAGGCCATGTAGGAATCTGAGAGACCAATCATGATTGGTACTGTACTGTCAAACCTCACAAAGATCGCAAACCGGAAAATGTGTCCATTCCAGAGCTGTCAGCTATATCTTATCACTGTTTTTCCTGACCCAAAAGATTTATTTAATAATATTTGCTTGTAAGAATATTTAGCCAAGTCACCAAGGTGAAAAAAATGTTTTTATAAAGTAATATTTATATTACAATCTTATTTCTCATGTTGGTTTCATTACAATATAGCAGACACATTTATGACAATGTCTGCATAATGAAGCAAAATAAATGTATAGAAGATCTTTGTAAATCATATTTCTTCAAGAAAATTTATTAAACCAATTATAAGATTCTCATGAAACTCTACTACATGTTAAAAACATAAAAACGAAGCCATAAGTGTTCAATGAGCAAATATATCTGCCTTTTGCGGACATCCTCCTGGCGAATTTGGCTGAGACTGTCACCAGCCTGTGACAATCTGTAGTGGTCAGTCTGTACTAGCATTTCTTCCTCTGCATGTCAGGGAGGTGCTCTCCGTTTTCTTACTTTCATCTAACATTGCATCATTTGAACTTAGCAACAGCTCCCGTTGAATCTCTCTCTGCTTCAAGAACCCTGGATGGTTGTAGCAATAGTTAGAGATGCTAAGACAATTTAGGCATTGAAATGTCTGGTCTGCGCTTATCACTGGAGCTCAGCCTAAAATCTGCTAGGACATGTGGTCGTCTAGCAACCAACTAATGTCCTATAATGATTTACAAATTGATGCCTGTGCTGAATGAATGTCCTAGCCCAAAACCAAAGCTTTATATAGTTAATTGAAAGCTAATGTCCTCATTAGTGGCTGTTAGGGAGGTTCAACAAGTGTAGTTTGCATGTGCTAAATGCTGAATATTTATTAGACATGTTGGTTAGTGGAAAGTAGAAGGGGTTGGACGATCCATCTGGTGGCAACTGTGTAAACAGATAATGTTTGGGGACTGCCCACTCTATAAGTAAGTTTGGGAGAGCTGCTGCCCACAGCAAAGACCACCTCATGTGTCTTTGTTTGTAGCACATCTTGCTGCTTCCTGCATTGGTTTTCTTTTGCCTCTCCAGGCTCTATCTTCACTAAAATACACACACACACACACACACACACACACACACACACACACACACACACAATATAAAATCTGGATTACTCCTAATCTAGCAAATAGAGATCAATCCTCTTCTACAAATTTTAAAAATCATTTTATTATTTTCTGTGTATGGATGTTTTGGCTACATGTATGTTTGAACACCATGCATGCAGTACCCTCAAAGTTAAAGATGAGATCAAATCCCCTAAGACTGGAGTTACAGTACATGAGGGTGCTGGGGATCTAAGTTATGTCTTCTGGAAGAGCAGCCAGTGCTTTTAACTGTTGAACTAGTGCTCCAGACCCTGAGAGATCAGACCTCTTAACATACTCCCTATTATCTGCAGTTCATCATAAAATTAGTTGGGACAAAGACTGGGTCAGTGGGTAGAGTCATGCACTATCAGCCCTGACAACCTGAATTCTATCCCTGGAAACTACATATTGGAAGAAGGGTCCCAACTCCCATAAATTGTTATCTGACCTATGTGGTTGATATGTGGTTGATATATTGTGCACCCCAATAAACTTATCTGGGGGATCAGAGAACAGAACAGCCACTAAATAGACAAAGAGACCAGAAAATGGTGGCACACACACCTTTAATCCTAGCACTTGAGAGGCAGAGATTCATCTGGATCTCTGAGTTGAAGGCCACACGAAATAGCCAGGCATGGTGACACACACCTTTAATCCCAGGAAGTGAGGGCAGGAAGCAGAAAAGTATATAAAGTGTGAGAACCAGGAACTAGTGGCTTTTTAAGCTTTTAGGCTTTTAGCAGCAGTTCAGCTGAGATATATTTGGATGAGGACTCAGAGGCTTCCAGCCTGAGGAAGCAGGATAGGCTGAGAAGTTGGCGAGGTAAGGTTAGCTGTGGCTTGTTCTGCTTCTCTGATCTTTCAGCATTCACCCCAATACCTGGTTCCAGGTTTGTTTTTATTAATAAGACCTTTTAAGATTCATGTTACAGACCTGCACACACATACAAACACACATACACACACACATACACACACACACACACACACACACACACACACACACACACACACACTAATATACTAAATAGAGTAGTAATAGTAAAAATAAATTCGGAATAGAGATATGCCTTCCCCTTTGAAAAACACCAAGGTTTTAAAAACTATGCTTATTTCAAAAGCATGTGGTTTTCATTAATTGGTTTAATTTAAATTAATTAGTCATTTCTATAAATGTGCTACATTTTTAAGATTCAGAATATTGGGATACATCTGATTCTCTTTTTTTCCCATTCTTGTTAACTTCTCATTCTCTGTCTTTTACTCCAAATCTTTAAGTCCCAAATTCTCTCCATCTACACAAATATATGTATGTACATTTTAATATTATATTTATTATTATCTTATATGTTTACATGTGTGTGCGTGTGAATATAGGTGCACATATTCCACTGCACATATGTGGAGGTCAGTTTTAGGAGTTGGGGTTCACTGTATGTTCTGGGGATCAATCTCAGGTTGTCAAACTTGTGAGACAGGCTTTTACCTCCTGAGTCATGTCACTAGCACACAAACATATTCTTACTGATTACATTATCCAAGTACAGTTTTGCTTCTGGGTTTTTTTTACTGACTATTCTTTCTCTTAAAATAACAAAATTTAGTTGCTTTTAATCCACATAGATGTTAATTGTGAACTTCATATCTGTAGTTGTCAACTTTTTCTTTCAAAAGTATTAAAAAAAGGTCCTGTCATGTCAAAGTCTTGTTGTATAAAAATGTATGTTTTGCAAGTATAAAAGAAAATCACCAAGAAAAGAATGGGATTTGTTTTTTAGACTCAACAGAGCATAAGGTAAAGCCACTCATGGATACATCAATTATTCCCTATTTCAAACAAAAGTCGTAACAGTTACATTTAGTGATTCTATAATGTACTAGATAAACACAATAGTAACATGCTAAAATAATAAAGTAGCTGCCCTATACCAGGCATTCTGCTGTGACATATATCATATCATATCATCTCAGTGCCTTTTTCATTCTCATATCATATATGAGTAGACACAAACACATACAAAAACACATACATGCATGTGCACACACACATTATACTCAGTTCTACCCAAGCACTAACCAATTTTCTTTCCAAATTTTGCCTATTCTGGATATTTGAACAAGTAGGACCATAAAATACACAGTGTTTTGTAGCTGGCTTCTTTCACTCAGCACATTTTCATGATCATTTATTTTGGTAGCACCTATCAGAACTGAACTCCCTATCACTAATAGTATTCCACTGTTTGGACATACCCTACTTTATCTATGTGTGAGTTTCATGTAGCTTGAATTTGAGGAAATCTGATGCCTCTCTAGCTTGGAAGAACATCACATCAAGTATCAACTTTAGAGGTTCTCTCCAGACTCCCGAGGACAACCAGGAGAAAGACCCATTTTGTTTGGATTTCTTGCTTCTGTCTTATGTATGTTTTAGTTTTGTCCAGAAAAGGACATTAACTCTGGTTCCCAGACAGAGTTTGATAACACTACCCACATTAAAGCTCCCCCTTTATGGACTAGCATAGAATAGTAACAAAATACATATAATTATAACCATAATTGTTATCATTCATATTTTATAAAATTAGACTAAAACTCAACTGATCTCTAATAAAGCCAAAAAGTTTGCATTTTTTAAATCAAATCTAATAATGGCTTTCCTATTTAAATTTTTTAAATATTTGAAATTCCAAGTCATAGTCTGCATATTTTCTTACAAAAACAAACAGTGATGGTCATCAAGCAATACTATAATTCTCTATACTTTCTAAGCCTATATAATATAAACTTTGGATGGAATTTTTTTAATGATATGTACATTTCATGATGACTAGAAATGTGCTGAATACATAGTAGGAACTTAGTAAGTACTCATTCAACAAGAAATGGAAGAACAGAAGGTGGAAATGGAGAGAGGCAAGAGCAGAAAGGGATAGAACATAGTTAATTTAAAAATTTAAGAAAACACTCAAATGCAAAAACTCAGGTACTTACTAGGATATAATATGTGCAGAAATCCAGCATCTATACAAGGTAAGTACCCACAAAACACATATGTAATACCATAGTATGTGAAGCTTTATGAAAATTTGCCTACTTATGATTAAAAATCATAGCTAGGCCTAGTCTACTTGCCCAGTACGGTTTCAATGAATGGATGGAAACATGGGGTCTAGGGGAACTGTGATATAATGCTGCAAGGCTATCAGCATTACTCACAGGAGAAGATGGGGTACCATATTTAAACAGATGAATAAGAAAGTTATTGTCAAATGGGTTAAAATAAACTTTCAAAGAGTGTCACTCCTATAACATGGTAGTAAAATGTGACATGATAAACTAAAATTCTGAAAGACTAATCAGAAGGTTTCCAACAGAGAAAATCTTCAGTCTTAGGATAGCTCTTATCATTAAGTACCGCCTGGGTACCAGACAGCTAAATTGAGGTAAAGGCACAATATCAAAGGGAACCAGAGACAGAAACTATGATATTGATACCATGAAACACTGGATATAGCAGAAGAAACATTTCCCTCAAAGTACTGAATGTCTGCTGCATGTCAACCATTATTGTGCTCATCAGCTTTCCTTTACCTGGAGTTCAAGTTGAAAAGAATTCAAGAAAATAATGTGTAAAGTTCTATATTACTCCCAATGGCATTTACACTTTAAGGACCATTCTCCATTTAAAATAAATGATGCTTTGTTGGGATGTTCCAAAGTAGCAGTGGCCGTCCAGTGTGCAGATCTGATTTTGGTAGATGGAGAAAATGTGGACAAGGAGACAGTCACCCACCATCTCTTGTAGAGCAATTACATGGCAAGTTAATTTTGAAGCAGTCAACTGATTGCCCTTTGGAGACATACCCTGATAATGAAAGGCCAAGAAAATTTTAAGAAAGGTACAGCAATAGCAAGTGATCTAGAGGAGGACACAGTGTGAATCTGTTCTGGAGACAGACAGATGTGTGTTAGAGCCTAAAGTTGATACCAGTGTATATAATTCACTTTCTCCTCCTGTTTTGTTTTGTTTCATAATCCATAGTTTTAAACTGTTCTTTTTTAAGGTAAATAATACTATCTGTGCAGATATAAAGAGAAAATGTCTCAAAATTTTTAATGAGAGAACCACTAAGACATCATAAAAAAGACCAGAAAGGAAATGCACCACACAGCTGTACCAGGATAAGGAATGGCACCTCTACAAATCTTAAACCAAGAAAATGGAGCTTTGTCCACAGAAGGATGAGAGCATTCTATCAGATACTTTTATAAGGGGATTATTTATATTACTACCATGCTTTTCACAAGTTAACCTTTTGAGGGGCACATAGTTATAGAATATCTTCATGAAAGAAACAATATTACTCAGAGCATCCGCCAAATTTTAGCCACACACAAATGTTCCTTGCAAAACAGTATGCAATCTCTTGGCTCCTTCTAATTTTTATATCCCATTGATTCCCACTATCAATAAGTAGAGAGTGGAAAGAAAAGCTAAGGTAAGAGAGGCAATGAATTTGGAAGTCTGAAAACACAGACACTTACACACAAGCATTGTAGTCTTGTGACTAATAGCCTTCCTCTTGTCTCACGTTCCAGAATTGTATACCTATTATTAATAGATACCATGCCAGTTTCAACAGAGAGAAGAAAAAACATAAATCATAAAAGACTCTGAACGCATTCTCCCTGTGGATAAATGGCAAAGCCTTCATTGCACATTCACCAAATGCCAATGAAATAGCATGATCCTTGGTTGAAGTAAAATTTGTACTGGGTTAGACTGACAAGGGTAATTAATGCTTCTTTAGAAAAGCCCTGATCCCAGTTACTTTGTGTCACATGAAAGAAACCCCCCCATCCACTCCTCCCTCATCTGTGCTTAATATTGAGTTATGAATCAAACAATGACAGGCCTGCAGAGACAGGGAAAGAGGGGCTGAGCTAACCTTGGAACACAAAGCACCCAGCCAGGTCTGCCGAAAACCAGCACATTCATCTTCCCAGAGCAGAGCAAAATGGGCCTTTTTAAATGTATTGTCCAAAAGAGGGATATCCAGGTCTCTTTAGAGGCTGCTGGTTACATTAGCATCTGTGTTGTTTAGCAATGTACCTCTCTTCACCTCCATACCCTCATGTCTTTTCTAACTCTCATTAAAACAAATCATTTAGAAGCAAACCAGACAACCAGGGGTCTTTCTGAAAGAAATAATTATATGGATTTCACACAAATTATTTAAATTAACATTTTAAAGTTTGTTGACATTTACTGAATAACTTTCTCCACATCCATCACATTGCATTCTTATCTCATTTAATCCACTCAATAAAGCCATATGAAAGGCTCTGCTATTATATCTTTCTATCTTTTCATGATTTTAAAATTACTTTAATTTATGTACAAGTTTGGGTGAGTGCCAAATGTGTGGGAGTGCCCACAGAGGCCAGAAGAAATCCCTTAGAGATGGAGTTACAAGTGATTGTGAGTTCCCAGACATAGGTGTGAACTGTGAACTGAATTCTCTGCAAGAGTAGTAGATGCCCTTAACTGCTGATTCATCTCTTTAACTCCATATATCCTATAGGTACGGATAGATTAATCATTTGGCCTTAAGTTTTATACTTTAAAAGTAGAAAAGTCAGAATGTATCAGGAATCTTAAAAGTTCTTATTAATAAAATCAAACCCGAGGCCGGTTATCGGGGTGAATACTGGAAGGTCAGAGAGACAGAACAAGCCACAGCTATCTCACCTTGCCAATTCCTTAGCTGGTCCTGTTTCCTCAGACTGGAACTTCTGTGTCCTCATCCCAATGAATCTCAGCTGTACTGTGTTGCTCCATAGCCTGAAAGCTTAACCAGGCCAAATGCTTAACCAGCCAAATGCTTCTAGTTTCTGGTCCTCACGCCTTATATATCTTTCTGCTTTCTAACACCACTCCCTGGGATTAAAGGCTGGCCCTCTGGGATTAAAGGCGTGTGTCACCATGCTTGGCTTTTTCCAATGTGGCATTGAACTCACAGAGATCCAGAGGGATTTCTATGTCTGGAATGCTAGGATTAAAGGTGTGAGTGCCACCATTTTCTAGCCTTTGTATCTAGTGGCTGTCTGTTCTCTGACCCCAGATAAGTTTATTAGAGTACACAATATTCACAATATTTGGGGAACACAATATCACCACATCAGAACTTAACACCGGGCTTGGTTAATATCAAATTCCTCATTGTAAACATGTGTGTATATCATTTCAACTCAACAATTCTCCCTTTATCGTACTTGTGAACTGTATTAGTCATGGTTCTCCAGAGTAACAGAATTTATAGAATGAATCTCTCTCTCTCTCTCTCTCTCTCTCTCTCTCTCTCTCTCTCTCTCTCTCTGTGTGTGTGTGTGTGTGTGTGTGTGTGTATGTGTGTGTGTGTGTGTGTGTGTGTGTTTCCACATACACACATGGAATTTACTAGAATGACTTACAGACTGTGGTCTAACTAATCCAACAATGGCTGGATGTGAGCAGAAGTCCAAGAATCCATTATTTGCTCAGTCTGCCAAGCTGTATGTCTCAGCTGGTCTTCAGTAGATAAGATGGAATCCCAAAGAAGTAGACACCCCAATGCCAGTGAATGAATGGACTTGCTAGCAAGATTACGAGCAAGCAGGAAAAAGCAAAAGCTTCCTTCTTCTATGTCTTTATATAAGCTTCCAGCAGAAGGTGTAGCCCAATTAAATATGTGTCTTCCCACCTCAAGATCCCAATTAGAAGTGGATATTCCTACTTCAAATTAAGCAAAAAATCCCTCACTGATATGCCCTCCATTTTTGGATTTTATTTAATTCCAGGCATAGTCAAGTTGACAACGAAGAATAACCATCAGATGAACAAAAGAGTTACTTTGCTTCTCTTAGAAATAAAAATAAGAGAATACTTTCCAGGCTACAGTAAGGTTAGAATGGAGAAAATGAGTCCAGAGAGAAGAATGGCCTGAAGCCAGCACAGAATGTACACTTTCCTACCTTGTGCTTAATGCTGCTTTTCTTACCAAAATCTGTCTGGGAAACAAGGTTTTCCTTGGGCAAAATAAATGCAATGAGATCTGAGCGTTCTTTACAAGACCCCCCCCGCAACCCCTGCCCAATCCACGTCTATTAAGTAGACTTCTATGAAACCATTGATTAGAACTATTTCCTCCTCTGTGGTAAGCATTGCCAATCAATGGAATCAGATCTGTACTGTGTCAACTTTCAAATTCCTTCATGCCCACCTCACTTGTGAAATGGATGACTTGGTATTCAAGTTGGTTGTTTAACTTGTACTTTTAAATGAAAATGAACTTGAAATTGTAACTAATTTATGATTTGGTCTATGATATAATCTTTATCTTTAGTAGATCATGGAGAAAATGTTTGTTCAAGCAAAAAGAGAGAACAAAACACTAAAATGGTAAAACATTAAAAAGAGGGAAACTAGTCAGCAAAGACAGCTTCTCTAAATCACAGTCACAGAATGAGATGTTTTATAGTTGAACACCTACATCACAATGGGTAGAGACTGGAAACATTAATATAGAGATTGAGGAATGCAGGAGAACATTAAAGCATATGTTTACCACCTGCAGAGGAATCTTTTCTCTCACAGTGCAATATTATTTCCACCCTTTCTACACATCTGAAATATGGTAGAATTCAGCAGCATACCACGCCCAAAGGCAATATTATGTTAAAGCGCTCATTACTATTTCTTTTGACACTACAAAATGAAAACACTGTATTCCTGTTCATTTTGTTTCTTGTTTACCAAAACAATAAAGCATATATGCTACATCAGCCCACTAGAAAAAGCATAGCTGTAAGCAAGCAGACCTACCACTGGCCCATTAGACTGTTTATGGCATAAAAAGCAACACAGAAAACATCATCTATCATTGTCCTCTTCAGCCCACTCTAACACCAACATCACTCCCACTCATGCATGTCCAATGTACATGATGCTTTGTTTAAGTTAGAAAGGAATAGAACACATAACCAAACTGTGTGTGCAATTGTCTCTGTTGATTAAGGTTGATATCTTACATTGTGGGCCTCCTAAGGACTCCCCCAGGCCTAACTTGTCACAAGCTCTGTATCATTTCTTCTCTACTGCTCAGTGTCTTTATTCCCTTGTGCCTATATTGGAACAAAATTAAAAAATAATTATAATGAATGGCTCCATTTTATTTGTGCTTCAAAGAGCATGCATAAACAAAGCCACAGAGAAAGAATATTGCTAGGATGATTCCACAAATCACTGAGAGAACTAAGGACTCCTAACTGAGAAAAATAAATAGCACAATGAATAAATATCCATTAGCATTCACAGGTATGCTAATGCTGGGTTTTTGTTATTTTTCAGAGCAATGACAACTTCAGAAAGAAACAAAGGCATTCTTTTTTACTGAGGGAAAAGGTACAGGGAGAGAACTCGAAAGACCACACCCCTTCTCTAGGATAGGATGCATTCAATATGGACTTCCCCAAATCCTCCTGCATGAACAGGTTTCACTTGACTGACTCAAATGGTAATGGCGTGAATCACGACAGGCAATATGTAATCTAAGCACTTTACAACGTTAGACTATACATGAAGTAGCTACCTTACAAAACAGACATTCAGATTTCAGTGAAACCTCGGTGAGCACCATGATTGCAGTTAATGCCTCTCACTTTATAAAATGAGCAATAGCAATAGGACTGATATAAATGTTTAAGTGAGGCTGTCTGTGTCTTTGTGGTCATGAATGTTCACGACAGTGTGCCTCAGCACTCCACCTCAGTCCAGCAGCACATGTGACTGCCATTCACGCCTCAGCAAAAGTATAACAAATGTACCTTTCAGTGTTGCTTCTGAATGTTAGGATCTATAATGTCAGGTCTGATTGTGTCAAAGAGGCAAAGCATTGTGGTAGACAGTGTGTAGCAAGGACAAGCATAATTAGCATATGATGTCAAAGCCTTCCTCAAATTGTTTCCCCCTGTTCTAAGCCTTCCTGTTGATCTCCCCAAGGTGGCACAGTGTAGGAGCACATCCCTAGAGGAAACAAGTATTTCTCAAACACCTGCAGATTTTCAAAGCGGAAATGAGAATTTTTGGAAACTTTTTAACATTACTGAAAGTAAATAAAACTGTGTAGGTTGTGGTTAAATGTTATTCAAATTTTATTTAGGATGCATGCATTTAAACAAAACACAACATTTTAAATGCAAAATTTTGAGTATTTTAATATAAACCACAATAAAACTTTAATTACTCCATTCTACCTAGCTGATACTGTGCATGCTATCTATAGAGTTATTGATACACATCAACATTATGTCATTTTGCCTTAGTTTTGGTGCTGTTAGAGTAGTTAGAATAACTAAGTAGAGTAGTTACATATGCCACAGGGATTACTATGGCCCTAGTAGCTATACAGCATGCACACAAATCTATAACTTCTCATATACTACCACGAGGAACTTCTCAGATAGTGATAGCCAGATGTCAACATGGGAGAAAGGAGCCTGACAGATGAAAATATCCAACACAAAGGTCTTCAAATCTCTGTGTACCTCAGTGGACTTAGGGCCCAGCAATAGCCTCTGTATATGGGCAGGGATGATCATGATCCTGGCCAATAAAAATATGCATTCTCGTTGTAAGGGTTCTAAGCACCAAAGCTCTTGCTTTTCTGATCCTTCCATTCTGTATCACACAATTCTTTTTTATACATAATTTTTGCACTACAGGACCTGAGAGCTTAATATTCCCACCACTTTAAGGGCTGTTTCAGAGCACATTGGCATTACTATAATCTATATCATATTTAGACAGGGCAGTTATTTTGTTACTATATGATCTTCTCAGCACAGACCAAGATAAAATTGGTTTTAACTGATTCTTAAGAGGAGGTGATATATGTAAATATTTAATTATGATAAAATATGGAAGCGACACAATGGAACTGTGAACAAGTTAATGTGATAGAACAGAAAAGAAAATGACTCTCACAGGGAAAGCTTCCAGACAGAAGATATCAGGACTAGAAAGTCACACAGAAGTTTTGAAACTGATGTGTTTGTACAAACAATAGTAACCAAAGTTAAAAACTAAAAAGTTCCAAAACTGAGATGTATATATATATATATATGAATATATATGTATACATACATATATATATATGGTTTAAAGCTCAGTTTAAAAAAAGACTACATGTTCTAAGATGAAGTATAAACACTGAGTCATTGAGCCAAGCATCATTGGTACTGAGTTTAGCATCAGGTGACATGATTCTCTTCCTCCAGACCATTTTGTACATTTTCTTCTCCACAGGAACAACTTTGGGTGGTGCTTCATTTACATGTCGGTTTCAGATGACACAGATCCAAGTAGACACCAACACAGCATTTCAGAGGGAGCCACACTGAGTCACCATCAGCAAAGGAGGACCAATAATGATGCAATGGATGCCAAGTTATACAGGAAGTGTGTGGGAAAGGATGTCAGGGCTGTGAATAAACAGCTAGGGAGGACAGCGTACACACTTAGATGGCTGAGACAGAAGATCCTGCAGGGAACTGAATGGACAAGAGAAAAGGGGAGCCTACACACTGTTACAAGACAGAGGAGGAAGAAAAACAAAACAAGTGGATTTCGAGAAGTAGATGTTGGTAGAGGCTCAAAGCAGAGGCAGAGGGAAAAGCCAAGATTCCAGAGAAGGAAAGAGAGGTGCAGAGAAGGTCAACAATGCCAGCTCTGTGGACTAGAGGGCAGGTTGTCTCTGAGTGTCTTAAGATGTCCGTTCAGCATGTTTCATGGAACACCATGCCCTAGAATCACTTTCCCTTTTTTAGTACAAGAAAAAAACAATCTTCTCCACTCCGTCTATTCTGCGGCCTCTCCTCTCCCTTAAGAGATTTCAGCGATATTTTCCTAGGCCTTGAAAGCACACTTCAAAAAATAACCTATTGCTGTTTTTTTTTTTAATTTTTATTGTATTTAGTCTCATTTTTAAAAAGAGTTCTGTGACTCTATGGCAAAGGATTCAGGAATAGGTAAGAGAAATGCTTAGCCAATCCATTAAAGGTGATTCTTATCACCAGAGAAGAAAGAGGCCTTAATTACCAGCTATGATCAATCAACAATATCTGTGAGGGTGACCAGGAACTCGGCAGATGATATCTGTGGTTGTATTTATGTGAAGACTCTGTTCTCCTTTCTACGTCCAGATCATCTGGACAACACCCAATGAGGAAGGCAGACTCATGAGAGCAGCTGTGGTGTCCTGGTCACATCTGAGAGTCTTGCCACAGAAGAAGTAGTGGCAGAGAAGGATGCTTTCTTGTTCTAGTATAAAAGCTGGGGTAGGAGGTAACTTTTCCCTCCATCTCTCTCTATTTTCTGTAATTATATTCTCTTTCTAACCCATATCAAATATGTAAAATCATACATCTTCTAATTATATGCCCCATCCATAAAGGCAATATTAGTCCAATATCCTTCCACATTGGACCCTCATTTAAAAGAAAAAAATACCCCCCCAATGAAGGAAATTATATTCTTTCATTCAGTCATTAGATTTACAATGGCACATACCCCATTTTTGCTCCTTGACAAACAGTTCCAAACTACAGAAATGTCAAGAACTGAGCCAGACACTAGGCAGGTCAACCATTCCCAAGAGACTGCTGAAAAATCACAGCCTAGAATAAAGCCAGTAGTAAATGCCAGTCAAATGAATCCTCAGTTCAAAGAAGCTGGGAAAATCAGAAATGAGATAGAAAGACACAAGAAACAGTTAGAGTTCATCCTAGGTATGATACTTCCTCTCTGTCTGAGAGAGACCCCGGGGGCTTTGTGTAGAGCTACAAGTCTTTATCCACACAAGCAGATGAAGTTCCAGGCACAAAGCCAGGTGGTCATGCATTCCTAGAGAGCAATAGTTTCAGTGTCCCCACACTTACATTTTGCCATTGCTGGACAGTGCCGGTGACACTAAAGGTGCTCACAAGGTCTGGGCCAGGAATATTTGCCTTCTCTTCACGCTGTATGTCTGAATATCACACTCCCCTTTGCAGCAGCAAAGTTCACTCTTATATCCTGCTATTCCTCTTCCAATCCAAGCCCTTTGCATTATTTTTGTGAGGCCCTTCCCCTTGCCTGCAGACACTTTGGTTTCTAACTACACTCCCTAATTTTCTTCTCATCTAAACTATTCACAATTGTATATATTTTCTAAGTGTTCCAATCCTTTCAGCCATGTACTGGCATTTCTTTTGGAGTGGTTATTGTGAAAGCAGAAATAACATTCTGTCACAGGAAAAAAAGGCACATCATACATTCTGCAGTGCAGTGAGGGCATGGATTGATTGCCAAACAAATACCACAATAAACTCCCCTGTCTGGGTAGCCTTCAGATCACCACTGCAAAGAACAAGGGTCCAACAAAGTCACAGGAGCAGTGGATGTAGAGAGGAGCCCACTCATTGACTTAGTGGTTCTGCTGACTGGGCCTTCAAGATAAGTGAGGCAAATTTTGCTTGAACAAAATCTCACATCTCAGTGAGTCATGAATATTTGGGTGGATTTAGAATGGCTAAGCTCACAAATGTCAAATTCACAAATGTTAAAGGCCTACAGCAGATGTTAAGGGGAGTCTAGCAGGAAATGAGTAACTCCAGATGGACGCAAACAATAGCAAGTTGTGAAGGTTATGTTTAATTGGGTAGGAATAATATAACCATAGCAAACATTAATACAGCAGATAATTTGTATAAGCATGGCTTGAAAGGCTTTATGTGAATGGATCTGCTTGCCTCACAAAGTGTCCTTCTTTGACTTTTACCCGCAGTTGAAAGATGAGGAAACTGGAAAAGACTAGATTCTCATTTATGCTCTTTGGGAGACAGAAGAAGAGCAGATGTCTCAACCAAGACATTGCATGTCTGAGGATGAACTTTGCAACACAGGGAATACAAATTCCCTCAATGATCTGTATTCTGAGGAAGTGAAAAGTTACTCTGAGCTCCTACACTATTGTATTTCTATAATGATAAACTCCTAATGAATGTGCATTTCTACCAAGAGTGACTTGTAAAGTGTTTGTAAAACTTTTGATTTTTGCAAATAGTCTATTGAATCTTAACATGGAATGCGGTACAGGGGCACACAAGAGAAGAAAAAAATGGTAGTTTCTATTACGGCCAATATAGGGCACAGATTCAAGGCAGGCTTGCCACACAATGATTATATACTGGGGGTCAGAAACATAATCCTGTGCCTATCTAGGAGTATCATGAGGCAGTTTTATGTATGAGTTTGCAGTCTTTCTTTGTTTGTCTCTTCTCTGTTTTTCACCTGGGTTTTAAACATAGCTCCTTCTCTAAAATTCATCTAGTCTCAGCTATAAAACCAGCAAAGAGAATAGTTTCCCTGATGCTTAGGACATAACAAGTGAACAGCAGTGACAGCAGAAATAAAAAATAAAAGAACCCAAAGACCTATATAGCTACCTGTACTTTGAATGCCAATAAAAGACAAGTTATAAGAGATATAAATAGTAT
This sequence comes from Peromyscus maniculatus bairdii, assembly GCF_049852395.1. Classification (NCBI taxonomy): domain Eukaryota; kingdom Metazoa; phylum Chordata; class Mammalia; order Rodentia; family Cricetidae; genus Peromyscus; species Peromyscus maniculatus. The sequence goes on from NC_134863.1 coordinate 33,547,750, forward strand.
TTTTTATAAATCTCTTAATTTGACCAATAGATTTAACCACATAATAATAAACAAATGACCCATAAGCACTTATGCAATTCAAGAGGAATGATTATCAGAAAAATGCAAATAAAAATTACAGCAAAGAATAGTTCACATCCACAGGGGTGGCCACAAAGGAAATTACAGACAATAGCAAGTGTTGTCAACCACATGGAGAAATTAGAATATTCTTACATTGCTGGTAGGAATGTAAAATGGTGCAGCCACATTGGAAAATAGTTCCTTAAAATAGTAAACGTCCACATGACAGCGATTCTGTGAACAGGTATAAACTCAAGAGAAAAAAAATTGAATACTAATACATGAAACAGTATTAGTCATAATAGCCAAAGAGAAGAAGGAACTCAAATAGCCAGCAACTAATAAATGGATTAAGAAAGTATAGCATACAATATTCATCTGTAAGGAGGAATGCAACATGGAAACATGCTATGATGTGAATGAAATTTGAAAATATTTTGATTGAAAGAAGGTTGTTGGACATAATCATATATTGTTAGTTACCATTTACTTAAAGGGTCCAAAAGGCAAATCCACATGGATACATGAAGAGTAGCAGTTGCTAGGGGCCGAGGACACAGGGTGAACTACTGACTACTAATAAATATACAGTATCTTTGGGAAATAATCAAAGTATTATGAAATTGGACTGTGGTAATCATTACACAACTCTGTGGACATATAAACAACCACTGAGTTGTGGTTTAAAAGGTAGACTTACAGTGTAAGAATAATCAATCAGTAAGATTATTACATATGTACATGCACATGTACCTGTGTGTGTGTGTGTGTGTGTGTGTGTGTGTGTGTGTGTATGTGTGTGTGGTTTATCAACTCAACAAGCATGTGTTCATGTGGGTATGTGCATATGTGCATACAAATATGTATTTATGTGTACTTATAGAATTCCAGAGGTCTAATGTTAGGTGTCTTCCTCAATCATTCTCCAAATTACTTTTGGGGGGGGGGGCTGTCACTCACTTAGTATGGAATGCATCAGCTTAGCTTTGCTGGGTGGCCAATGAGATCAGGAATCCTTCTGACTCTGCCCGAATCACCCCAATGCTGCAGTTATAGACATGCACCCCTGCACCTGGCTTTTTTTTTTTTTTTTTGACATGGGTGCTGAGGATTCAAATCAGGTCCTTGTGTTCTCAACAAGCACCTTAGCAACTGAGCCGTCTTCCTAGCCCAGCTGCCACATTTCAACAGATATTTTAGCATACCCTTTGCCTACAGCATTAAGTCTAAGCTCCAAATTGGCCCTCTCTACCCTAGCCTTTCCTGATTCTCCCACCTACCCCTTAATACTTCCACATCACCATGTATTTTCTCATCATAGTAGGCCTTTGCTTCTGTGTCTTCCGGGAAACCCATAATCATTTTGTCACATTCAACTTAAGAGTTACTTGCCATATAGTCCTCCAATTAGCAGAACTGATTACTTTCACATCTCTGTCCATACATGTAGTATGTTTTCCATATTTCTCTGTGTGTAAGGTTTTCTACAGATATAGACCAGTGGTTCTCAACCTTCCTGATGCTGCTACCCTTTAAATCAGTTCCTCATGTTGTGGTGACCCTCCAACCATAAAATTATTTTTGTTGCTACTTCATAGCTTTAATTTTGCTATTGTTATGAATCATAATGTAAATTCTTAGAGATACAGGTTTTGTAGAGGGGTCACAACCCACAGGTTGAGAAGCATTGATCTACAGCAAAAACAATGCATTATTCAAATGATCTCTTTAAAGAACATCACTTAAAAATTAAATTAAGGGCCATGATATTTGATATTTGTTGGTGGCAAGCTACAAATAGTCAGTGTCATTTTTCAGTGCCTTATCTCCACAATAAAAAAAAGAAAAGGAAGACTTCAATCAAGACATTATAAATCATTCAGAAGTTGATTAGTTTTGTGAAAGTATCAGAAATTTCTAAGAGAAAGTGCACATGCCGTTGAGCAGAGATAATCACATCAAAGCGGAAAAGAGCTGAAAAACCAACAAAAAAATAGCAAATGATCTAGATTTTCAAAAGATTGTTTTTTAATCACTATTCTGGTTTTTGCAGATTCTGCTTTATCATACAGGTCATAGATGATTTTCTCATACCCTCATGTCCAAATTAAAAAAAAAAAACTTCTATTCATGTTTCAGTAAAAGAAACAATGTATTCTACTGTGCTGGCTAGTTTTCTGTCAGTTTGACCCAAGTCAGAGTTATCTGGGAAGAGGGAATCTTAATTGAGAAATGCCTCATTAGATTGGTCCTTAGACAAGCCTGTGGGACATTGTCTAGATTAGTGATTTATGTTGGAGGGCCTAGCCCCCTGTGAGTAGTGTCACCCCTGTGCAGGTGGTCCTTGGCTTGTATAAGAAAACAGGCTGGTCAGGTAAGTTATGGGGAGAAAGCCAGTAAGCAGCATCCCTCCACAGCTTATGCTTCAGTTCCTGCCTCCAGGTTCCTGCCCTGTTTGTGCTCTTTCATCTCCATCCCTCCAGGATGAACTGGGACTGGGACATGTCCACCAAATAACTCCTCTACTACCCCATTTGCCTTTGTTCTTCACCACAGCAACAGAGAGCAAAGAAGACAACTACAAAGAGTGAATTGGGGGAATGACAGTTCATTGTGTAAAATGCGCTCACTTACTGGGTCACTAAATTTTTACTTTTATTATTTTTTATGTAATTTTGTTGTCCCATTTCAGGCAAATGATGAGAGAGAGTTTATTGCATTTTCAATTGACTTACATTAAATGAAAGCCTTCCAAGATATAGATAAAATCTTTGTAAGTGGCTGGATATGTTGAAAATAAAATAATATTGATTAATTTTCTAGGAGCAGCCAAGCTTTAAAAAGTGATTAAACTATTTTTTTTCCTTGTTTGCTGAAAAGAGGCCTTCACCAGTTGTTTTATATGCCATATTTAAACAAACAGATGTGGGGGGATTTGAAGCACCCTTATTCTCCAGAAGTCATTATTGGTGCTGGGCATAAAATTGAGCCACAGTAAAAGACATTGTAAATCTTCTACATTAGACCTAGAGGCAAGTACAATCTGTAAGCCTGATAATGTTAAGGTAAACACAATGACAGCAATTTACCTTACCTTGAACTTGTAACTTTAAAAGTCACTTTAGCGGTATCTCATTTCATCCTCGTAATATTCTCTGGAGTAACATGTCAGGTTTTGTTTCTAAATCATAGGAGAAAAAACTAGTCAGGAAAACTGAATAAACTTCCCAAGGTCAAAAAGTTAGCCACAGAACCAGAACCAGAACTCCAACTCACAGGCTTCTTTCTTGGAGCTCCTACAGTTTCACCACCTTTAAACTGCAGTGCTACATGAAATGGAAGATACAGCTAAGCAGCTAAAGACACCCGGGGCCAAGAACGAGACTTTGAGTTGCATTCACCTAAAAGGTCAGGCTCTGTATCAGGTGCTGTGAAAATGATGGGGGATTTATTTAGTGGCATAACTTACAAATGAAGGGATAGGTAGGTTGTGGGTTCTGTGAAAGATGCAGTGCAGTCCAGCCGTGTTCTCTGGAGAACTCTCATCGGTCTACCTCCAGCGTCCATATTCCAAGAAGGAAGAGTGCTCTGCGCCTCCTGATCTTGGGTCTTCAGGGCCCTCCCTTGGCCCCACCTTGTAGGTGTGACAGTTACCAAAGCCTCAATGGAGGTTGGAACTTCCAGACCAAAGCTGGAATGACTAACCACTACACATTCCTATGTCTCACCTATTTACGATTTAAGGATTTGTTTTCTGTGATCTGCCATGAAAATGATTTCTTTTTAGTCCAAACTCTCTCTTCTTAGACTAATGAGCATTATAAAAATCACTGCCTATTCTAAGAAGCATTAAAAACTTCCATTTATTTGAACTTAGCATTTTGAATTGAGAAGATAGTCTGTTGAGATTGTCGTTGAAATTTGCAGATAGCATGGCTCTCACAGCCTGGATTGTCTTCTCACATTTCTCGAGGCTGCAAGTCCACAGTTAAGATGTCAGCAAGTTCAGTCTCTGGCAGAGGACTCTATTCCTGCATGAAAGATGGCTGCATGCTCACTTTGTTCTCATGCGTATCTTTAGGGGGGAAGAAAGAAGAAGAAGCAAGGGAGAGAGGGAGGGAGGGAAGGAGGGAGGGAGGGAGGGAGGGAGGGAGGGAGGAAGGGAGGGGGGAGGGAGGGAGGGAGAATAACATTCTGGTAAGGACACCAATGCTACTAGATAATGCTCCACCTTCTGACTTCTTTTGTGGTATTCATAACTAGGAGACCCCATGTCTAAATTCAGCCTCTATGAGGGTTAGTGTTTCCAGATGAGGATCTTGGAAGGCCACAATGAATCTGTAGAATATACTTTGTATATTCCTCTTAAAATATTGAAGTTTGAAAGAAAGTATATGTCCATGTACTTTTGCTTTTACGGTGTTTGGGCTAGTTTTCTATAACAATATGCATGTGGTTTTTTTGAAAGTTACTTAGATAAGAGTTGTCTTACATTGATGGAATTTTTTTTCAAATGCCAAAACAAATTTCTGAAATAAACTATTTAGCCATAACATATTATCCATTTTGTACAGTATTTGATTCAACTGCTATTGTTTGAGTTTAAAATTCTACAGCTATAATCACAAGAAATAGTGATGTGTAATTTTGTTTTTAAAAATATGATTATAGTATCAGAAAAATATTGCATTTATTTTCTGAAATTATTCTTAGAGGATTGGTATTGTTTCTTCTTTAGAAATATACTAGAATTCACCAGTGTTTGTACTAGGCCCTTTTTTTTTTTTTTTTTTTTTTTTTATGTAGCTTTGCGCCTTTCCTGGAACTCACTTGGTAGCCCAGGCTGGCCTCGAACTCACAGAGATCCGCCTGCCTCTGCCTCCCAAGTGCTGGGATTAAAGGCGTGCGCCGCCGCCACCTGGCGCCTTATATTTTCTTTACAAGACTATTACAAAGTATAAATAATATTTATTTAATAGAAATTTATCAATTTAGTTATTTTTAATGAAAATTTATAAATAGTGTCTTTCGTGGAATTTTTCTACTTACCTACATTGTAAAATTTACTGTTGTAGCTGGTGGGTTATCTATCACCATTGGATAGCTCCATACCCATGAGCATATGGGCCTTGTTTATTGTGCTCAATGATTTTATTCTTCAAGCAGGACATGAAGTTGATAGGGGATGTATTAGGGGAGTCCCTGTAGAACCTGGATGAGGTAGGGGTTGCATATGCTCAAAATGTATCATATACATGTATGGAATCTTCAAACAATAAATAAAACATAATACAAAATATTTGTTATTAAGAATCTATCCATATTACCTCTTGTTATTCTTTTCTAATATGCACAGGGGCTCTAGTGAAATTCCTTTACTCTGTCCCTCAGTCTATCTCAAAGTTACTAGTTCCTTGATATTTTCAAATAATTGAGTTTGAGGCTCATTAATTTTTCAATTTCATTGAATTCTATTAATACTTTATTGTCTTTCTTCTACTTGATTTGGAATTGTTCATCAAATGTAATGCTCAAGGTGGACATAACAAGGAAAATTACACCATAGCAGATTCACAACACTACTAGGCAAACATCAAGCCCTGCAGTTCTTTGCCTATCATCAGAGCTCTTGATGTCATCATCTAAGTTTCAACAGTTACCTATAACTCTGCCCTTGTAGGCCTGTTTTCAACAGGACTCTCTCTTGAGCCATGTCCACCCAGTGTCTATAGCCTTCTTCAGCAGGTGTTCCATGTTCCTAGTATCCCCAGCATACTGAGGTCTCTATTGCAGCCTAGGCTTTTCCCTGAAAGTTTCTTACACAGTGACATTTTAGTGTCTTCTTACTGACACAGATTGCCTGACATCACAAGCTTTTCTCTTGAACCACATATGACTGTCCTCTGCCCTCTTCCACTATAATCTTACATTCTTTGTGCTTAGAAAAACAGCCCAGTGTGGATGATGCCAAGTTCTGATGTCCATCTGATATTTAACTTCAACTAAGGTATCTGCATTCTGGTCTTCTGAACTACTACCAAAATGTTCCTTTAAGTCTTTGCTTATAATGTTTTAGGGCATCTCTACTATCTAGTTCCAAACTCTTCCAAATTCCTCCTGAAAATCAGTTCCAGTTCTAAATCAACTGAGCAAAGCTCATATGAACTCACAGAGACTGAAGCAGCAGGCACAGGGCCTTCATGGGTCTGCGCCAGGTCCTCTGCATGTGTATTATTGCTCCCAGTTTAGTATTTTTATTGAACTTATGAGTGTGTGAACCAATAAGTCTTTGACTCTTGTGCCTTCTCTTGGGCTCTTTTCCATCTGTTGGTTTGCCTTGTCCAACTTAGATATGGTGGGTTTTGTTTTGCTTTATTACATTGTATTGTGTTATGCTTTGTTGTTATCTCTTAGAAGCCTGTTCTTTTCTAATGAGAGACTGAAAAAGAGTAAATTCAGATGGGGAGGAAGTGGGGAGGAACTTGGCAGAGTAGAAGGAGGGGAAACTAAAATCAGCAAATATTGTATGAGAAAAGAATCTATTTCAATAAAAGGGATAAAATCAAATCCATATACTTTGTTAATGGAATCTCTTGCAATCAACATTTTCTATTGATTTTCTGTTCATAGAAAGAGTTGTACCTCAGACACAGTTTTTTATAACATGTTTCTTTTAGTTTTTTCAAGGTATTATACAAATTTATTTTTATTTCTGGTCAAATATTTCAAATGCTTATTTCAAAACAAAGCCACATGAACTCTCTAATGTGGCTCCTTCCTTTTAACTCAACAATTAAGTTAAAGTTACAGACTGAGAAAGTTCAGTATTGTGGGAAGACATTAGAACATTTGACAATAAAATCAAGATTTCCATTTTCACTGAGCCACTCTCAACTTGAGTTCCTTATCTACAAATGCAAGCACTTGTGACAGCTCACATAGGATAGTGTTAAGAGAATTAAATGGAATAAACATATTTTGTGAACTGGAAAATACTATGCAAATTATAATCACAATTATTCTCCTTATAGATATTGTTGGGGAAAGGTTTTATTTCTTATGACTAGTTATTAATTTCCACTTACTAATGATCTTTCCAGAGTATCCACCATGCATCAAACACTGTTCCTGATGCTGGGAAATTAGCCACTACTTTCATAGCAAATGCCTTTATGTGTAGACTTTAAAACTCTAAAATCATATCTATAAAGACTAGTGTATTAAGTTCTCTAGAGTAATACAACTTATAAAATGTATATATATATTTACATGTGATTTATTAGAATGACTTACAGACTATGGTCCAGCTAATCCAACAATGACTGGCTATGAACAGAAATTCCCAGAAACCAGTAGTTGCTCAGTTCATGATGATGGATATCTGAGCTGGTATTCAATATATGCTGAAATCCAGAAGAAGCAGATTCTAATGCCAGTGAAGGAATTCACTTGCTATTAAGGTGATAGCAAGCAGGCAAAGAGCAAAAGCTTTTTGTCTTCCATCTCCTTCTATAGGCTTCCAACAGAAAGCATGGCCCAGATTAGAGGTGTGTCTTCCAGACATAAAAGGTCTGGGTTAATGGTCTATCTTCCTATCTCAAAGATCCAGACTGCAAGTAGATCTTAATATTTCAAATTAAGCAAAAGTTCCTCACAGGTGTGCCTCCATTTTGGGGTTTTAGTTGGTTCTAGATGTATTCAAGTTGACAACAAAGAATAGACATGACAAATAGCCACCACAACTAGTGCTAAGAAATTTGTTCTTGTAGACATTTATTCTGGCTTGTTGAAGACATACATACTCTCATTTCAACCCACTCAATAAACTGGTATACATGTGCAATATGTCAGAACTTGGTACAGATGCATTTACAAATATAAAAATCTTTTCCCTCGAATGAATTAATTCTATGAGTAAAATAATAAACTGTCAATGCTGTCAGACAGAGAAGAAAAATGCAGCATCCTTTAAGATTTTATAAAAGACAGCATCCTAGAAGACCCCTGAAATAATGTTCTGTAAGACCTAAGAATAAGACCTCCTAAGAGACAGCAACTAGCCTGGGTCAGGACATTCTTGCCTCCTCAGAGGGGAGAACTATATAATCTGAGTCTTGAAAAACTAATAGGATTGATGATCAAGAAGTCAGCCAGGCATTCAGCTGGATAAGCATCAAGATGGGCATTTGAACAATCACACATGAGAACATTGTGACAGGTAAGTGTTTAATGTGTTTAATTGCAGGGCACTGAAATAATTATTATTTGGATTCTGGGAGCAATCTTCTTATTAACCTACAATAGATTATTTAGTCATTTCATTTTTTTTTGTTGTTTTTTTTTAATCATAAGTATTTGAAGCCTACTTGTTGACATGCTAAGGAAATGCAGCTAAGTGAAAGACTGAATGAGAAGTTAAAAAAAAAAAAACACCTCTCATCTGGCTAGTTCTGAAAAGCCTTTTAGAAGCTGCCTTTCCTTGGTAACAACAAGCAGGTTTGTCACTGCAGAATGGCTTTGACATTTGTCTTGATGCACAGTAAGTGACTGCCCTGTAGTTTCTTATAATTCCCTTTGCTAATAATAGAAACCTAACTAGGGCAGAGCTAAGAATGCTGATGGAAACTAAATAGATTCAGCTGTGCTTTCAGCCCTGGTAGGAACTAGGACTCGTGCTGGCTAGCACCAGTGCCGTTCCCTGGTCAGGTATTTTCCATATCCAATTTAATCAATGCATGCCATCACTTGGAAAGCCGATGATTGCCTTTCTACCCTCGGTGCTAACCATTGCCTGAACTGAAATGTTTGTTTGGGCAAAATACTCTTTTTGTACCTTAATCCCTGTTGCATAACTTTTCCTGAGAAGTCATTTCTACTTACTCCAGATGGAGAGGGCAACGACAGACCAAAGAACTGATTCCAATCAAGTCCAGCTTGATGAATCAATGAGATTATTGGAGTTGCTTAGGGGAGCATGGTGAGGCATTAGTTGTAGGAGCATGAGAAACTTATGGACAAAAATGCCTCCCAGCAACTGCATCTTCCTTATACACCCTCAGAGAGGGGCGTGGCCTGGTGAGCCTCCCTCCTCTGTTCAGACGGGATTGTTAATAGGTCCAGTCTCATGAAGAACCCATGTATGATCACTGTTGCCCTGGTTCTAGGCAGCATTAAGCAATCCAACCCAGAAACATCCACACATCATCTCCATTCTCTTACTTTTAAATATTTTTTTATAATCACTTGATGAATCTTCACCTTAAACTAGACATATCTACCATTTTGCCAAAAGGCATTGACTATTATTGTACAAGTGTTGGTGCAGCAACCAAAGTGTATCTTGCATTATGTCTGGATTTTATGTTTTGCAGTTGTTTTCCAGATTAACTATTTTATAATGGTATGTGATTTTATTGTCCCTTATGGGTAGTTTATGTTATGCAGAAGATTCTGGAAAATATAGTGTTAGTAGAAATATGACAGCCTTATCTCTTTGTTCACAAAAGAGCATTATCTCTTTCTTTATGAGAACACAGGTAGTGATTACCCATTGGTTTGGCAACTGGATATAAAACATGTCTTTGTGATGACTTCCAGCTTTTGTGAGGATGTCATCCTGTGGTTCTAACTCAAAGGTCTGTCCTGAGCTAGTTAAACTGGCTTTCAGTTCTATAATAAATGACAAATTACCACCCACATAAATATTCAATGAAGTGGGTGGTGCCCAGGCAAGACTGTCCTTTCCCTTTTTTCCAGAGGCAACTGCCCTGTCTTCATGTGGAGCATTAAGAGTGACCTTTGTTTGTGGATGATTACTGGTGCTTAGTGCTGCCCAGTCACCTCTCTTCTGCTACCAACTGGCCAAACACCTGCATAGTTTACTGATAAAATGTTTCCAGCCAGACGTCTCCTGCAATCACTGAGATCAGGTTTCTTTTTCAACTGTGTATGTAATCCTAAAGGAGAAATTAGATTCCCATGACTGACATAGTACAAAGGAGCAGAGGACATTTATCTCGACAAAAAGAGGCTCAATGCGAAACAATTGGACTGGAAAGGAAGCTATGATACCTGTAGCCAGTTCCAAAATTTGAAGCAAACAAAGCCTGGGAGGAATGCATCTGATGCAAAGCCAACCTTGAAAGGCCGTGTTTCCGCTGACTAAAATTTAGCACACTGTCAAGTACTCCAGGCACTGGAGCAAGGGTCGGTGTTATGGAACATTTGTTTCACTAGGCAAAGGTGTCTTGCTTTTGTTTATGCAGCATTTGTTTAATGATGTAAAGATATGTTGTTGTTTCACCTAAGGCACCTGATTAGTCTAATAAAAACTGAACAGCCAATAGCTAGGCAGCAGAGGGTTGGGAGGGGCTGGCAGTCAGAGAGAATAAATAAGAGGAAGAATCTAGCAGAGAGAGAAGAGAATGAGGGAAAAAGAGAGAGGGATGCCCGGGGCCAGCCAGACAGCTGCCAGAGAGACAGACATGGAGTAGAACATGCAGAATGAAAGAAAGGTAAAAAGCCCCAAGGCAAAAACGTAAAAGAAGAGAAACAGATTACATTAAGTTCTAAGAGCTAGTGGGACAAGCATAAGAGAAGGTCCAGAATTCATAACTAATAATATTTCTCCCTGTCATGATTTGGGAGATAGCTGGCAGGATGGAGAAAGCCTGCTACAGATCAATGATACCACGGCAGTACTGGATGGTACAAAAACATTACAGGATATACATATGGCGAGCCATACTGGGGAAGGACAGTTATTTCAACAACAGCTAATAGTTGTCTCTTGTTCCCTCCCGAGAAGAAATTGGAAATTCAGACCCAGTCCTTATACTTTTCTTTGTTTTATGTAAAGAAGTGTGCTGGCTTTTATTTGATGTTGTAACAAATAGCGCACAAACATGGTGGCCTAAAACATCAATTATTTAACAATTCAAGAAGTTAAGAATCTAGGACTTGGTTCACTTTGGAAGCTTTTGTGGACACTCCGCTTTCTCACTCTGTCCAGTTCCCTCTTCTGTCTTCATACCTTCATCCTGGCTGCTTCTAACCCCCCTGAGGCCTTTTCTTGAAGAAGCACGAAGTGACACGTCAGCATCCATAGCATAGTCACATCTCCAAAGAACTCCTTACCATGGAAGGTGACATAGGCACAGGTTCCAAGGACCAGGATGCAGGCATCTTTGAGGAACCATTATTCAGTCATCTGTAGACAAAGATCTCAGCATCTCTTCTCACAAACTATCACATGTCCTTGTCATCTTTATACTCCAATGTGGCTCTACCTGATTCAGATGTGCCTTTTGCATCCCCAAGTCTCAAGGTAGGTCAAAAATACTCTACCCAAGTTGCAAAGACCCATGTATTCTCTGTAGTACACAATGTAATTCTTCATTCCAGAAACTGGTCTGATTTCTGAACTGGATGATGCTAATGTCAGAATGATTTTCCAGCAAAATGGTACCCACACACACACACCTTAAATATTAAGTATAAGATTTTTTAACAGATTATAAAACCACTCAAAAACCAGTACAATCTTTTCTCATTTTATTGTAAATAACTGAGGAAAATTTATGGAACCACGCAATGAAATCGGTAGATTCTAAATTAATTGCTCTTTTCTGAATTACCAGTCACTGTTTTGAATAATAAGAGTGAATGAGGCTTTTCTCATTTTTGGTGACTGCATATTGATTCCTAATGATTGTCACATTTTTTTTCTCAAGGTTCACAATATGAAGTCTAACCTGAGATGCTGAGGAAAAGTTATTCCAGTTGTTCTTGTTCATACTTTTTAGCATTATTGTGTCTTCCGTTAAAAACTGGAAGAGCATATTTATGTCTTGAAAGTTTCCTGTAACCTTCTTGATTATTGACCTGTGATTTCTGATTTTATATAATACAGGCAGTCACTTACTTTCTGTCTCCCTAAAGCTTACATCATTCACATCATTTGTGCTTTAGTCTGCTTGGTACTTTTCTTACATTCCTGTCACTTTTTATATTCCTGTTCCATTCTATGTCTCTCTTTATAACTTTTATAAAAACGTCTCTTTTATGAGCCTAGGTTTGGAATGGGCTATAACTACATTATTTTCCTTAGATGTCTTTTGCCTTTCTCTATGAACTTTTCAAAATTCATTATATTTATAGAACTTCTCACCCTTCATCATCTATTTCTTCTTTCAGAGTGGTGAAGCTTTTTTAGCAATCTGCTTTTAAACTCTGGGGCACATGAATAAGCCCTATTTTCCTTTTTTGATATTAGGAATTTACTGTTGCATTAATAATATGTTTTCTACTCTATTTAAAATCAAATCCAGAATCATATTTGCCTACATTGGTTCTCTTATTTTATCCATAATAAAACAGTCTGCTGGTCAAAAATTTATCAGATCTCCTTCTTGCAGCAAAATTGGATTTCCAACAGAGTTCAAGGGACTCAGTTTTCTGTGACACTGACTCAGAATTTAATAACATCATGCTTTGTAATGCCAAATATTATGTTTACTCCTTGATGACATTTTGGCTGTTTATTACTCATTTTCCTTGGACTAATTACACATCAATCTAAGACCCAAGTATCTTTCAAGATCAGCTTTCATGCTGGTTTCCCTTAATAAATTTTGCTCACAACAATAATTGCAAATATGAGATACTAGTATGTATAGTCAGCCAAAAGCCTACCAATGAAAATGAAATAGGTTCTGGAATATGGGCACAGTAGGATTTGTGGCTAATTGAAAGACCAAGTGTATGGATGATGTGAATGCATGAAAACAATTACAGCTCTACAGATAGAAAAGAATTGCAAAAAGAAAAAGAAAAAGAAAGAAACAGACCACTACACTAACCCCAACTATGAAAAAAAATGACTATGTACAAATACATAGGAGATAAAAGAGCCTCAGGAAAATGTCCATCACTGACGCTGCGTCTTCACTTGCAGTTTGGAGTAACAGATCAAGATAGTAAAATAGCATCTAAATAATCCAGAAAAACTTGCATTTCTATTTGCTCACGAGAAAGAGCTTTAGCCAAACCAAGTCTACTCCAGTGTCCCCATCAGCCAGCCAGATGTGATGGCTGAGTCATTGATCCTTTGTGAAATGTACTTGGTCCAAAAGAGTGGGAGAAAAATCATTGGATATTTTAATCTCCTTAATGAATGTACAAAAAGATAAATATTTTAATTGGGAGTTTCATGAGTGCCCGTGTTTCTCAAAATTCACTTAATGCTAACTTGTATTGGAACTAACTATATTGTTGTTAAAGATGCATTCTTCTTTAGTCTTTACCTGGCCTGTACCAACAAATGCTAAAGATTGAAGCATGACAATGCCTTTGTTGACAAGCACATCACTGGATTCATAGGAATCTTAAATTTTAAGTACTATAAAATCATAATGAAAGACTTTGAGAGAACCATGAGTCCCCAGATCCTGAAATTATCCCAAAATGATCACTTTCTGGGAAAAGGGCCCGTGTTGTCATTGGACTTTTCAGGAGTTATGACTCCCAATAACAGATGGAACCTGGATAAATTCTGCAGTGCTTCTTTCATGGGTACACTATCCATAATGTAGATTAAATACCACATTTTAGAAGACTCAGAATGTCTTCGGAGATAAAAATGAGTTGCCCTTTCCCCAGTGATTCTTGATTATTATATTTAGAAAGTGTATTTGACAAACAATCTGTGTCTACCTTTTGGCTCAAATAATATTTGCTCCTTGATTATGAAGTACCTAGTTACCATACATACTACACAAGTTTAATATGTGACTTAACATTATCAGACCTTATTCTCTACAGTGGAAATTTCTAGCATTTAATAATGTAGAATGTGAGTTGCACATACAGTAATTAAACCAGACCTAAAAGTTTTGTTTCATAATATGGCTGGAATATGGCTGAATGCAAACTTGAGAACCCAATTTTCAATCTCCAGCACCCACATAAAAAAGTTGGGCATTTGGCAAGATGGGCCTGATTGTGCAAATGGCACACTACTGCTATGGGAGCAACTGACAACTTTCTGACTGGCTATAAAGCACATTCTACAAGAAGTAATCCATGTCTGATATTACAAACCTGGCCCCAAACTCATGGTGGGTAGGTCAAAGACCTTAATAGGAAACTGAACACTGTTTATATGCTCACTAACTTGATAAAGCATTAAACTACCTTGTAAATACTTGTGTTTTACATCTATAGACAAATTATATTCTCAGCCTTAATCAGACAAACTTTGGCCACTGAGGAGTAGTGAGTGGTATAGAAACTCATGACTGCACAAGGTGCTGAGAATAGGTGACATCAATGTCCAGCCCTGGGTCTATATTTGTGCCATCCTTTCTAAGACTTAGAGAACACTGAAGAAGAGAAGGCAAAAGGAGTGTGAGAACTGTTAGTTAGGAAGAAGGGCCATGGAATGTCATCTTCTTGGCAAGACACATCCATTGTAATCACAAACTGCCAGCAACCGCTGATGCTTACACTCGGTCGGCACAAGAATAGACCAACGGTCAGGCACAGATGGAGGAGGGGCTCACTGCTGAGTCATTTGCTACTGAGAGACTCAGGGAAAAGAGGAGTCATCTCCTTCAGTTGTGTATGGACTGGTGACCCCTCAGGTTCCAAACAAATGGCCATTGGGGATTTGATACAATTGGAGGTGGTAAAAGAGGGACTGTGTGGGGTATAATCAGAATGTTCTATACAAAGGTATGAAATTGTCAATGAACAAACTTAAGTAAAAACAAATACATGCCATTGGGTGCACTCATAAACCCACAGCCTTATCTGCACAAGATCAAGCCAGCCAACATTCTAGCATTAATGAAAGAAGTGTCTCCTGGTCCCATCACTTACTAAGGAGCTATAGTTAGTTGATGACTGCTAGGGGAGAAAGAATCAATCATTCTTTGTGGAGGGTGTGACCATTGGTATGTTTTTCCCATGCACCAGTTCACATCCATGCCCATAAAGACTTAACTAATTGGAATTAGTGCACTATCACACACAAACAAAAAAAAAAATTGGGAGGAGGAGCTATCAGAAGGGATAGTGGGGAAGTTGGGGAGAGAGTGGTATCATATTTCATGGCATATATGTATGAAATTCTCAAGAATAAAAAGATTATTTTTTAAGAAATATATCCTATTGTGAGTACCAATTATAAAATGACTCATATAAAAACTGTAGAAACAAATACAGCTGGGTATGGTAGCATAAGTCTTTAGTTCTAGCACTCAGGAGGCAGAAGCAGATGGAACTCTGAGTTCAAGGTCAGGCTGGTCTATCTATATATAGCACAGCAAGTTCAAGGCCAGCCAGCCAGGGTTACTTAGCAAGATATTCTCTCTCTCTCTCTCTCTCTCTCTCTCTCTCTCTCTCTTTCTCGTGTGTGTGTGTGTGTGTGTGTGTGTGTGTGTGTGTGTGTGTGTGTGATTTTTAATATGGAAAAAATTGGACACAGCCTGTTGTGCATATATTCCAGTACTGAGAGGAAGAGACAGGCAGATCTTGGAGCTCACTGAATAGCCATATTGGCTGTATGGTGAGGTTCCAGTTCATTGAGAGACTCTGCTTCAAGATAATAGCATTGGGAGTGATAGAGGAACACACCGAACCCATTCCTTGTCCTCTGAATGCATACACACACACACACACACACACACACACACACACACACACACACACACACACAAATAAAAAATCCTTTCTTAATTCATGTCTTCAGGTACAGAAGTCACCCAAGAAAATCAACCAACCTACACAGGGATCTATTAGTAATTTATAACAATAAGGTTGTCAAAAGAATTTCCCTTTTAATAATGACAAGTCTGGGCTGAAGAGACAGCTCAGTGGTTAAGAACATGTACTGCTCTACAGAGGACTCAGCTTTAGTTTCCAGAGGACTCAGGTTTGGTTTCCAGCACCCACATCAGGTAGCTCACAACCAATTAAAACTCCAGTTCTAGTACATCAAACTCCATTTCTGGCTCCCACTGACATCTGCATGCATGTGGTACACATAAACACATGCAGGCACACATACTTATAAATAAAATTTAAAGTAAATGAATAATTCTTAAACAAAAAAAGATTTGACCATACAAGTTCCAGTGGGAATGGCTATACTTAGCTCTTTAGTATGTTCTGTGACTCTCATCATTACAATCCTGTGTTCTACTTTTAAAATATGGCCATTTCCCCTCTAATTCTATATAGTTAAATGTTTCCACAAACCTAATAAATAAAACCTATCAATTTTAGGGGGAGAAAAGAATACCAATTCTTAGATAACAGATAACTTCCGTATAACCATAATCATGACAAGGGACAAATCAGATTTTATTGCTAGTACATTGAGATTGGTACTGGTGATATTATAGGAATAATTCTGTGGGGAGTGAATATATTTAGTATCTAAAAGATAGAGAACAGACTGTTACAGATTGAAAAATGAAACCATAATACTTTATAGGCCTTCCTATTAAGAATTTTCCAACTCCTTGAATCTGAGTAGCCTTATAATTTATATGTCAAATAGTTGATAAATTTGTTGTCAATTCTGAAGTATAGACCACAACTTCCATATTCTCCCACTTGGATTACTGCCATTATCAAATAAAGAGAAGAATGAACTACTGAATGAGAAATTACCTGGAGAGAGACTGACTTAACAGCCAATATTAAGACCCTATACTTGTGAATAAGGTCATAAATTGTATCTATACTGACATGACAGTAGTCATATGAGTGGACCCTAGCAAGACCAGGAGAATCACTTGATTAATCATGGCCAACATGGAGAGTCACGAAAAATACTAAATTATTGCCATTCTAAACCACTAAATATTATCATGCTTTTGTTATACAGTCACAGAAAAAGCATGCTGCAGCCTGGCCGGAGAGTTTGTTAAAGGTGTAGCAATAAAGACATAGAAAGCGGGCTGGAGAGATGGCTCAGAGGTTAAGAGCACTGCTTGCTCTTCCAAAGGTCCTGAGTTCAATTCCCAGCAACCACATGGTGGCTCACAACCATCTGTAGTGAGATCTGGTGCCCTCTTCTGGCCTGCAGCCATATATGCAGGCAAAACACTGTATACATAATAAAGAAATAAATCTTAAGAAAAAAAAAAGACATAGAAAGCACTAGAATTGATTTCACAGGCCACATCTTTTTTTTTTGTTTTTGTTTTGTTTTTTTGTTTTTGTTTTTGTTTTTGTTTTTTGAGACAGAGTTTCTCTGTGTAGCTTTGCGCCTTTCCTGGATCTCGCTCTGTCGACCCGGATGGCCTCAAACTCAAAGATCCACCTGCCTTTGCCTCCGGAGTACTGGGATTAAAGGCATGCACCACCACCGCCCAGCAATATGCAGACCACATCTTTTTTTTTTTTTAATTTTATTTTACAGTACTATTCAGTTCTACATAATAGCCACAGATTCCCTTCCTGCCCCCTCCCCTTCCCCCCAGCCTGCCTCCCATTCCCACCTCCTCCAGATCAAGGTCTCCCCCGAGGACTGGGATCGAGCGACAGCCTACAGAATGGGAAAAGATCTTCACCAACCCCACATCTGACAGAGGACTGATATCCAGAATATATAAGGAACTCAATAAATTAGACATCAAAACGACCAACAGTCCAATTGAGAAATGGGCTACAGAACTAAACAGAGAATTCTCAACAGAGGAAACTCAAATGGCTGAAAGACATTTAAGGAATTACTCAACATCCCTAATCATCAGGGAAATGCAAATCAAAACAACTCTGAGATATCACCTTACACCTGTCAGAATGGCTAAGATCAAAAACACTGAAGACACTTTATGCTAGAGAGAATGTGGAACTAGGGGAACTCTCCTCCACTGCTGGTGGGAATGCAAGCTTGTACAACCACTTTGGTAATCAATATGGCACTTTCTTAGAAAATTGGGAATCAATCTCCCCCAAGATCCAGCAGACCACATCTTAATGTAGTGGACAACAAATGTAGCTACCCAGGACCCTTCAGGAAATTATTTGCTACCCATCTGTGGAAATGAGGTTAACAGGTACCCTCAATTGTTAGCTTTTTTATGGTTTCTCTTACATACCAAGAATTGCCTCTCCCAAGGCAATGTCTTTTCTAAAGTAGCTTGTATTAAATGACTGGGTGAGATGGGGACCAAAAGTCTCAAAAACGTTAGTTCAAAAGGTAAAATGATAATGGGAAATTCTTGTTCAAGAGCTTTCCATGGGATGATTAAGGCTTTTAAATAAGTTTCTGGGAACAATTTATTACACACAGTCCCTTAGAGGTAATACATTATAAAAGCAAGCATTAACTCAGATTTGACCAGTATGGTGTTTTAAATAAGAATGGTACCCATAGGGTCATGTATTTGAATCCTCAGTTACCAGGAAATGGTACTATTTGAAAGGATCAGAAAAATTAGGAAGTGTGGCCTTGTTGGAGGAAGCGCATCACTAGGGCATGGGTTTTGAGGTTTCAAAAGCCTATGCCAGATCTAGTCCCTCTCTCTCTCTCTCTCTCTCTCTCTCTCTCTCTCTCTCTCTCTCTCTCTCTCTCCCTACAGATCAGAATGTAGCTCTCAGTTACTTCTCCAGCGCTATGCCTGCCTGCTTCCATGCTCCCTGCTGCCATGTCCCCTGCCATGATGATAATAACCTAAGCCTCTAGAAAGGTAAGTATGCCTGCAATTAAATGCTTTCTTTTATAAGAGTTGCCTTGGCCATTATGTCTCTTCATAGCAATAAAACAGTGACTAAGACAACCAGCCTCCAAGCCATTTTGATGATGACTCCTAAAGACTGTTGCTATAAGGTATAATGGGAAGTGATATACTGTCTCTTGTGATGACTACCTTCTTCTTGCTAGTCAACAAAAGTCAATTCTAATGACTTAACAGAACTTGCCTGAATTCTTAACTTTGTTATAAAAGTACAAGATAGAAATTATTTTAAGACTTCAAACTCTTAAAATTTTCATTAATTTGTTTAAAAGGTTATGGAGTTATGTGCAGTCTTAAGTGCCTCTAAACTCAGTATGTGGGAAGATTGCAAATTGTCAGACTAATCAGGGCTTCACAGTGAGACTATTATTGTTGTTTGTTTCTGCTCTTTTGGGGGGCCTACAACCCAGCTCCCAAATAAAGCATACATGGAGGCTTATTCTTAGTTATAAATGTCTGTCCTTAGCTTGGCTTGTTTGTTGCCAGCTTTCCTTATTTTAAATTATCCCGTTTACCTTTTGCCGCTGGGATTTTCCCATTCTCTTACTTCTGTAAATCTTACTCTTATTCTGTGGCTTGCTGAATAGCTGGGTGGCTTGTCCCTGGAGTCCTCCTCCTTTTTTGACTCCTTCTTCCTCCCAGATTTCTCTTTCCATATATTCACTCTGCCTGCCAGCCCTGCCTATCCATTCTCCTGCCTTGCTATTGGACATTTAGTTCTTCATTAGACCATCAGATGTTTTAGACCAGCATAGTAACACAGCTTCACAGAGTTTAACAAATGCAACTTGAACAAAAGTACCACACCTCAAAATAATATTCCCCAACAGACTGTTTCAAAAACAAAAACAACATAACAACAAGAACAAAGTTAGAATAGCCTTATATAGAATATTGAGATTCATACTTGATATTTTCTAAATCATTTAATGTTTACAGTGACTCATAAAGATCAAGTTGAAAAGAACCTGAAGCTTGGTGACTCAAGTCACATAAGTAGTAAATGAGATGCAGAAGTTTTAACCCAAGTTGTCTGACTTGAAAGCCCAGTTCCTTTTTGATGGTCACTGACTTTTACAAAGCTAGGTATAGAATGGAAAAGGATTGTGATATGACTGAAGGAGAGAGAGCATGGCCTAATTTCCTGCTGTATGTATTCTCCTTGATGCAGCTAAGCAACAAAGAGACAGAGAGACAGAAATAAAATTCACTGGAATGTTATTTATTCACCAGAAAGGAAGAATGACCAAGAAATGATAAAATAATTTCTTTTGCAAGCATGTGTATGCATGTACACGTGCATGAGTATTGGTCCTGTGTGTGCAGTTGCCTTTATGTTTGTACATGTCTGTGAAGGCCAGAGGATAGCCCTGGCTGTGATGTCAGAGATGTGATCCACCTTGGTGTTTTTGTTTTCTATTGTTGTTTTTCTTGTTTGTATCTTAGATTTATTTGGTGTGTGTGTGTGTGTGTGTGTGTGTGTGTGTGTGTGTGTGTGTGTTTGTGTGTGTGCATGAGTGTTGCATCTGTATGTTCAGGAACCCTTATGTTTGTGTATATTATGTGGAGGCCAGAGAACAAATTTGCTGAATCCATTTTTCTGCTCCACTGTGTGGGTCCCAAGGACTAAACTCAGCTTGTGACTCGGTGCCATGCACTTTGACCTGCCAAGTCATCTCACTGGCTCCCATCTAGGTGTGCTTTTTGCTGTTTGTATGTGTTTTGTTTTGTTGTAAGTTCTATCTTTCAGTAGCCTGACATTCACTAAGTGGGCTGGCTAGCCAGAAATCTACCTGGCTCTGGTTCTCCAGCACTGGGATGGTGTGGAATATTCCTTTACACTGTGTGGCTATATGTCACATTGATTGGTTTAATAAAGAAGCTGACTGGACAATAGCTGAACAGAATAAGGTTAGGCAGGAGAGCCAGAAAGCTAAGAGAAAGCTTGTTGGAAGGCTGGAGTATGGAGTTGCCAGCCAGACACAGAGGGAGCAGGAGACGAATGTGCCATGTTAATAAAGGTACCGCCATGTGGCAGAGCATAAATAAGGAATATGGGTTATCTTAAGTTGTAAGAGTTAATTAGTAATAAGCCTGAGCTATTGGCTGAGCATTTGTAATTAATATAAACCTCAGTGAGTTTATTTGAGAGCGGCTGTGGGACAGGAAATCTCTGCCTACACTGGGGTTACAAGTGCATCCACCATGCCGACATTTTTATTTTTCAAGGTTCTGAAGACAAAACTCTGGTCCTTGTGCTTACAAGGTAATCACTTTACCAACTGAAGTATCTCCCAAGCCCCTCAAATAATCATATCTATGGAAGGATGGGAGAGCAGCTATGACAACACAAGAAGCTACATGGATGAATATGAAGTTATGGATAATTCAAATACCGAGGTTCTCCAGACTCCAACATGTAGCTCTGCTTCCTGTAATCCAGAAGTTAATTTTAAGTATACTCTTCTTGTTCACTCAGTTCTGTGTACAGAGATGCATAGTTTTCACTATACATAGTCTTATGTGATTTTAAAGGACATGTTATCCCATGAAGGTCATATTGGCTAGACAGAAAAAAAGTGACCAAAGTTATACTGAAACACTTCCACAAGCATCAGAATGGCTTGGGAAGGAATCTAGAAGATGTAGGGTCAGAGGCAGGAAAGATAATCCAGAATGTTCAGCTTCCAAAGCATTTTAGTCACCCCCAGCCAGAGACACAACTCCAGGCATCCTGGTCCTCATGCTGGCCTACTTTACTACTCTTAAAATCATTTGCTTGCTTCTGGGAGAAAGAATGTGCTACTCTGGCAAAATTTGTCCTGGCAGGGCTTTGGATTCAGCTTCCCAACTCTGAAAATAATTTCCCCTTTCTTCCCCCTTACAGTATAAGCGTGTTCCTTCATCTCAAGGTCACCCCAATGGCTTGGTGTTGGGAGGAAGTTGTCCAGAAGTAGCTGAGCCCCTCAACTCCTAGGACAGATTCCCTGTAAGTCCCAGCAGGCACTGTCCCTAAGTGTAGTTCCTAGATTTCTCGTGTGTGAGGTTACCTCTGCCTCTATTCTACTTCCAGGGGAAACAGCTACAATGTTCATTCTCACAGTCTCTGCTAGATCAATAGAGCTTTGCTCTCTTTTCATTCCTACCCTTCTTCCCCTCCAGGCCTAAGGTTTAAGTTTCTCTGGACGAAAAGGCCATGCTTCATTTAATCCTGCTGCAGCCAGGCTGCTCTGACTGTCATGCTTCTGATGAGCCATTAAATCAAGGTAAACACTAATGCCCCAGGCTGGAGCATCTCAAGAGAGGCAGAAAGTGGCTTCACCTCGCAAGAAGCACTGTAGCCAATCAGGCTCTCTTCCTGCCTGCAGACCCACACCCTCGGAGTTCATTATAGAATGCTCCCTCTGGGAGAAGTTGGAACCATGTTTAATTTGGTGAAGAAAACATTTTCACAATTTTTTCCTGAATAAAAATGCTTTAGAGGAGTAGGCAATAAAAATGACAATGATGAATAGTACATCAGAATAGCTTCTGGGAGCTGGGGTGATAGCTCAGTCAATTCCTAGAAGGTAGAATGCTGTGGCATACGCCTATAAGCCCAGCACTAGGAAGGCAGAAATGGTCAATGAACTCTCTACGGTACAAGCTACCGTGCTTAGTGAGCTCCAGGCCAATGAAAGACCTCATCTCAGAGGAAAAAAGAAGATAAAAGGCATCTGAAAACCAACACTGAAGGTTGTTCCTATCTTCTGCAACCACGCAAGTGCACTTGCATATAGACCTGTACCCACAGGCACATGAAAACACAGAGAGAGAGAGAGAGAGAGAGAGAGAGAGAGAGAGAGAGAGAGAGAGAGAGAGAGAGAGAGAGAGAATGAAACAATGGCTAGAAATATAGTTTAATTGGTAGAATGCTTGCCAAGCAGGCACAAAACCCTGGATTTGGTCCCCCAGCACTAGAAAGGTATAAGCAGGGGGATTAGAGGTTCAAGACCAGCCTGAGATCCATGAAATCCTATCTCAAAAACAAAAAGCAAAACAAACAAACAAAAGCCCTACACACCAGAGCACTTCTGATTTTAGCCGATACTAATACAATTTTTTTTTTGCATGAATTAGGTATGATAAATTACGAGGCAAACTGCATGGGCAAGCATGAAACTTAAATTGAGGGGTGAAAGAACCCCTAAAGAGCAAATCTGGTTTGTGAAAAGACAAGGGAGGCACCAGCTCAGAACTGCCAGGTCAGACTCTCTTCCTGTAAGTGTTTTCATTTTTCAAACTTCAATCTAATTCACCTAGACTATTGCTGTGAGGTCAGGATACGATTGAACTGACATGTAAACTAATTCCGCCAGCCCTGTCCACTGGACAACCCCTGTTTTATACATGCTGATGTGAAGCAAGTCTGTTGCCCTGCATCTGGTCTCTCATCTATTCTGTACCATTTCCCATCGACCCCTACAGCACATTAACTTAATCATTGCAGACTATTTTGTGTTTTAGTCTTATAGTCAAAGTTCCCTTATTCTTAATAATTTTAAATGATCCATTGTCAGTCTTTCCCATTTATCTTCCAGTTAAAATTCACTTTGCCCAGTTGAAGCACATAAATCTCAATAGGATTTTCTTTGGAATTAAATCAGGAGGAAATCAACGTACTATCTGGAAATAGATCTTCACTAGACAAGTCCTATCTTAAAATGTTTTTCATTTGATATTGGTGAAGGATCCAGACTATATTAGTCACAGTTCTGGTTGCCAGTGACATAACACTATTTAAATCATCTTTAAAGAGGAAGCAAAGACTATAAGCATTAACCCCAAACTGATTACATTTCTACATCTAAAAGTATAATCTATATAATAAGACAAATTTGAGCAAAAAAAATGATTAAATAGGACACATGAAGCAGAAGATAACACAGGATAAATTTGACTTCAAAATTAAAAAACTTCTCTTTGGAAGACACTGCTAAGAAAACAGAGACAAGGAACTGGCTGGGAGTAAATATTTGCAAAATATAAACTTGATAAGGCACTGGAACCCAAAACAATGAAATGGTTTCACAAGGAAATAAGAAAATGACACAATAAAAATTATGAAAAGATTTGATCAGATACCCCACTAAAGGATGAATATCTAATAAGCATATATAATGGTACTTAGCATCATTTTTCATTGAACTCATACCACCAAACACTTTTCAGAATCATCCAAATTTTAAAAACTGGCATGAAAAATTATGGTAAGAAAGCAAAGTAATGGAAATTTACATTGTTGCTAGGAAGCAAAAAGGTATAGTAAGCTGAGAATGTAGCTTAAAAGTTTCTTATACTATTAAAATATCCTTAAGAGTAGTTGTTCCTGCTCATAATCTCTGCTACTCAGGAAGCTGAGATAGGAGGGTTGTGTGTCAAAGACAGCCTGAAAATGTTATCAACATCTTGTCTCAGAATTTAAAAAATAAAAATGTAAAGGGAGTAGGAATACATCTTAATGGTATGCCACTTTGACTAGCATGTGTATGACCCTGTGTGCAAGTCTCAGCACCACAAATTGTGTGTGTGTGTGTGTGTGTGTGTGTGTGTGTGTGTGTGTGTGCATGCATGTGAGCACACTGAGGTAATATGTAGCTCAGCAGCCCTGCTGAGCATCTACTACTCTTAGACACTTACCTAAGAGAAATGAAAATATATTCATTAATGATGCAATTATTTAATTTGGATTTCTCCATAATTAACAAGACCTAGAGCAGTCCCAATGGCCTGTGAACCACGAATGAATAAACAAACTGTAATAGGTACATCAATGCAGTTAGCAATGAGAACGGGAAGAAATACCAATACTTTCTAACAGTACAGACAGATCTCACATTAAGCCAAATAAGAGAAGCAATACTTAGAAGGCAATATCTGATTCCATATGCATGACATTCAGGAAAAGGCAAAATTATAGAGACAGAAAAACAGATCTGTTGTGGGGAGCGGGGACTTGGGGGGAGGAAGATGAGGGAGTTAATAACTAGTGAGTATGAGAGCACTTTCTGAGGTGACAGACCTACTCCATATCTGCATTGTAATGGTGGTTGGACAACAGTATGCCCTGACAGAATGCATGACATCAGTCACCTTAAATAGAACAAATTTTACCGAATGAAAATTAGACCGCACTAGAAGTGGGGAAACCCGTTTATTGGTCCCATATTTGGAAAGTTTGTGTTTTCTGGTTTCAGGAATATCTGCGACTGAGTGTGTAACAGTGTCTGTAGCCTCTATGTTGTTCTCTTCTGCTCTCATTGTTCTCTCTTCCTCCACATTGGTTTATTTTCCCAGCAACGAGTCTCACTGTTTCTCATTTTGTTGGGATCTCTATAGCTGATGAGCTCAGAACATGATCTTCCCTCTTTGTACAGCCACTACAGTTCTTCCCGAAGGCACCAATTAGCCCTACTCTGGTAATACCCTCTTCTGGTCAATCAACATTTAGGCTCTATGGAATGAGATAGTCTGTGATTCTTGAGTCACAATGCCCTCCCCATGGCAGGAGAGATACCATAATGGAGCATATTCAGAGAATAAGAATAAGAGGAGGAAGAGGAGATGAAGAAGAAGGAAGAAGAGGAGTAGGAGAGGGGGAGGAGGAGGAAAAAGAAGAAGAAGAAGAGGAGGAGGAGGAGGAGGAGGAGGAGGAGGAGGAAGAGGAAAAGGAAGAGGAAGAAGATGACAGAACAGCACATGCCCAGGCATCTTCATTCTTAATGGCTGTGTGCTGTTTTATTTGCCATTCTTGTTACACAACAACACCAGTCAGACCTCCTGCCCTCGAGCTGTGCTCCATGGAATCTTTGTAGCCTGTTTCCAGAGTTTCATCTCACAGTTTCATGTTTTCAGTTAAAACACAGCCATTTCTATGGATGCCCTTGTTAACCTCCCTGCTTTTCCCCATGAACCAGTGTGTTTGAGTTGGAATGGCTTCCCTACACTGAGATGCTGACTCTCAGGTGGATTGCACTTACCTCTCCAGTTGGTGATTTGACCTGCCACTTTGGTGACAGCAGGTCTAGGAAGTAACATTGCTGCCCACGCCTGCCGGTTTCTCAGTTGACTCCATCAGCAGTTGCCTGACACAGAGCAAGACAGGACAAGACAAACAAGTGACTTCGACTGACTTGCATAATTAACCTCACCATGATAGGCCTATCCCTTGGCAGCACTGTGTCTGTGCTCACTGGATGGCAGACTGATTGCACTGTCTACAGATATTGCAGACACCTCAGCAAGTAAAAGTTGTATGAGAGACTGCCCAAGTCAACAGTCTAATTTAACAAATGAGAAAGCCGAAGCCCCTGGAACGTCTTGCCAGAGAGCTGGGATTAAAGCCCGCTCTCCTCCCCGTCTGCTGACCTCTATCCAAGCTTCAGCTTTGCTTGAATTTCTTTCTGGCTAATGATCTATCTGCAAATATGTCTACCGCCACGGAATACAAATGTTTCGAAATGCAAATAAATCAAGATTGTCACCTACTTAGAACAGATGCTCCTCATCTTCTGATAGTCTTATCCTGATAAACCAATCAAAAGCCAGAAATACCTTGCATTTAAGATGCTTTCAAAATACTTAACCAAACATCATAGCTTACAACACAGAGCACTGGACAGTGTTGGGAGTCTCCCTTCCTGATCCTGTGACTGACGGGGAGCTCCCTGAGAATGCCCATGCTCCGGAGAGAATATACTGAGTAGGGCCAGGCTGGGAAAAGAGCAACATTCAAAACTCAAAGTACAGGTTCTGCTGTAGGATTCTTGCTTTGCAACATGCGTAGTTGAAAACTTCACAGCCTGGGGACCATTTTGTAGACTTTGATGCATTGCCTACTGCTAGGGAGTCAAGAAAGTTGGATTTGAATACCTGCGAGATAACCCTAGCAACTTACTCAGCCTTTGTCTTCTCCTTAAAGATGGAGTTCATAACAATTCAGCTTCCAGGTGAATGTATGGATGACTAAAAATGATTTTAGAAAATATTATCATAACAGCTATTAGGCGGTCTCCACTCAGCACCTGTCTATACTTGTCTATGCTTGCTCTATACTCATGCTTTAGTAAGAAAAAAGGGCGGGGAGGGGGGTTGCGTTAAGAAGTAGAAGAGAACAGAGGAGCCAATAGAACTAACTTGATTATCAACTGGATAGAATTTAGAGACAAACTTCTCGGTTTGTGTGTGAGGGAGTTTCTAGGTTAGGTTAATGGAGATGGGAAGGTCCACCCTGAATGCACTGGCACCCTTCTGTGAGGTGCAGGGTCCTAGACTGACTTCAGAGGAGAAAGGATGCTGAGAAGCAGCATTTGTCTCCTGTTTCCTGAAGCAGATGCACCACGACCAACACCTCTATCTTCTGCCACCACACTTCCTCCCCATGATGGGTGGTAGCCTGCATCTGGAAACGAAATCAACACTTTCCTTTATACCTCAAGTTACTTTTATCAGAGCATTTTTTTTTTCAAATTAAGAAGACAAGCAACTAATTTAGACTCAGTGAAATTTCAGCTAATGCTGCTTAGGAAAATACTGGTCTCCTCGGGCTCTTCCATGCAGGCAGTGCACATATACTCAGCCACATATGCATACATATTAAATAACTAACTAACTAACTAAATATTTTTAAAAGAAAGAAAATATTGGCCTCTTACAAAAGTGCTCTCATGTCACTGTGAGAGCCCTTAAGACAGGGTAAGAAAAATATGACAATTTTAGGACAAGAGAAACAACCTTTAGAATTGCTAGGATATGCAAAAATTTATTTCAGTGTTCAGGACTTGTAAAATCCTGTGATTAAACAACAGAAAGAAGGTAAGGTCATGATTTGGGTGACAAAAAGATAGTATAGAACAGGAAAAGACCATTGGAAGGACACAGGAGTAGACAGTGTAGAATAAGGGAAATGGGAAGGCAGCTAAGCTCCAGGCAGATATCTAGACACACAGACACTGTAGGTCAAGGCCATGGATAGTATAGTAGCAAAAGCAAATAACAGGAATTGGGAAATAACTAAGGAACTGAATCCCATGCTAAGGACCTGGACAATTAGACACTGGATCATAAATGGACATTTCTAGCGTGGGACCTTGTTGCTAAGAAATGAATCCATTACTTCCACTAAGGTTAGGATCCCACACAATGGCTGCCAGGACCAGTGCTGAGTGCTGTGAGGAATACAAAAGAGAATGGAAAAGATGTTAGATTACAGTGGCTGAAGTTCATGGAAACAGTGTCCTATTCATGAAGGAAGGACTCCACAGTCCTTAAGCGGCAGAACACTTCACAGCCCCTATCACTTGGAATAGAAAGAATAAGTAAACATGATTCCAGAATTTATAAGAGATATTTTGGTATATATGCCCAGAGGCAGTTTTAAAATATGGCCTTGTTTTTCAAAACTAAGAAAATTAACTGAATATATTAATAATAAAGATGGCATCATACTAAAATTCAACTGATGTGTTTATATATAATTGTCAAGAATACTCTAAGGCTCCCTGAGTGTGAATTGTGTGGAGTGAGAAATACTTTTCCAAGTAACTTGTGATTACTCCATGAGATTTAGAACCAGAAAAAGCCTGCAGTGATAGATTAGGAATTATAAATTTGTAATAGTATGTAAGGCTATAGAAAAGCATACTTTGGGTTTTTGATAAACTAGAACATGTTGGGGGGGGTACAAGCATGATATGTGGGGTTGGGATCGTGGGAATGTGGGGGTGTTTAGAAGACAGTACTCATGGGTGAAAGAATAGAATTGACAGTTGCTAATACAAAGGAGAGGAGCTGAACTCAAGGTCAGTCCATTATTACAGAAATCATCTAGAGTTTTCCAAACCATAGTAACACACAGTCACAAATGCCACAATGAAAGTCATTATTTTGCTGCTAATGTAGAAAACTAAGAAAATATCTATCTGGTTTAATGACTAATGCAAGAAAAAGAATCAAGAGTCAGCTTAACCAGCCCCTATGATGATGTCAATGGGAGAAATGTTGCTTTTCATTCATGTTATGAATTTGAGATGTCATGAAACATTTTATATTGAACATGGAATGCCAGTCTTTATGTCAGAAAAAATTGAGGATTTTTTTTGAGTTGCATAGAGCTCTATTACTGTTCACCACCTTCTACCAGCTTATATCATTCCAAAAAAAAGGTGTACCTCTCATATTCTGTGAGGTATTTCATAATTTTGTGAGTTACAGAATACTTACAAGAATGCAAATGACTCTTATTCATAAGGAGGCTAGAGACTGTTTTCTATGATATAAAACCTCCAGGAACTGGTAGCTTTCCCTTATGTTGTTAAACTTGTATGTATTGCCTAGATGCATATGCTGTTCAAATCACCCTTGAAACTAATTGTAATATCTTACCAGTTTTCTCCCTATTTCATGAGTTAAATAAAATTCTCTGCCCTGTACTTATTTTATAGGAGCATTAGAACCATGGTATCGTTATTCAAGAAAGCACTATTCCTAAAACTTGTTAACTCCATCATTGGCAGCTGCTGAGGTAGCATCAACAGTATCATTCACAGTTAAAGAAAGTGAAGTCCAAGAGATTTGCCAACATGACAGTAACTTGTTAGTCTTTGCATCATATTAAATCCAAATCACTATTCCTGGGCTGATGTTGTCCATGTAAGAAACTGAACATTAGCAGTTTAAATGTGGTGAGAAAACATAAGCTTGTTAATTCACAAGGTTTGTTGAGTGTAGAACCAGTCAATTAAACTTTGTCACGAGTTGCAAAATTGCTTTGTCCTGTCTAAAGATGGTCACAAAATACTTAATTTAAACTTGAAAAGGAGAGATGTAGACCAAAAATAAATGACCCTTTCTCTCCTCATAGTTACCACCTAGAAACCATTGGCTCAGAGAGAATCATTTTCATGTTTTTTCTTTTTCAATCTTCATGTGTATGATGGATGAAAGCCACATGTGGGACACACACTTAAGGGTACAGGTATTTCTATCTTCATTTAAGATTTAATAATGTAAGCATATTTCAAATGAAACATGCATATAGAGGTGATGCAAACTACTCTCACGTTGTTTCTGTAATATGTCTCCCCATTGCACAAAAAAAAAATCCCTTGTAGTTTCTTAGCACCCCTTTCTTCCTTCTTCAATAATAATGCAGGATGCAATGAACAAAATAAGTATGAAAGGAACATTCTGAAATATGTATTTTAAACAAGTAAGCCACTGGCAGAATTAAGTTTCTTACCCAGTATATAGACTAAGTGATCTGAATACGCTTTATCACCCTAGAACTGTGACACTTTTCTCCCATAACTGATAATCACCTTTTAAGAATGCTAGTAATAAAAGGAGTAAAGGCAAACACAAGTTTTTAAGATACAGCAATAAGAAAAAAATACTCTGATGGTGATAGAGTTGAAAGAAAATGAATTACTAAATTAGAGTTCTAAATTATGAAACAAGAAACAGAGAAAGATAAGGTCCAAATTAAGAAGTCAAAGCCAAAGGGAAAAAAATCTTTAAATGGATGTCATTTTCATCTCTGTCAGGTGGAGAAATTCTGTGGTCTTGATATGTTTCAGATTGTGAGCCCCTAAACCAAATTCCTTACAATCATGACCCAACCTCCAATATATCATATGTAGTTTTATCTATAAAGAGTGTCTTCACAGAGGTTGTCAGGTTAGAGTCTAGTAATCAAAGTGAAGGCCGACGACAATGCTGATGACATCTTTATAAAACTGAGAATGTTGACTACCCAGGTACAAGAGAAGAATGCCACATGAACGTGTAAAGATGAAGGTAGAAAAAAGCGAGATACTTCTGAAAATCAAGGACAGCAAACGATTACCAGCAAACTGCCAGAAGCTATGAGATGGACATGGAGTCTTCCTCACAATCCTTACCAGGAACCATCCCAGAGGACATCTCCAGGACAGAGGTGACAAGTTTCTATTTTTAAGTCACCTGGTTTGTGTTACTTTGTTATGGCAGTCCTAGTAAAGCAGCACAGACAGACAGCTGCCACCAAGAAAATGGGCCCATACCTCCCTTTCCAGTGAGATGACTCTCTGCTAATAGTCTAGAAACTGGGGAGAATTGGAGACAGCAGGGCAGACAGAGCCAAGTGCTCTGCAGTGACTGCCCATTAGTGTTAATTCAATGGAAAAGAAAGGAGGGAAATTTAACATTTTATTATGTATATGCAAAGCACATTAAAATAATGAGAGGGTTACCAAGTGTTTCCAGGGTTCAAATTATATTTCCAGCAATGAGAAGGTCATGCAAGGTAGAATATGAGATGAGCTTAAGAAGTTAGATTCATCCAGCATCCTGGTTTTTTCACGTCACAAATGCTGTCAGTAATGTGAGTACCTACAGTTTGGATGGTAATTCTCTAGATTAAAAAAAGAAATTTAAATGCACATTGTTTTTAACTGTTTTCTTTGGAAATGTGACCAAGTTCAGCTCAACAAGTTTGCACAGGTGGAGAAGAGAGGGGAGGGGCATCGTGCTTCTTCCCACTTAAATAAGCATCAGGCCTGTGTTCGCAGCCTCCTCATACACTGTATTATTAATGGGAGAAGACGCCAGGCCAACAGAATTGACCAAACTGTACATTAAACAACAACAACAACAAGTAGCGTGTGTGAAAACATATGGCACCCAGAGAAGACAAAAGTGTTCTTAATGCTGGGAAAAGACTGAAAACAAGAGAACAAGGCTTCAGACTGAAACAACACAAACATATTCAGCCACCAAAAGAAAAGGAACACTTTTGTACATACACATGAAGGACTGCCAGTCATCACAGCAGGCCGTTAGGCCAGGTTGATTATACTGAGCTAACATATGTTGTTATGTTGAGGTGTTGCACCTCCAGCTATCCCTGAATCTTGCTTTCCTACAGCAGTTCTGGGTTGTCAATAAAATGTGACTGCTACCGTCATACACAGACCATGATCGATAACACTGGGAAGCAGCATTAAGATGCACAATGTGTTGCTCTGGAAGTGAATATGACGTAATGCTCCTGACTGTCGTTTGCTGTAACTGTGGTTACCAGGCTGCACACAGTTCTGGATGCATGACATTCTCTTTTCTAAAATGAATCTTACTGACATCATGCTCCTCCCTGGATCATCTTCTCTCCTGGCTTTTCTTCTTTCTTTGGTCTTTGATTTTGCTCTGCCATCTATTTAGCTTTGTGCTTTAGACTTTTGTTCTTCTGCAGTGAATGATTCCAGCAGCTGTCTAGACTGGGTCTTCCTTTTTACCTCACTCCTGGCCTTCAGGCTTTCAGTTTCCTTTCTAACAGAGTCACTACAGTGATAACATCTCTTCTCCACAGTTGAATCAATGATCAGGGTAGAAATGGGTCTAGTAGAAGACTCAAGACCATTATCAGGGCTTTCAAATATTTGGAGTTCTGTATCATCTTTTAAAAATAATTAGATAAAACATTTTACTGGTGCTACTAAAAATAGACATCAGTCTTAAACCTGAACACTCTCCTTTTCTTAACTATAAAAAGAAAGTCCTCGGCCCGGCAGTGGTGGCACATGCCTTTAATCCCAGCACTCAGGAGGCAGAGGCAGGCAGATCTCTATGAGTTCAAGGCCAGCCTGGGCTACAGAGTGAGTTCCAGGAAAGGCACAAAGCTACACAGAGAAACCCTGTCTCAAAAAAAAAAAAAAAAGTCCTCTAACTATACAGAATGGTTGTCTGTGGAATGGGTGGTTATCATCAACACTGACTACCTTGCAAGGTTGTGAAGAAAAGAAATTGCCAAAAAAAAAAAATGCCTGATCAGGGTGATGTTAGAAAAGTAACTGTTTTACAGTCTTGCCTCTTTCTCACCTTTCTCACCTCCACAGGTCATTTTGTAGAAAGACAGACAATGTGGTGGTTTGAAAGAACACCCCCCCCAAGGGAGTGGCATTATTGGGAGGTGTGGCCTTGTTGGAGTAGGAATGACCTTGTTGGATTAAGTGTGTCACTGTGGAGATGGGCTTTGACGTTTCCTATGTTCAGGATACTGCCCAATGTCTCAGTCGACTCCATATTGCCTGCAAGATGTAGGACTCTCCACTACTGCTCCAGCACCACATCTGCCTGCACACCACCATGATCCCCAACACAATGATAATGGACTGAACCTCTGAAACTGTAAGGGATCCACCCCAATTAAATGTTTTCCTTTATAAGAGTTGCTGTGGTCATGGTGTCCCTTCACAGCAATGAAAATCCTAAGACAGACAAGATGTAACTCCAGAAGAACCTCACAAAGGTGTTGTTTCCAGACACTGAAGGAAGCTTGAGCTCCAGGCATGGTGATTCACATCTTCACATCTGTAATCCCAGCACTGGAGAGAGTTTGAGGTGTGCCTGTGCTACACTGAGATACCCTGTCTCCAAATGAGGTAGATGAATTAAATAAATTAATTAGATAAATAAATGGAAAGAGAACTCATTAAATATATTTCAAGTCAGTTTCCCATTCCTTTTGAAAATCTCTCTGTGTTTTACACACACACACACACACACACACACACACACACACACACACACACACAGGGGCCAGCACACATGAGAGAAGCGAGAGGAGTCCTGCTGTAGCCCTCACTGCCTTAGTCCCTCCAGAGACAGGATCTTGAGTGTCAGAGTGTGAGCATAGAACTAGGCTGGCAGCCAGAACCCCACAGCATTCCTCCTGTCTCCAACCCCACCCACAACGATGGCATTACAGGTGTATGGCGCCACACACAGATTTTTACATGGGGGCTGGGGATTTAAACTCAGATCCTTATGCTTGTGCAGCAAGTGATTTTACCCATGCGGCCATCTCTCCAGCCCCCTCCATTCATTTAAGATAATTTAACCGAGGAAAAGATGAAACAGAAAGGAACAACAGCCTAGCACCCAGTCTATGGGATCTGCACAGCCGATTAGAAAGGAAGAAGCTACGAAACACTGAGGTGGGAAATGAGGGGTTTCAGACATTTTCAAACATTTAAAGCACCTTGTAATAGCATGGGAGCCACCCTGGCAAGCCAGTCGTGAAAGGATTTTTATTTAAGAGGAAAATCTTCCTTCAATACTGAACTAATGAGGGGTAGACTGTGCATTAACATATAGCTAACATTTTGGAACAGTTTCCAGCTCTGCAGGAAACACTGAGAAGCAAGAAAATGGAGACTCCTCTCTGGAATCATCAATCCGTGTACAACACTTATGGATTCCAGGGGGGAAAAAATCACTCATTCCACAAATATTTACCATACACCCAAAACCTGGTCTGGTCCCTTACATGGACAGAAGAAGGATCTGCAACAGAATCTCAAGCTTGTCATTACTCAGGGACCTTCCTCTCTATGTCTTTTCATCCTATCCACAAGACAATGCTCTCACTGATGCCAGCCTTCCACACTAGCACCCATGCTTACCTCACAGTAACTCAGTGTTATCTCTAGAGACAGGAAGAGAGAGGCCAATCAAAAGGTACATTGAAATAGAAGTAAACACACACCTAATTTACGTTTATTTAATATGGTCTCACTAGGTTTTCTGCCAAATGGAGCCAGGGTGCATGGCCCGGTGAGATGTATACAGAAAGGGGAATTATTATCATTCTCAAGGGGGAGGAGGGTTGTGATAAAGGAAGAAAACATCTTAGCCCAAGAGCATAAGGGAGGAGCCATAGACATGATAGTTGAGAATGGAATGACTGTGGGAGAAGCCCCTTGTAGCATTCAGCCCATGGCATACAGCCCCTGCTTCGCACTAAGGACAGTCTTAGAGAGGTACTCTATCTGCTGACCAGAGAAAAGGCTGCACAAAAGGAACGCCACTTAAATCCCATTCCAGCTGCTCCCCGTGTCAGAAGTTCACACTGGAAAGTGGGAATAGGCTCTGACATGAGAGAGCTGCAAGAGTGCTTTGGTATAGCAAGAGTACAGACCAGCTTTATGCACCCGTCTCTGAGCACAACAGAATGGACCAGAAACCTTGCAGAGATGCGAAATTAGATGAGTGAATGAGTGGTCTTGGGGGAAACGAATTCATAAACAAAAATGTCTGCTGTCTGATCATCTACTCATTTACTTGTGATGTTTACTGAAGTCTTTCTGCATGCTGATCACATGTTAAAAGCTGGGTATAGACAGGATGATTTGCAAGTACACAATCTAGAGAGTGAAGCCCAGATGATGGAAAGGAGTCTGTTCCCAAGTGTTTTGCTCTCCATGTCTCCCATCTTCACAGGGATGCACCTAAGCTGAGGGAGCCTGCAACTCAATGAATTTTGCCTATTCAGTCTTTGACCTTTGCTTTTGCTGTCTTGCCAGTGACACTGAAGATTCTTAATACACTCACTTGAGATGACCTGTGTTACTAGAAACCATTACAGTCAAAAAATGAGATCTCATTAAAAGGCAGGTAATGTGCTTGCTACCGTGATGCATGGGACTCTGTTCTTCCTGCAGCGTAACATATCTGCCCTATCAGTGCAGAAACAGGACAATCTTTCATGTGGATGAAAGAGCCTTGCAAGCTTCGTCACTGCAGAGTAGCGAGAAGCTACTAAAATGGTTCTTCCTAGCCTCTTTCTGCTGATAAAAAAAAAAAGAAGAAGAAGAAGAGGGAGAAAAAGAGAAACTGCACCACCTCCCAGGGGCTTCAATGCAGTTGCTATGGCAACGCTATATCTGAGTCAGAACTATTAACAATCACCATGGCAACAAGTGTCTCACTTGCCATTTCCAGAAACTCGTTGCATTTGGACTGGAATCATCACACCATGAAGAAAGGGGTGGGGCTTTTCCCTCACACAGGAATACTTTCTCCAAATACCTTATGCAAAAAAAAAAAAATGTTTTAAGTAAAATAAAAAAGTAATAATTTATGTTGTTGTAGTAATAATTTATGTTGTTGTTATGAACCAATTAACATATTTCCTGTGGTTTTATTGTTTGTTGGAAATAATGGCAAAATGTTAATAATCAGCACAGTGAATTTGTTTTACCCATAATTCCCAGTAAAATCTTTCCTATATATGAACTTATTTCCTGTTTTGTAAACATGAACAAATACACATTTTTTCATGTCTTGCCTGGCTCTTTTTTTTTTTTTTTGTATTAGCTTCATCTCCCTGCCTCACCCTGTCAGACACCCCCTTGAATATTTAGCACAGTAGAATTCTTTAGAGATTTGTGGATCACACTTGTCAAGTTAGAAACAGAAGGGAGGATCATGTTTATTTCTGGAAAGTCACTAAAATGGAGGGTGCAGTGCTCTGCGGGAAGAGGTCACAGCAGGGCTCAGGGCTCTTCCGAATGCTCTGCTTTAGCTACAGAAGCTGAGATCGTCAGAGCACAGTGCTCTTCACCTGGGTGTGACCTCCACCAACAACTGCACACTAGCAAAGAATCAACACTGGCAATCTCTTCTTCGGTTCTCTTTGCTACTCCCTGACCCTTCCTCCCATATTGTTCCAGGATGCATTTCACCCCGATCCTCTTGCCCTCCTCCTTCTATGTCGTGTCATCTTCTAGAGATTTCTGTCTTAGGCCAAATGAGGTTGCCTGGCAGCTTTGAAGACATGTTCTCATGTGTTTTACCAATAAAAAGCTACAAGAGTGAAACAAAACAGATTTTCCTAATACAAAAGCCAAATGAGATCAAAGCTCAGATTAACATATTTTTTTCTCTTTTCAGTACTTTGCTTATTAATGACAAGAATTCTGTGTCTGAAATATTTCCTTCAGAGCTCACACCTGAGAGAACAAAGTGACTTCAGGACAAGCAGGTTTTTGTACAGAGAACGTAAGTTTCCTAAGTTTACCAGTCATGCAAAAAAGGAAGTGATGGGGCCCCTTTTGACAGCTCGTCCTGGGCTGTTTGATTATTCCTAGGCAGAATTCATATAATATAGTAGTAGACAGAGAAGAGAGAAAAATTATAGTAGCTCCTGAAGTCAATATGAAAGGAAGCCCTGGGGAAACGTGTTCTGACCTATTGTTATGAAGAGACCTCATGGTCAGCAAAATGCTGATTGGGAGTTGAACACTCTTCATAGCTCAGAGAAAATAAAAAAGTTGCATTTTACAAAGAACCCACAGATGTGTAAGGCTCCAACAGTCCTGTCCTGGTCTGGGATATACAAGAATTTAAGTATTAAATTTTCTTTACAAACAGTGACTTAGAGAATACTCAATTTTACGAAGTGGACTGCTTATATGTTAACTTTTAATAAATTTATTTTACTTATTTTTATTTATTATTTATTTAGTGAGTGTGTGTGTGTGTGTGTGTGTGTGTGTGTGTGTGTGTGTGTGTGTGCCACATGCATGTGGTTATCTGCCACAGCCAGAAAAGGATGTCAGGTACCTTGGAGCTAGAGTTACAGGTGGTTGTGAGTCACCCAACCCGGGTTCTAGGAACTGACCTTGTGTCTTCTGCAAGGGCAATGTACACTCAGTTGCTGAAACATCTCTCCATCACTTTTCTTCATTAACTTTTAAATAATTTTTCCCATGTTCTGGATGAAATCACGTGAGTGCAGCTTTGGAAAAGAAACGTGAGGACCTGTGACATGGTATGGATGAACAAAGTGAAGTGTTCACATACTCAGTAGACCATGTCAAGGTCTTCAGGCCAGTTGTACTCTAGTGAGCATTTTCCTGGCTCTTTGCCAGTATAGAAGCATGTCATCAAAGCTCAAGCTTTAAAGCCAAGTCCCTTTCCTCTCTCAACAACTTAGAGACTGTAAGTGACTCCATCACACTGTACGACGTTTTGTTCATCTGTGAAATAGTGCTCCCAATAATACTTAGCTCATGGGATTGTTTTTGCTGTCTAGTGAACTAGTAGACAAAAAGTTCCAGAACAATGGGTGAAGACAACATATTCACGAGCCAATGATACATTATTGTTGCATTCAATTCAACTACCTGCTTTTGCTTCCTGCTTAGTTAAATATAAAATACCTTTTGTCTTATTACAAGACATTTTATTACAAGAAGGAATATTTTGGAGGTAGGAAAGGGAAGGGAGAAGTGATGTAATTATAACCTCAAAAAAGAAATAATTTTTAAAACATTGTTTACTAGTTTGATTTGTCATCTCATTCAATGAACATTTATTTCTGAGAGGCAGAGATAAGATAGAGGTCTTGTCCTGTAGGAATTATGATTTATGGAACTCAAAAGACCAGCAAAGGGGGTCAGCAAGGTGGCTCAGGGGTAAAGAGTGCTTGCTGCCAACCCTGATACCCTGACTTTGATCTCCCAGACCAACGTCTGACATGATAGGTGGAGAAGACACTCATCAGTTGTCTTCTGATGTTCAGACATACGTTGTGGCCTGCACCTGCACACATAGGAAAACACATACATACACAGAACAAATACTGTATTAAATTAAAAAAAAAAAGAATAGTGGAGATGGGAAGGCAAGCAAATGAAATTTGATCTTTAAAACTAAAAAGAGGTTCTTCTCAGCTGGGTGAGAAGGCATGTATTTGTTCTAGTGTGGACTGCTCTCTAGCACTACTTTCTAA
Organism: Peromyscus maniculatus bairdii; assembly: GCF_049852395.1. NCBI lineage: Eukaryota > Metazoa > Chordata > Mammalia > Rodentia > Cricetidae > Peromyscus > Peromyscus maniculatus. Next base: position 33,586,156 of record NC_134863.1, read on the forward strand.
ATGGACCCACAGGCTTTTGTACTCCATTTCTGAAGCTATTGTATAGCTTGTCCCAATACTGCCATTAAAATTGCCTGGTATATGGTCTGTGCTACTCTTAGCTATAAAAATAAAGGTTCCCTATAGGCTGGAACTTGGCAAACGTAGTTTGATTAAGTTGGGCTATTTTTATTTTGTCCTCAAAGGAAGGCAGTGTACCCTAGTGAATCAAGCTGTTCTGAAGTAAGAGACAAGACTTCCCGTTCCATCTGCAACATTAAGAGCTGTCTTCAGCCAGTTCTTCCATTTTTTTCACAGTTGACAGAAAAAAAAAGTTGAAGACTAGTTTCTGCCTCCTCTATTCCATTGTAATGAAGGTAGTGCATATTAAATGGCAAAAGGAGCCCTAATGCCCTCACATGCTGCCTCAGAATGGAAATCTGAATATACCAATACTGTTCCCTTCTCATTCCACAGAGTAAGTCGATCAATCTCACCTGCCATAGCCGTGTGCAAATTTACCTGGCAAGTGTTCAGAAAATTGAAGCTTCTGGGAAAGGGTCTATTCTTAAGAGAACTTAGACATGTTTGGCCACGATGAAAGAACAAGTGGATGAGAAGTGTGCTCATTCACCAGGCTCCAGGACAGTTTGTTTTGTTGTTTGTGTAACCCCATTGATTTTCCACAAATTGCCTCCTCGCAGCAACATACAACTTGAGAAAAGAACTTGAATTGCTGTGTTCAAAGCAACTTGTGGAAGACAAACAGATCGTTTCTTTTCTCTTTGACAGTCCCTTACACACACACACACACACACACACACACACACACACACACGCACACGCACACACATGCACGCACACATGCACTCACTCACTCATGCATTCGTGTATACATGTAAATAGAAACCTTTAGTCTAAGTTCCCTTAATTCTCTCCCTGGCAAGTCTTCTTCAGCATAGACCATCTTGTATAGAATCAGCTGCACCCTTGCCTTAGGAAGTAGTGTCATCATCTGGGTCTAGCTAGGTCTGAGAGGCTCTGGAAGCCAGCTTGGTGTCAGAAACTGTGTGGTAATTTTTCAAGGAACTTTTCCTACCAAGCCCTGGTCTCTTGAGCTTGAAAATTTATCCTCTTGTTCATAGAACTTTCAAATCTGTTTGTCTGGCAACTTCTTCAGAAAGGTTATAGACTCTCTGTGGGCAGAAATTGTACCTTATGTTTGCCTCCCATGCTGATGTTAAGACAAATTATTTGTACATCCCAGTGAACAAATATTTTGATTTCAGAGTCTGTAGAGACAAATATATATAAAATACTCCCTGGCTGCTGTGGAGAAATAAGCAATGAAAATCATTCTCTTTGGGCAGGATAGGTAGAGTTTCATTGGCAATCTTCCCAGTGAATGTGGAGAGTGTGTGGTTCTCCCTGGAAATCAAGACCCCATCCATAATTTTGCCTTATCTTTATAGGTATTATTTAGGCCAGAAGGTAGAGATGGCTCAAATCCATCCTAATTAATCAACATCTAACAGGATAGAGTAGGAAAAGGCTTTAAACATGAGCGGGCACAACCATTTGAGAAATTAACATTATCCAGGTATCCACCCCAGGTGCAGTGATATCCTCCACACTTACTTTATACTTCTCAGAATTTTAGATAAAACAAAATTATATCAGTTAAAGAGCAGCCTTAAAACCTTCATGGTTAGTCTGAGGAGAACTCCACTTCTGGGAAACCCCTGGACAACGCACACAATCAGGACAAGAAACACTCAAAAACTAAGCTCCCAAAGGTCTCAGTAGAAGCTCAGTAGAGGGTTTTCTGCTATAATGAGTGGACTCTCGTCTTTTAGGGGAATGATCAGCTAAGTTTGGGGCACATGTTCATTGCTTTAATAAACTGAGAGAAAGGAAAAGAAGGTGGTCAAAAGATCCTCCACCACAGCCCACACTGCCTCAGAGTTTAAACAGGGTATCAGCATCCACCAAGACTGAATTCAATATAAAGGAAGGATCCATTCCTTCCTACCTCGCAAGTATCAAGAAACCTTATAAAATTGAGAAAAGGATGTATGGAGGTCTCCAAAACAGTAGAAATCCTCTATAACCATCATCCCCTTTTCTAATTTGCTATTGAGGCATTTTTAGAACTATTAGGTCAAAGCATGTTAGCCATTAATAGAAAAAAAATGGAAAATTATGTAAGCCTGCTGTTTTGAACCTTGCTAACAAACACATCCCATCAGTTTGCCTAATTTTCCCAGTACACTGTACCTCTATACATTTCTAAAATAAATCCTGCTGATTCTCCCCTGTCTTTCTATAGCACAGCATGCTGCCCAGGCACTCAGTTTAGCATCATTTTGTAGCACTGATACTGTTCCCCCCTACCTGACTGGTTTGGAAAAGGACTGTAAACATAACAGCATTGGCAGCCTTAGTATTTTCTAAGCCTCACAAAGGAAGAAATATTCTATAATTTTCACTAATATTCAGTTGGGCTTGAATAAGCAGCTAATGCAACTGGCTGTGCCAGGCTTGTATTGTATACGCTCCCACCAAGCTGCTACCACCTCTCCATATGTATGCTGGCCATCAAGAGCCAAGTTTAGGGTTTATGAAAATCAAGCCAATGCCTTTTCAGATCATGGTGCCTGTAAGTGAGCAAATGATGACACTTACCTACTATTTACCAAGTCGGCAAGATTAGTAGCTGTCATTCCAAAAAGTATGCCAAGAAGTTAAGACAATACTTGCAAGCAGACTGGCTTCTCAAGAAAGAGTCTGCATGTCCATGCTCTGTTTTTTTTTTTTCTGTCTAATATTTACACATTCTAATATGACAGCATAATGCATGTTTACTCTGATTGCTAGGTCATTTTCAGTTCCCAGCTATTTGGCTGATAATTGCTATTCACTATGCTTCTTACATTCTAAATGAGCAACATGCTAGTGCTGATGAAAGTTATATGTGCCATTTTTATGCTGTGCCATGGAAAGAAGCTGGTCCACAGGGTGCCAACTGCAAAGGCCGACTCTGTATTGACCAATTCATAAGCCGCCACATTTTCATGCAGTGTTTCAGAAGTTGTAGCTGTACTTATGTATTTAAATAATAGAAATACTGTTTTTTCATGGTGTACCAATGCTATTAGTTAGCCAACAAACTAAGCTATCTATTCTAATTGACTCTCTACAATGAATATACAATCTGAATAAAAGCCAACTGTTTCCTCTCTACTGTGAATTTACAAGCCAAAACTCTGGGTATCTTTCATCTGGTTTCAGATGTCTGTTCCAGCCATAGAAAGCACTGAACAGGGTACTTCCTGTCTAGTAAAACTCTTTGGAGAAAAAAAAATAGCATTCCTCCCAAATTCTAATTTTAGATATTCTCAAATTGCAACTTTTCAGACCTAAGCATATAAAGAAAGATAAAAGCTGAGGATATCATAGTGATCTTTGTTTCCAAACGTTTAGGGTAAAGCCCAAGAACAACACTGGCAGGCCAGAGTGGTTTCCATCCACTCCTCGTTTCAGGAGAGCACATGCTCAGGCTCATGTTTTCCAAGCTGGGATAAAGAAAGGAACCCACATCCTCTGTAAATAAAGCTTAACGCCATATAAGCTACACATGGGGTAGCTCCCTACCACTAAAGCAGAAGCTCTTTCCTAGCCTAACAAGGTGACCAGAGAACAGCAGACAGGAGAGCAGGCAGAGCCAAGCATGGTATTCTGCTCTGGGTTGGCTACAGAATGGATAATTAGTCCTAGTGCTTGCCCCATGGGTTTGCAATTTAAATTAGGCCGACATTGCTGGGAGTTAATTACAGGTGTTCCAGCAAAACCAACAGGGAAGCAAGGTACTTTCTGATTATGGATGTAGAAATGACTTAGTAGTAAGAAAAAAATAAAAGTTTTAAAATCATAGGAGAAAATAAGAAAAAAAAAACCAGTAGTCAGTTGATTTTAGAGTATCATAAATTTAAGGATATATTGTGCTCTGCATGCAGTTTAGAACATTAAAAGCAAAGAATGCCATTACCAGCAACATAATAAAAGTCATTTTACAACACTCTTCTACAGTTTCCTCTGTCTGTTCATGCTTGTTACCTCCAAATTTGTTCCACTGGATTTTCCTACCTTAACATAAACATTAGAAGGTCATATCTACCATTATTCACTCTGTTTTGGACACAAAAATTTCTAGTGGGTCCAGGTTTGACCTTTCTTTTGCATTTCTTGGTAGTTGGTCTTTTGAAACATTAAGGAAAGATACCTGGGCTTGAATAATTATATCTTAGTCCCCTTTCTTTCTTAAAAGTTAAGGAAAATTAAAAAATGCTCAGCATTTGCAGAATAATGTCTGGTGTACCCAACTCACCCAAATCATCAAAAAACAAAAGAGATAGTTGGAAAATGTGCTTAATCAATTGCAAAGTGTAGAAACACTAAGAGTTGAAACTCATTGATATTTTTCTGATCTCAGAAAATTTGAAAATACAGAATTATAAGAATATTTAGTTTATAGCTCCAAGTCATAGCTCGAAGGCCCAAATTCTCATTACTATGCAGCCAACATCCAGAATAGCTCACTACCAAAAAGCAGCAGCACTTTCGAAACCAAATCTTAATTTGATTCTCTAAATCTAGAGATTACATGGGAAATTGCAATTCCAGAATATTTATAGGCCAGATCCTTCCTATCTTCTTTAAGACCTGAATCTTCCATGATAGAATGTACTTCAAATAATTCCTAGGCTACTTTTCAGATAGTTGGGGGATATTTGTCTCAGAAAGCATACAGGACTACTAGTAAATTGTGGTGTCGATAAAATTGTCACTTGGGTCTCTCAGGTCTCCCTTTAGTTCTTCTGCCCTTGTGAACTTTCTCAAAAAAAAATTTAGATGAGACAGAGAGTATAATGTAAAAAATAGAGTTTATTACAGAGTTAAGTGGAACACTATCAAGAGTAGAGAGAGAATGATACCCAAAGAGACCATTACATTGCACCCAATCTACAGTTTAGGCAGGTTTCAGACTATTTGTAAAGTCTCTGAATTGGATAGCTTTTCTGAAGGACATTTTTCCTGTCTAGATGATTGACAAGCTGACTTGAATTAACTGACTCTTACAGAAATGGGCCATGTTACGTCCTTGGTTTTGTTTTGTTTTTATCAGAAAGCCTCCTGCTATGCAGAAATTTTGTAAGGCTTAAGGATCCTATAGTCAGGTTTATATAGTTACCAATTCATGACCTTTCAAGAAGTTCAAGATGCCACATAGCCTTTAGAGCAAAAATTCTAATTGAGGTTCCATTCATCTGACCAGTAATTAGAGTATTAGAGTTGTGCCTTCCAGTCCTTGGTTTAATATGTTGTTGATTATGAAAGACAGCACCATCCCTATTTTCCTTCAAGCCTGCTAATATCTAACTGGGCATCTAACAAGAATCACTACCCATACATCCCTGAAAAAAAAAAAATCAGCATCCACAGTGCTATGGTGTAACTGTGTAGCATCCTCCCAAAGACTTGAAGGTGTGATACACAGGAAAGCAACATTTAGAAGAAAGCCTTCTGGAAAGTGATTGTTTCATGTGTTAATAGACTCATCCATTGATGGATTCTTAATCTGATGGTATTATTATGAGGTGGTAGAAACTTTAAGAGTATGCTGGCTAGATTTTATGTCAACTTGACACAGGCTAGAGTCATTTTGGATGAGAGGATATCAATTGAGAAAATGCCCCACCAGATTGGCTTGTGGGACATTGTTTAATGATTGATGTGGGGGGTCCCAGCCCATTGTGGATGGTGCCTTCCCTAAACAGGTGGTCCCAGGGTTGTATAAGAAAGCAGGTTGAGCATGCTATGAAAATAAATCTAGTAAGCAGCATTCCTCCATGGCTTCTGCTTCAGTATCTGACTTCAGGCTCCTGCCTTGAGTTCCTGTCCTGACTTGTCAGTAATAGACTATGACCTGAGAATTGTAAGCAGAAATAAACCTTTTCCTCTCCAAGTTGCTTATAGGCATGGTGTTTTATCACAGCAATAGAGATTCTAATTAAGAAAAGGAGGAGGACCTATGGAGGAAATAGGTCACTGGAAATATTCATGCTTTAGAATACATTTTTATCCCTTGCTGCTTCCTAATCTCTCTCTCTCTCTCTCTCTCTCTCTCTCTCTCTCTCTCTCTCTCTCTCTGAGTTCTTTGCTCTACCATGCTATCTGCTATGAATTTTTTTTGCCTCACCACAAGTCCAGAAGCAATGGATCCACATGATCATGAATTGAAACCTTTGAAACCAGGAACCAAAATAAATTGTTCCACCACCACGTTGACTTTGTCCGGTGTTTGTGAGCAATGGGAAGCTCACTAACACACATTAAATAAAATAATTTGAGTTTACAAGAATCCCAGATCTTGGTGACTGCTGGTATCTTTCTCCGGCTCCTCCCTGGTCTAGATCTGCCATCCAATTTTTCTATCAGAGTTATAGGTAGCAGAGAATGTTCCTAGATTTCATCATTAAGACTTTTTATCAGTTTAAGACTTTTATCAGTCTATGTATGTGGTTGAGTGCTGTGGGATGGTCTGTATGTCAAATTGCTGTGATTGGTCAATAAATAAAACACTGATTGGCCAGTGGCCAGGCAGGAAGTAGGTGGGACAAGGAGAGAGGAGGATTCTGGGAAGCGGAAGGCTGAGGCAGAGAGACACTGCAGCCACCGCCAGGACAAGCAGCATGTAAAGACGTCGGTAAGCCACCAGCCACGTGGCAAGGTATAGATTTATAGAAATGGATTAATTTAAGCTATAAGAACAGTTAGCAAGAAGCCTGCCACGGCCATACAGTTTGTATGCAATATAAGTCTCTGTGTTTACTTGGTTGGGTCTGAGCGGCTGTGGGACTGGCGGGTGACAAAGATTTGTCCTGACTGTGGGCAAGGCAGGTAAACTCTAGCTACAGTTGAGCAATGTTTTCAATATTTCCTGTAAACTCAGTACTTAATCATCAAATTAGGAAATATAATATTTTAATTAACTAGAAAGTGTCTTACATTTTGAGCCATAGAAAGTTTTGTCTATTGGCTTCCATTATAACATGGCTGCATCTGTCGTGTCATACTCCATGATACCTGGACAGTATAACTAGTAGGCATTCTTGAAATGGCTGCCTTGACACATGAAAGAGTAGAACCAACATCAGAAGCTCAGGGTAACTGCTGATCAATTTGCAAGTTCATGAACACTAAGGTGTGCTTATTAGCATTCACAACTGTTTTTTTTTTTCCTCAGCTCCCTTTACCTTGTACCTCCTGATAATAAAAAACAAGGGGATGCTCAACTGCCCACCAACACAGAGTCCATCATAAACTCCTGGCTCAATTCCAGTGTCTTAATCCTGAATACTTGGCTTCACTTGCCACATGTGTCTCTATCAGCCTTTCTTGTCAAAATGAAAAATTTTAAAATAGTGGAAGTAGACTATGAAAGATTGATAATTATGCAGAGCCCAAGGTTGACTGTGGCAGGGAGCCAGCTCAGGATGAGCTCTTCTGAACACTTCTGTCTTTCTTGAGTAGCAGAAAGAGTTCAATCACATTCATCAAAGATTAAAGTGCTTTGAGCTGCCCCTCCAGAGAACTTGGAATGAGCTGTTGCCTTTTTCTGTCTCATCCAGAAGCAGCTTAAGTTTTTCCATCCATCTATTAATTCTCTACATCTGGTACAGTTTTTCCAACTTTCCACCAGGGCTTCCTTTTAAAGATCCAATGATTGTTCAGAGACTTCCATTTCTTTTTTTCTAAAGAAACTTGGGAATGTTTGATGGGCACAGGAGTGGGGAGATGATAGAGTTGAAATATGTGAGATGAGTTTTATTTTCAGAAACACTAGCTTCTTGCTCTGAGCCATGTATGGGTAGAAATCATTCTGAAAATACAAGGAGCTATGAGAGCAAACCAAAGGAAAGAAAAGGTCTGGATCAGGTTCAACTCAAGTATTGATTGACTGCCTAAAAGGTGCTGTCACAGGGTTAGCAGGCTTGAAGGTAGAAAGCCTGTAGTGAGGAGAGGGATTAGGGCTCTATCATTTATTGTTCTTGGTGGCACCTATCCTCTCTGTTGAATATAGCTTACCTCTGAATTGTAGGAAATTTGGGAGGGGGAGTGAATTTTGCCTTCACAATGTCCTTTTCTCGACCCCTGGTAATAAAATACTTATTTTTCTCAGGAAGCACTCTTCCTTACTGATAATCCTCCATATTCAGGTAAAACTGGTTCTCTCACCAGATATTAGGAAAGACTAGGACCTTAGGCTGAGGTAATCAGAGCACAGCCTTCTCTGGCTACAGTGAATGACTCAGAGAAAGGCATAAGCCAATATTATAACCAATCTAAGCTAGTCTGAATGTTTTGTGGAGCTACCAGAGTTTTTGAAGCTATCAAATAATGACCTGGACCTATTGGCAACTGCATTACCAATAAAAAAACAAGACTCAATGCAGAGCAAGTCCAAAAAGAAAAACTACCTTAAAGACCTAAGGACTTGTTTGAGTCCTTAGATTTGTTTTTTCCCTGAAAACCATTCCTTTCAGGATACTCTGTTGGTTGAACCAACAATACCCCGTTTTTGTTTAGTTTGAACTGAATTTATATTTACTAAATTCAAAGAATCCCAACAAATTTATTTAGTAAATAGCACAATGGGAGTGAACCTAAAGATTACTTTCTTGGGTTTAAAGAAATATATCTTTAAGAAATCATATTTATGAGTTTTATATATAATTTTCCATACAATTTATCTTAATATGCCTTACCAATGGAAAAGAACCCACAGAGAGAAAATGTGTAGGCTCATCTGGTAATTTAAAATGCAGGAGAAACTGCTGATCATTCATGAACAAGAGAGTGTGCTTATTAGCATTCACAACTCCTTTTCAGCTTCCTTTATCTTACACCTCCTGATAAAATGAACACAAGGGTATACTCAGCTGTCCACAATTATAAGCAGTAAAATATTAATCCAATTCTAAAATAACTCAGCAATTCATTTTAGTGTGTCTAAACGATCTGGAGACACTATAAATCTCCTATGGTAGCAGAATAAAGGTCACAATCTCAATACATCTACTCTTTATAAGAGTGCCAACTATGGGTGGTTACTACACTAAGAGTTTAATATGGCAAACATTTCACCAAACCTTACAATATCCTATTATAGACCTCATAAAGAGTAGGCAATTGAGACCCATACAAAGAAGCTCACCAAAGGTCAACTAGAAATGGAGGCTTGGGTTTGAAACCATGTCCATGTGATTCAAAAACCTATGACCTCAAACACTGTCATGTCTTAGTTCATCCTCATCTCTCCATACCTTACCCACCATCACTGTTACCAACAGAACACAAGATGATCTTCAACCAATTAACACAGAATCCTCAAGTGCTCATCTGCCCATCTCCACATTGCTGACTTTACTCATTTTGGTGTAAGGATTCTCCACTCTCCAAGCATTAATGATTCAATCCATCTCAGGAACCAATTACCCAAGGAGACTCAGGATCTGTGTGTAAAAGGGGGGAAAAAGCATACAAGGAGTCTTGAAATCTTTTGTAACTAATCATCTTAATACAGACTCATTGCAGTCCTCTAAACCAAGCCCAACTCTAAAATTAGTGCCAAATTCTGTTTATTGAAATATCTCACAAATTAGGTAGCCATATTGTTACTAAATTCTTCCATTTCCTTCTGAAAGATTACACCTTAGAGCTTCTAACCCTACCACAACAACCTGCCCCAACAACCTTTAGTACTGCCTGCTTTCCTTTGATCTCCCTACCCACCTTCTCTGCCTCTGCTTTCTCCCACTCTGAGTATTCCATGAGACAAACTTAAAAGACTCTTTCTATCCCATTATTTACCAGATTGAAATCCCATGGTCCAATAAAATGCATCTGTTCTCATTATTTACTGAATAGGTTTAAGAAGATTTAGCACGGTCTCTAAGGATCTGTGTGTGTGTGTTGGCCTCTGCCTACCTTTTTCTCGCCTTGCCTCTTTTCATACACTTTTATTCAAAAGTGCTCTGATTGCTGGCCCCTGAACTCGGCTTGCTTTCTCAACTCCACGATCCTGTTGGCATTGTTCACTCTGCGTGAGATGCATTTCCCTCTTCTCCACCCACAGTGCTCCTATTTCATCCTGAAAGACCTAGATTATATGCCATTTGTTCTGAAACACAAACAAAAATTTACTCCTCCTCTCAACACTAAGGAGCTTACTAACATCATGACTTTCATGAGGCTTATCCCATATTACCTTCCACTAGTTATGAGTGGGTGTTTCCTCCTTCCCACCGGGTAGTAAGCTTGAAGAGTAGAACTCTCAAATTGGGCTTTAGTACTCCACTCAAGTGCCTTAGCTAGAGGGTAGTGACCTGATAAATGGAATATAGGAAATGTGTAGAACACGGTGCACTCTGAATGCAAGGATTGTTGTCCTTTATTTGTCCTACTCTTGTGAAGTCCCTCCTACATTGACATCTAATAGGATACAGTGGAAAAGATAGAATGTGACTCCCAAAGTAGAGTCCTAAAAGACACGACAGTACTTTAGTTCTGTGGAGTAGTTTTCATGGTGGGGAACCCAGACTTCTTGTCAACATCTAGCATTGATTTGTCTACTATGTGAGGAAACCATCTCAAAAGTGGACCCTTCAGTACAACCCAAGATTTCAAATAATGGTAGTTTCAGATGACTTCTTAACTACAGTCTCTTGAGAGACCCTGACCCAAAATTACCTAGCTGGAATAATGAGATAATGTGTGTCTTTTGTAATTTTAAGACCCCAAATTTTAAGGTGATTTGTTACACAGCAATAGATAATAAGTAAAGAGTCCGTTTGTGGTGCTATAAATACAAAGCACAAGAAAGTCTAAAATCTTACACTGGCTTTGAGAAGGAAATTAAAGTAGGAATGGGAGGTAATAAAAAGAAAGAAAATACTTGAGAAATTTAAATGTTTAAGTTATGAACTCAAGAGTTTTTCTTTGCTAATAAATTACTAAGAGGTTGGTTTGGATCTCTGGTTCTCTGTGTATATTTTGGATCTGTGAACCATTATCTCTAATTCCATTAATAATTTTATCTCAAGTTCATAATTTTAATGATCAAGCAAGCAAGCATAACATTAATAAGTATCATTTTATTTGCATTGTTATGTTTCAGAAATGGTTCTAAGATATTTTCGACAGCCTTAGAATGTGAACATTCAAATTATTCTCATTCTATGGAAGAGAACACTGAGTCCCACAAACATGAAGCAACATACTTGATGGTTCTGAGGAAGAGTTTAGCAGTTAGTTTCACATACAGGCGGTCTAGATTTATAGACCAAATTGAATCAGGATGCTGTATGAGATATCATCTTTCCTATAAGAACTGACATCCTACACAGCACTTCATGAAAGTCAATAAAAGGACTAAAAGAATGTTTATTGAAAATTAGTCACTATTATTAACGCACATGGTTACAATCTGGTCCTATCCTGTTTCTTTTGGTCAGTGAAATTACGAAGCAAAGCTGAGAGGCTGCCTTATTCTGAACACCCTCCAGAAACACTCTTAGCATCTTGAGTGTTTTTATCCCCAGCCTAGTGAGATTTGAAGTTGGCTGCCAAAGACTGATGTCTGAATCCAGATTGTAGTTGTTGATTTTCTAAATACAATAAAATCCATGTACTCCTTTGTTGAAGTCTAGAAGGAACGAGGTCAATCAAATAGCTACAGATTGAAGGAGACATTTATTCAACCTGTCCTTAAAAAAACAAATACTGTTCACAGCTCTGAGCAGGATATAAGATCTGTGAGACCTGCCCTTAGGAAGCTTACAAATTCCTTACCCTTGTTGCATGTTTTACTCTGTTAGGATGTCTGGTGTAGTTGTCTCACCACACCTCTCCTCTCCATACACACATATGTGCAAACACAAGCATACAATGCAGCGTTTGTGGTGACTGTTGCTGTTAGTTTCGTAAAAGCAGAATTTCAATCATTATCCTATTATTTCTTAATAATAGCAAGTCAGAGGATAAATTAGCTAACTCCTTTCTGATAAAATTTACCAAATACTCCAAAACATTCTTGGTGTATTCTACTGTTATGCTACTAATGGTCATTTAACCCTTTTGCAGAAATTTTGCCACCACAAATAAAGAACCACTAAAGCGAGAATCCACAGAAGTCTGGGATCAAGAATTTATTAAGGGATGGAATGGAGATAATGCATTCACGAATACAAAATGAAGTGGTGATTCTGCCTCTTCCTCTACCAGGGAAGGATGGGGAAAGCTCTGGACTAGGTCACTGAGCCATAACTTCAGGAAACCTTCCATGTCTAAAAGAGCACTTGACCCTCCTTCTCAGTTCTTATCTAGTCACATACAGAGAAGACCCCGCCCATAGAGTCTACCATTGGCTAAATGGATCAAATTCCTACAACACTTCCCCTTTTTTGTCTAATTAAGAAAGTTCTAATCTTAATATAAATTTATACACAAAAAGAACAACTATCAAGTATTGTCCAGAAGAAAGAAATAACATAAACAAAAATGGAACTACAACCAACAAAAAAACATCAAGCAAGAAACACATTCTAGATGTCTAGACCATAGGTAATTGGCAAATTAAAGAGATTACTACAACAGTTGTCCTATCCTGAAGAGTCTAAGTCTTGTATCTAATATGCCCTTAGCTAAGATTCAAGAGAATTGTAACTGTAACTATCTAGTCTTTCACCCCATCAAAGACCTGAGGATGCAGCCTTTTCATCCACCAGAGAAGAATGGGGAAAGCTCTAGACCAGTTCACTGAGACATGACATCAGGAAACCTTCCATGTGCAAGCGAGTATGCAACCCTCTCCTCAGTTCTTGTCACATACCCAGAGAAGACCCTGCTCATAGGGCAAGTCACCCCAATACCATTGGCTGAACAGATTGAACTTCCACAACACACCACAATTTAACATACTTATACATAATTTTACACCACTGGTTCTCAACCTTCCTAACCCTGCAACCCTTTAATACAGTTCCTCATGTTGTTGTGACCCCCAACCATAAAATTATTTCATTGCTACTTCATAACTATAAGTTTGCTACTGTTATGAGTTGTAATGTAAATATCTGATATGCAGGATATCTGATATGCAACCCCCAAGGGGGTCTAGACAAAAGGTTGAGAACCACTGGTCTACACTGTGCTTTTCTTTATGAAAGGTGAATTACCATAATTGGGTCATTGAGTCATGGGTGTATTTTTAATATATTAATAGATATTTCTCTATTAATATTTGTACAGAGGGAGTAATACTTCACGTGACTAAGTGCCACAGCAATCTAGGAGGGCACCAGCTTCCTCATATCCTCACCAGGACTAGATGTTCTAATTCTGTAGATTTTGTTAACTGGTTAATTGGAAAAAAAGATAACTTCCTGTCACTTTAATTTTATTTCCCTACTAATAAGGCAGTGTGTGTTTACAAATATTTATAGAACACATAGAATTTTTTTCTCACGATTACTTCTATTTTGCATCTTTCTTTAAGGACTTTTTTTATAAATATGTAGAATCATGAAATAGTCTCCTAAATGCAAGTAGCACATCAGACACATAATATACAGAATCAGATTTTATTCACATTTTTGGTTATAAATTATAGTTTCCCCTCAATCCATGTGGTTTTTTTCATTATATCATATAATGCCATCTAAACTTTATTTTTTATAAAAAAAAAAAAGAGTTCTGATATTTTCCTTTATTGTTTCTGAGCTTGATTTCTGAAGGGGAGGTTCTTGAAATCCAAAATTTATACAATACTTTTCTAAATTTTTCTTTTTGGTTTTTTTTTTTTTTGGTTTTTGGTATTTAACAATTATTTGCATTTTAATATATTACCCGTTGTATTAGTCAGAGCTCTCTAGTGTTTACAGAATCAATCTCTCTTCATATACATAGAAAGAGGATTTATTGGAATGACTTACAGGCTGTGGTTCAGCTAATCCAAGAATGGCTGTCTGCCAATGGAAGGTCCAAGAATCCAGTAGTTGTTCAGTCCACAAGGGTGGATGCCTCAGCTGGTCTTCAGTACATGTCAGAATCCCAAAAATGTAGGCTGTGATGCCAGTAAAGGGATGGGCTTGCTGGTGAAGCAAGCAGACAAAGAGGGAGGCATTTTTTCTTCTGTGTCCTTTATATAGGCTTCCATCAGGAGGTGTAACCCAGATAAGAGATGGACTTTCCTACCTGAAAAGATTGGATTAAAGTTGTATCTTCCCACCTCAAAGATATTGATTAGAAAGAAGTGGATCTTCCCATGTCAAATAACTAAATTAAGCAAAAATCCCTCAGAGGTGTGGTCAGCCATTTTGGAGTTTTAGTTCATTCCAGACGTAGTCAAGCTGACAACTAAAACAGCCATCACAATCATTTTAGTTGAAATACTACATTTTCCAGCTTGTTGTTTATCCTTTTTAAAAAAATCAATTTTAATTTTTTTTTAACTATTTCATGCAAGTATATAGTAATTTTATTCACCAGTCCTTACTGTTTTATCTCCCTCTCATTCCTGTGGGCCACTTCTTCCCAACTAATTCATCTCCTACTTTCATATTTTGACTTTCTGGTGCAGATTATGTACAAGCAGCCACATCTTCTGTGTGTTCCTTACTTCATTGTCCAAGATGGAACTTCATAGCACCCCACACCATCATCTAGGTTTTACAATCATTCCAAACCTCTTTTATAGATTCCCTGCTTTCAAGGGATGATAATAATGTCTAGTCTAGTGATGAGCACTCAGCTGTCACTTTTTCAAAGCACTTTGATCAATTAAGAGTCTCTATGTTCACTTTTGCCCACTGCCAAAAGAAGCTGACCAAGGTTGAGAGCAGCACTAACCTATGGGTATATGATGGCTAACTTTGGTTTTCTACTTGACAGACAAGTAGAGTAAGCTTAAACCCAAGCATCTGGACATACCCTTGGAAGATTTTCTTAACTGGATCATTTGAAGTGAGAAGACCTACCCAAATCTGGATGACATCCTCCAGTAACTATATATATATTAACAGTTCTGTTCCTTTAGAGAGCCATGACTACTACAGAGTATGAAAATAAATATTTAGAAGGCAACTTGGATACATTTCCATTTATAATTATATAAATAATGTGTTTCCTCCCAAGGCCTATGACTTCTTTAGCCGTAAGGATTTTGAACAGAATTGCAATACCTGTCATGTAGCTGGAGTTTTCTCCAGTCCCACTCAGGCCTGTAGCCACTCAGACCCAAATAAACACACAGACGCTTATATTATTTAAACTGTTTGGCCTAATGGCTCAGGCTTCTTGCTATCTAGTTCTTATATCTTAAATTAACCCATTTCTATTAACCTATAAGTTGTCATGTGGCTTATGGCTTACCGGTACTTTACATCTTACTTCTCATGGTGACAGTGGCTGGCAGCATCTCCTGACTCAGCCTTCCACTTCCCAAAATTCTCCTCTCCCTTTGTCCTGCCTATATTATACTTCCTGCCTGTCTACTGGCCAATCAGTGTTTTATTTATCAATCAATCAGAGCAACAAACACATTCACAGCAGCAGAACATCCCACAGCACAGTCATATATTACTTCTTATGAAGTGAGCTTCAAATCAAATCATAAAGTGATTGGTTACCCCCAAAACAACCATACCACTATTGCACTAGTGAGCATACCTTAAATTTACTTCAAGTATTTTGTTATTTAATTTTGAAAACATCCCTTTCCTTTCAATATGATGAAAATGCTGTTCTATTACTTTCCAGTTTTCAATTTGGAGGTGAGATATTCCATTCTTGTATTAGTTTCTTTTTTAATGAACATAACAGTTACATATTTGTTGAGTAAGGCTAATTATATTGTTGCTTTTCTAATATACTGCCTGAAATCCTGAATAGTTTCATTTTTGTTATTGTAATTTAGTAATTCTACCACAGAGTTAGAGAAATGACTTGGTGGTAGAATGCTTGTTGGGTGTATTAGAGGCCCTAGGTTCAGCATTGAAAATAAAAATCTCCAGTCCTGGATGGGGAGAATAATCCCTCAAAGCATATCTTAGATCTATGGCTATTTTTTATTAATCTTGGGTTTCAATAATCCTTTTCAATTTATAGACTTAAAAAAATCTATGGAGCCAAAGAGGTAGATCAATGGGTAAAGTGCTTGCTATATAAACATAAGGACCAAGTCTGGATCCCCAAGAGCAATGTAAATGTCAAATAGGCATGTCAGCCTGCCTTTAATGCCAGCACATGGGAGACAGAGACAGGGATCTAACTAGTAAGCTGGCTAGCTAGATTAGTAAAATCAGTAAATTCTGGGTTCAGTTAGGGACCTTGCCTTAATACATGGTGTAGAGAGCAACCAGGGATGACATCTGACATCAACCTCTGGCCTTCACAAGCATGTGCCCACACATATGCAAAGATAGCACACATACACCACACTCAAGCAAAATAATGCCTAATTGTTGTTTGAGTCTTTAATTTTCCCCTAAGTCTCTTCTCCTTCCTTTCTTTCTTTTCTCTTTCCTATTACCTACACATCCCATATCGCCTGGTTGTTTACAGATATTCTGCTATGTCTTCCACATTGCAAATCCACTTTCTGAAAATAGCCATCTCTAGTCTTTTTTTTTTCTTTGTCAGCCTGCAACATTTACTGTTTTAAGTCTGAAAGATATTGCATGTGATGATGCTGCATCTTTGAACATTTTGCTCTTCTCTTTCTAGACGCCTCTTTGAACTCTTCTTCTCCTCAGTGGAAATTATTGATAATAGATGCTTGTCTAGGAAGTCTCTTTGTGTGTGCTTTGACATGGGGTGACTTTTGTTTGTTTCTGAGTGTGTTCTACTTTTTAACCTCCCTATATGTTAAGTTGTCCAAGTCTTTCATCTGAAAACAGAGCAGAAAGTGAAGCTTCAATTAAGAGTCAAGGGAGAGTAAATACTGACTTATTATATATTATGTCAAAAGTATCTTTGATGGCACATTTTGTTTTCAAAAATATGTTATTATGTCATTTTGATATTTAAAAGCAGTTTATAATACTGAGAATTCAGGAGTTTTAAAAGACTATAAATGTTGGTTTTTAATGGGTATATTTAGGATCTAGATATGAGTCAGAAGCAGGTAGAAAGTGTAGTTGAGTCACTGTGGCTGACATCATGAATTAATGTCACTTGTTTAGGATATTGCTCACATTTTTAAACATCTAAAATATTCTAGCAAAAGAAAAATATGAAAAGCAAGATGATGGCATGAAGAGGGGAGGTTAGTACCTTTTATCTGCACAGTATGGGTTGGGAGGAGAATTTTATGTTCCTTTTGGAAATAACCTCTAGTAACCACTGATGAATTGGAGTCTGAGAGGAAAGACAGCAATGAAGAAAAATGTAATTCTTCAACTAGGAAAAAATGTCCCAGTTTCTGCCTCAGAGGATATCCCAGTCTGGCCGTGGTCTGTGAGGTCATGCCATTTCCAACAGGAGCAGTAACTAGGCAGCAATGCACCTTATCTCCCATTATGCTAAAAAACCAATTATGGTAAATACTATTGCCTAGAGGGGTTTTCTGAGTGACTGGAGAAAGATCAATGCAATAACCTCGGACCTTAATATCAATATTTATCACAATTTTCAAAACTAATCTATTATTGAAAATTATCTTTCAAAACACAGATTAAACGGTTGTTTATAACACTATTCATATTTTGATCTTTTGGTGAAAAGTAGTTGAGAAAAACATAGCAGGACAAGTAATAAAATATAAATACCAAATATTTACTAAAATAATAGTGCAAGGAAAATATGAGGCTCTTATCAGATCAATCCAAAGAGATTCATTTAACCGACTACAGCCTTTAATATAACTATCAATCAGATGCGCTGGATATTCACTGCATCCATTTCCCACACACTTCAAAAAGCTACACGTTTCTGCAATTCACATAAATAATAAATTGTCCTTTGTACAAAGATGAGCCTTTATTGTTCTATCAAGATAGAAGCCAAATGGAAAACTGTACCCCCGGGCACAAGAAGGTTGTGATCAAGAGATATGAGATTTAAAATGAAATTAATGTAGTAAAATAACAAATAAAATATTGAAATATATACTGAAAAAATAATATCTAAACAACAGCATTAATAAGAGACCTGTCCAAAAATAATGAGCTATTTGAAATAAATGCAGCACTTACCCCAGGCAGCATTTCTTCAAAAGACATGGAAAGTCTTGGTTCAGTCAGGGCAATGGCCTTGATGGTGAAAGACCTCACTTTGATTTCACATTTTATCAATGACATTGTTGTGAAGAACTGGGCCACACACTGTGTCTTTGTTACTTTTCTATTGCTATGACAAAACACCATGACCAAGGCAGCTTATAAGGGAAAACATTCCATTTGGGGCTTGTTTATTCAGAGGAATAGTCCATAACCATCATAGTGGGGAGTATGGCAGCAGGCAGGCAAGCATGGTGCTGGAGTTGCAACTGAGGGCTTACATGTTGACACAACAATCACTGGCAGCAGGGGAGGGGCAGGGTGTGGAGCAAGCTGGGCAGAGAGAGGAAATGGCCTGGGCACTTGAAACCTCAAATCTTACCCCCAGCGACACATCTCTCCTCTAACAAGGCCACACCTCCTGGTCTTCCCAAACAGTTCCACAAACTGCCAAACAAGCATTTAAATAAGTGAACCTATGGGAGCCATTTTCATTCAAACCAGCAGACACTGTGTTTGGGTCACAAGACCCCCACATATTTCCCATCCCAGCAAGCTGTTGATAAGTGATTTATGCTCTGAATCTTTATCACGATAAAGCCCAGGTAAAGTTATAAACATAAATAACTTCAATAGCAGATTTCCTTATGGGAGTGTTGAACAAATATGGTCGACTTCTTACATTTTAACTGTTTTAAGAACACTGTCACTTGCTTTTCTCCGTGCCCTCCAATAGAGGATAGGATGGCTAAAGTCTAGAAGAGAACACTGAGCCATAGTTCCAGGGGCTGAATGTTTCAAAGAAATTAGTAGTGGACTTCTGGTTTCTTCTTGGACATTATCATTCCCAAGAATTTAAAAATTTATAAATATATATGCCCTTACCTACCTTGTTTAGGCACTGAGGTATATTCTTTAGCTATTTCATTCTCTCTTATTCTAATGGTGCTTGAGGCTAAAGTTGTAATACACAAATCCAGGTTTTAAGTGAGAAATGAAAATAAAGCAAGTTAGCTGGGCGGTGGTGGCACATGCCTTTAATCCCAGCACTCAGGAGGCAGAGGCAGGTGGATCTTTGTGAGTTCGTGGCCAGCCTGGTCTACAGAACAAGATCCAGGAAAGGCGCAAAGCTACACAGAGAAACCCTGTCTCAAAAAAAAAAAAAAAAAAAGAAAAGAAAAGAAAAAAGAAATAAAGCAAGTGGCCTTTCAACCTAATTTTAAATCATCAAACATGTTGATGCTGCTGCTGTGGTTTAAGTAAAAGATTTCAGAATTTTTCCCAACAAGAACTCTTGTTTGAATAACATTTTCAACCTACTGATACAAGAAGTTCAGACTAAACTGGTAGCATATGAGCCAATACAAAATTTCTAAGAGCTGTGGGTCTAATCTACTGTTGTCATAGTGTGATGCTAATGAGCACATATTAAGTAGTTCCTAGCTAGATGAGATGTCCAAGTTTCTCTGAACTTTCACTGGAAATACATACTATCAGGACATGATTTTAGCTAAGGCCATAGACCTTAAAAATCATTTCAGGATTGAGATTAGGAGCAGCAAGTTCTCATGAGATCTACTACAGTAGTAGATCTCAATGTCAGAATTCACTGCACACACATTTACAGATTCAGCGACCTCTGTGGGCTGAAAACGATTGCCAAGGGGCCTTATGAAATCAAATCTGTTGCCATTGACCTCTGACCTTTTGAGTTAGTAAAGCCTACAGTTTTTCATCAGAGTTTGTTTTAAACTGAAACCATTGTGACAAATTCTGCATCTCCTAAAATTATACAAATTGTGAGATAGCTTTCTAGGCAACAGTGACACTCACAAACCAGTGACAGTGCCAATCAAATATCTTTCTCTAATACATAGTTGCTGACTCCTTTCTGGTACAGTCATCTCTACCCATCTTTAAAATCAGATTACTGTTCAACATCTCCATCACTGAAGGTCCAGTGTTGATCTACCAGGACTGCAGAATCCTAGTGTGAGAATCCACTATCCACTCTACCTACATGGATTTTTCTATGAACTCCAATACCAACTTTTTTCTTAATGACAACTCACTGCGGCCTCTAAACTTTCTTGGGTAAAGAATGATATTTACATTGTCCTACTCCTAGAAACCTAATGTTACTCTTCTAGTTTCTTGCTTGATTGAAGACTTCTGAATTGAACTCACAGCACACTTGCCTTCAGAGTTTGGAGAGGACAGATCAATAGCTCCCAGGCTTATTGTCATCTGCATTTTGTGTTTCTGCCCATCAGCCTCTCATATTCACATTCCAAAAATGTCCACTATCCTCATTGCTCAATTTCCAAGTTCATAGGAATTTCCTTTTTCTATTATTATTATTATTATTATTATCAGTGTGTAGGGGGCAGTCATTGACCATGTAAATGCCACAGCATGTATGTGAAGGTCAGAAAACAACAACTTTGCAGACTTGATTCTTTCTGCCAACTTCTAGGTGGGCTCTAGGGATGGGATTCTGTCATGGGGCTTGCTTTTAAACCTGAGACATCTTGCAGGTCCCTTTGGTAGCAGTTTCTGTTAATAAAACTCTGGCTTCTTTAGCCCCCTTGGAGGACATGCATAGCCTTCTAAGCCTTCTAAAATAGTTTTGGTGTGACATTTTATAGCATTCTCTTAGGAGACTTCAGAGGATAAAATTCTGCCTCCTCCCACATCACTGTCCTGTGTAGGTGTATCGCCTCCAGAAATGACACAGGCACGTATATCTTCCTCTCCTCCTCTAGGGAGGAGAGTGATTCATTGAGGCTTTAAAGGTCCTTACATTGTGCTAGAGTCCTCTGCTGTCTCTCAGCAGCCTCCAAGCCAATAGATCTCCTAAGGCTTGGCAAAAGGTTTTGTGGATGACTTCTAATTGTCTCTCCTTTTCTTTCAAAGCAATCAATAGTTTCACTGAAGTAAACTGTTTCCTGAAGACCTTCTCAATTCCTCACTGCAGTTAAAAGCATCCATATCGCTGCTTAATTAATGGGATGTGAGAGGAAATGATGTGTGTTTCTTCCACATCTTATTTGTGAAACAATTGGGTACATGATGCTCTGAGTCCTTTGCCTCTCCCCCTTCCCACTGGTTGCCAAGGAGATGGAGGAAACTGAAACTGCTCTCTTTCAAACCCAGATGAAAGCCTGAGGTTGAGATTAACAAAACCATCCTGCCCCTATGCATAGTTATGAAAGAGAAAGGGAGAGAGAGACTATATTATTCAGTCCACTGGATTTTAGGTTCTATTCTTGACTTCTCTTTTGGAGTATCATTGCATACACAATTCAAATCTCAGTAGGATTCACTAAGAGTAATAAATACCTGAGTCCCTAATAATATCCTTGATTACATAATTTTTTTATAAAGTACCCCCAATGGAAGCTAATAATAGCTTTAACGTCTTCTATGGTCAATCAAAATGCAAAAGACACTGTTTATGGTGTCTTTGCTCCCAATTCTGCATTTCATACTCAAAATTCTCAAGTGTTTGATGTTTTATATCTGTTCTAACTCAGCATCCTAAAGCAACTGAAATGCCCAACCATTTTCTTTAGTAGATGAGATTATCTAAAGGGTGAGATGACTATGTCTCCTTTCAAAGGGATTGAAGGCATGAACCCCCAGTCAAATATACTCCAAACAAAATCTGAGGAAAGAAATTTTCCAAGCAGTTATGGAATAAATGATCTCCCCCAATCACTTCTAAATTGTTATTTTGTTTAAGGCCTCTACAAATCTTTCTTTACCTTTTAAGGACCAGCGAGTCAGACAGAACTTGATCCTGGAGAATCTTCATTTCTTGCAACTTCTCTGAACATCACCACTGACTTCTCTTCCATGTATCAATTACCCCCACCAGCTCTGCACATCATGCCTAATATCCATGACCCAGGACCTTGATCTTTCTTGTGTTAATAGTGCCTTTGTAATTTTTCATTCTTCTCACCAGGCTGAATGACCTCCGAAGGGAGGCATGCTTCAATGTTGCTCTGTCCATCTGTTAAGGGATGCTGTTTCTGTCCAGTACATAGGGGGCTTTGCCTTAGTCTACATGGGTAATCCAAGTGCTAACCACATACTACCAACTGCAGTATTCTATCTAAGAAGGTGATTTCACATTTATTCTTTGCTGTTTATTTCCTTCCCAAATATCCTATACCACTGTATCATGTTAAATAAATTATTCTCCAAAAGGACCCAAAACAACAGATAGGTGGTCTCTTCTACAAGGGGAAGAAGGAAGTATGAGAAGATTTTTACAGCAATTCTGATCCAAAGGTTATTATGATGACATCTCTGTCAACATATGGAGACTTTGCTCTGGAAAATTATAGACAATTCTAAGAGCCACTTCAAAAACAGACAAGCAAGGTGAATAAATCTTCCTCGTTGTCATGACTCCCAGGAAACACTACTGTTAACCATTGTGTAAATCTCAATCTCACCATATTTGAAATAATAACAGAGATACACAGAAATTCTTTACCAAGTAGATTTCAAAATATTAAGAAAGGAAATGTAATTTTTTTCATCACATTTCAACATCTGCTTCCTAAACTTAAGATTTCTTCTAGGAACATGTTAGCTTCATTTTATCTCCCTTATCAACTCATGTAGTGTCTCATAACAACCTGGAATTCAGTATATGCCATTCTATACATTATTCTAAAGAAGCCACCCATCTTATTTCCTCAAAAGCATCTGCATGGGGCAAGCAAGATCCTATAGATCCAAAGTACATCTTTCTGTTTCTCTGCTATTGAACCTACACGAATCACAACCAATACACATTGATTCCAATATGTTTCACAATCTGTCCTGCATATGCCATTTTACTAAACATGCACAGTAAATGGAAGAATAAATGGCATTTTTAGCATCAAGTACAAGGTAACAGCAAGCATTGTTCTTGGATTGCTTGTGTTGTGATTGACACAAGAAATAGATGAGCTAATATTCCACAGAATGTCAAGACACACTAGGATCATTCTGAAAAGACACAATCATAATTCAGTTCGCTATGCCTCCTGGATTGCTATTACATACTAAAGCTTTTGGAAGGCATTTTGACCACTTTGATGTACAATCTTTACTGACTCAATTGCTCCACCTCAATCATTGTAATGAAATGTTCTCTGTGAACAAGAGATTTTGGAAACTGTACCTTAACACCAAAATATATTGTTGGACTCAGTTCATAGTCTCTCCTCAAGTCAACTGACAAATATTCAACTCTCTGAAGTAGATAGAAGCCTATATATTGGCATCCATGCTTATAAATGTACAGGCTCTTTATATTATTTATCTAAGAAGTAATTAACTGTGCCCACTTCCTAGCCCTTCCATCTAAGTGGCATAATCCGTTAGGGACCTGCAATGCTACACTCATTTAGCAATACCAGAGCACTGTCAGCAGCAGCTCTACACTGTGCTCTTTTGTTTAGCTCCTTTTTATTTCAGTGATGTCTGCACAGCTCACTAGATGACACGGGGAAAGAAAAGGAGAATAGCAAAATTCTTTGAATTGTTCTCGTAGCTGGGTTTCTGTAATATAAAAACTAATGATCCTAAGAATGCGTATTTTCATACATTATGATGCCACAGTACTCTGTCGCGTAGCAAGCTAGGTAGACTGGAATACAAAGTGCTTCCGGTGGGAAATGAGGAGACAGACAGAAGAATGTCTTCCTGCTTTCAAATAAGCTAGTTAAATAGCTCAGTCTGAAAGGCAGCCTGTGTCAGTGTGAAATAACCTCTCCCTCTCCCTTCCTCCCTGGCTTCTCCAGGGAAATGAGTCACACCTGGTCGCTGCCCTTCATAGGGTGTTTGATGTTCTAAATTCCCATCAGCCCTGCACAGCTAGAATGATGTCAGCACAGTTGACATTGTTAGATCCCTGCACTGCTTACATCAACTCCCTGTCGCTTGGGCGTCAGATGAGTGTGAAGGATGGGAGGGGGGACGTTCATCTTCTTAACAATGAATGCCACTGAATCCCACATCTCTAGGATCCTGAAAAGACATCTGGCACTTTGCTTTGGGGATTTCCAGTGCTTGCCAGAATTTTAGTTAGATTAAAACACTGTCGCTGTGAGTCAAAAAGAAACCTCTCATCCTCTCCCATCAGGATGCGTCTGCTTTTTCAGTATTTCACATCCAAATGTTTATCACCAAAGTACATTATTATCCATGTCCTCATGCCATAATTCCTAAATTCCTCTGGGATATACTTTCTTGTCTTTCTAGAAATAATCTTACTTCTGCTTAAAAACAGGAAAGCGAAAATGGACCATTTTACCATCTTTTAGTAGTCAAAAGTCAAAGATAGGTATAGGTACATAAAATATACAATTAAATTAGAAGGAAAGGAGAAATAGTTATGCTAAGAAGAGAGGCATCCAGATAAAGTGGAGAAGTATTTCTTGGACTCACTTGCAAGGCTAGAAGCATTAAATAAGAAATATAACAGTGCGATGAACTCAGACATTTTCAACCTTCAGATTCGTCCATGTATTGATTATCCCAGGGAAGGCAGAGAAAACTATAGGAAAGAGATCTAAAAGGTTACTTTGAAAATGTTACAGAGCAATAAGCAATAGAACCTTGCCCCTGGTGCCATAGCTGCCAGAAACCCCAACAATGAAGATTTAATGTCTACTCTCCCAAAACAATGGCTCCAAATAATGGTATCTCAGCTCTTTATACAAATGCTCTTCATTGCTTTCTAACTCTCTTCGTGCTCATGTACTTATTCATCTTAGGACCATTTCTGGGTACAGTATCTTCCTCTATGACGCTGAGAGATACCGAAATACTGCGTGATAAGTATTCTCCTTAGAAATAACCCCAGGGTGCTTAGACAACCAAAGAGAAAGGCAAACCCAAGCTCTAATTTGGGAGTAAGTCCTCGGGGTGGCACACTGAGTCTTGACTGTTTTGCTTTGATTTTATAATTGCAACTCAAATGATAATTTTAAATGCTGATACATTGTCATCGAACACAACTATAAATTTCTGGCAAGTAGTTCCATGTGGTCCAGAGAATTCATTTGTCTGACAACTTGCCCAGGTTATGCAGACCCTTCCTTTGACCCCCATGGTAGGAAAATCAGATGAGTTTAGAGAGGGACTCAGTCCCATCCTCTAATCCCAAAATCTCAATTGGTGAGGCCGTTGGCTGGGGCATACATAAAACACCACCTTGCTTGCCTCTTCCTCAGCAGATTCCCTTTCACATTGTCTTCTGTTTAGTTACTGGTCCCTCACCAACAAAAGACAGCCCAGACTGAGTGCTAGCTCAATGGTAGAAAGCCTGCCTCACACTCAGGGACCCTGAAAATGGCCCTCAGTACTATACACACATGTACAAAAAAAGACTTCCCAGATACATTTTTACATTTTTGTTGTTATTTTTTACTCTATAGAATATCCTAGCTGTCCTGGTACACTGACCTAACACCCAGGTGTTAACACATACTTTTGGACCAGGCGTGGTGGTGCATGACTTTAATCCCAGCACTCAGAAGACAGACAGGTGAGTATCTGTGAACTAAAAACAGCTTGGTCTATATAGTGAGCTCCAGGCCAGGCAGGATTACAACAAGCAAACAAACAACAAACTGAAAAGAAAAGAAAAAAAGCAGTCTTTCTTGAACGAGTATTTTATGTCTTTATATCTCCTGACTTCAATTCCTATTTTATCTCTGTAGTTTTCAATCATTGTTTCATAACCCTTTTCATATACATAAAAAATGATCACTTTGTAAAGCACACTGGGGCAAATGGGAGAGTCTATTTGAGTCCATGGGCACCGCCTAATTCCCCAGACCCAGACTCTAGAACTTAGGTCATCAACAAGAAGGCCTGCTGCTTGGGAAGTCTTCTTGTTTCAGTCAATTAAAAGGGAGAAGCCACTTTCTTCCATTCTGCTTTTTGTAGCTCATCTTTCCTTCTCAACATTTCATGCTGTTTTTGTATTAACTTTCAGGTTTAAAAAAAAATCTTTTTGGAATACTTGCATGTTGCTTATGGGAATGTAAGTGGAACAGATGCTATGGAAAGTAGAATGGAAGTGCCTCCAAAAACTGAACATAGAGTTACATAATCCTACAATCCCATTTCCGTTTATATATTCAAAAGAATTGGAAAGTAGGGACTCAAGCAGGTGTTATACACCCATGTTCATTTCAGCATTATGCACAATAGCTAAAAGGTGGAAGCAACCCAAATGGATAAATAAAACATGGCATATACATACAATAGACTATTATTCAACCTTGCAAAAAGATTTTGATAAATACTACAATATAGATAAAACTCAAGGAAATTGTGCTAAGTAAAATAAGCTAATAACAAAAAATGAATATTGTATGATTCTGCCTTATTTGAGATATCTAGACAGTCAAAAACATACAGGTGAAAAGTAGAAGGATGGATTACTGGGGTTGGAGGGAAGGAGCAATGTACGGGAACTAAATGCCACATCAGTATTCTTAAAATCAGCCAAAGTAGTAGATTTTATGTGATATAGATATAGATAGATAGATAGATAGATAGATAGATAGATAGATAGATAGATGATAGATAGATAGATAGATAGATAGATAGATAGATAGATATGTCACTATAATTTTAAGTGTATTCTTTTAAATTATATTCAAAATATTTAAAATTATAACCATTTTTCCTGTAACCATTTTTGGGATAATTAATAGAAAGTATGAACACATGCTGATTTGCCCAGACATTTGAAAAGACGGAGTAGAGATCTGTCAATAAACTCTGTCTCATTCTAATCCCAGGTTATCACTAGCACCTGTGATATTTGTTGATGAGTACCTAACATTCCAACTATCCTGAAACATCCGTATCATTTTGGAATGGATCTCAACTTGACTTCTTTGTCACAAGCACAGACTTACACCCTCTTCCATTCTCACTCTCGCCTTAAATTTTTAATAAAATGTGATTGATTAGCATTTAAATGCAAAGGCAAAACCTTTATCGACCTGCACTTACATTGATCAATGCTTCTAAGAAATGCACAGCTCTAGTCCCTTGAAGATAGACCATCATTTTGGACCGGCAGGCTTTCATGGTGTGCCTAGCATTAGATTAACACGTTTCATAAGATGTGTCCCAACAGCACAGCACAGACTTAACATGACTCAATGACCTGCTCTGCTGATTTCACACCTTGCCTTTCCAAGGTAAAATTATACATTGTTTTTCTCTCACTCAGCTCCCAGGCTGTCTTTCTCGCCTTCATCCTAGATGCTTAATTTAGAGTCCCATATCTCATTCTTGAGCACAAAAACCAAGTTGAGGATGGGTTAAAAAGACAGCCTTTTGGGAAATGAGCATCGGGCATAAAATGCTTCACAAAAATGGTCATTTTGCTGTCACAGAGAATTAGAAATCACCCTAAGGAAAATAGAAGCCTGATTATTTCAGACTTAAGAATAAAGTTTATTTATCAGTTTGACTCT
This sequence comes from Peromyscus maniculatus bairdii, assembly GCF_049852395.1. Lineage (NCBI taxonomy): Eukaryota > Metazoa > Chordata > Mammalia > Rodentia > Cricetidae > Peromyscus > Peromyscus maniculatus. The sequence goes on from NC_134863.1 coordinate 33,613,982, forward strand.
TGAAGATCACAGATACAATTATGATAGAGCAATTTTGAAGTCTTACTTTAGTTTCCTTCTCACTGGGGTTTACCTTATGTCAAATTCCCTGGAACACAGTAGGTCTTCAGTTCCATTCCACAGTACCTTTGTCTTTTGAATCAATAGGCAATGCCAGTGGTTTACCAGTAAGCTGGTTATTAGAGGGAAATGCAGATGAATAAAACTTGATTATGTTATTTTCCACACCACTGAGACATGACCCTGAAGGGTGATGAAACAGCCTCTGGAATAGTCAATATCTGCATTGAGTAATAACAACAACTTAGACAGGAAAAACCAAATTTGGGTTTTGTCTTAAGGAAATGGGAAGCTATTAAAATATCTGAAGCGAGGAGTAGGTGAAATGACATTTGTGTTTAGAGGCATCAACAGTTTGGAGATGAGGTCAGATTAACTACATAATTTTTTTTCAAATACTAAATCTTGGGTTAAGTCTTGAATAAATTCCAATCATGGGGCTGGGGGGATGGTTCAGTTTGCAGTACAAGGACCAGCATTGGATGCCCAGCACCCACATAAAAGCCCACAGTGATATACACCTGAGATTCTAGCATTGATGAGGCTGAGACATGAGCCTCCCTGGGGCTTACTATCTGGTCAGTTCAGCAGAATCCTTGATATGAAGTCATAGTCTAGACACTATCACTATTAACGTCGTTATTATACTAGCTGCCATCCAGGGTTCACTGTGTCCAGTCTCCTTATCAGTCATTCCCCTATACGTTGTTGCTCCATTGAACTTTTTCATGTGAAAATCTGACCATGTCACTCACCACTTTGAAATCCTGCAACAATTGAAACAATTTAAAATTAACTCCTTCACCCGAGGCCCTTTGGCTCTTGACCTCTTGGCCAAGACGTCTGCTTAGCACCATCTCCCATCACATCCAGTGTTGACAAGGCAGCCCCAGTCACCATCTTTGATTGGTTAAATCTTAATCAAAATGTCAAACTTCTTTCAACATCATTCCCTATAGAAAAAAACAGGCCACTTCCTTGTCCTGTGCTCTAGTATCACTTGGTGTATGTTTGACTATACAACTTAGCACACTGGATTCAATCATTCATTTACACACCATCTTCCTCCCTTCTAAGTCCAGCACTTAATTCTGTTCCCATTGAGCTTAAGATGAGTCTTGCACATTTAAAAACTTAAATTGAATACAAAATTCTGTGTATTGCTACGGACAACATAGGAAAAAATGAGTCCACAAGCATCAAAAGAATCCACAACTCCCTAAATGTTAAATGCTATTATTATCCTAGGCTGTGTGCTTTTTTTTCTCCTAGCATAGAACATACTTTGCCCATTGTTATATAACCAGTTTATTGAAGAGTCTGATCTCTGTGGGACATAAACATGAAACAGTTTTGTTTTTCTCTAATCTTTACTTTGAACTGTGTTCTGTCAAATTGTCCTGTCCTGCTCTTTAATGACATCTCAGACAGAGCTCATAACTTTCCAGTCCCTTTCAGTTATGAAAAGAACCAGTTCACATGTTTGGCTCCTAATTCAAACAAGCCAGTTCTAAAGAACCACCTTTGAAACAATCAGGAAATTAAACATGGGCTAGTATTAAAGAATAGCATGAAGTCACTGTTAGGGTTATTTGATATAATAAAAAGTGGTTATGCCTTTACTTTTTAATGCCTAAGCATTACAGACACACATTGAAGTGTTTTCAAATTAAAAACTACATGATAACTGAAACTTGACTTATATATATAATATTTTAGAGAAAATATAGGAGCAAGAGATTAAGAAGGTTGACAAAGTATTGATAATTACTGAAGCCAGAACATGTGTTTTTGAATAATTAGTAAAATATTTGCTATTTATAGGGATGGTTGAAAATTTTTCCTGTCAAATATTATTTTTTCTAAATTTGTTCCAGTCCTGTGTCAAACAGCATTCTCGCTCATATCCAGTAGCCTGCTAGTGTAAACAATCGGGTCTACAGAAAAGGGAAAGAAAAAAAGAATCCCTGATTCCCAGCCTTTGCCAACATAGTTGGTTTAAAGTATCCCTCCCATGTCTAATTTCAAGTGAGATGATGCTCCTGATGCACAGCTGAGGAGAGATGTGCAAGAGCACACTGTAGTGTGGTTCTTCTGTAAGCAAGGTAGACCTAAATGACAGCAGAGAGCAAAATAATTAACAAGTGCTGAACTTTTAAGTGCTTGCTGCCTGTATTTTAAGATAAAAGAATCTACTCTGGTTTCTCTTCATATCGAACTGAACTTTTCAACATAACACATTCATGCAATGGCGGGTTAGGAGAATCTACTTTCTAATGATGGCTGTATCACTATCGGCACACAAGATTCCTGAACATTTCACAACTACCAGCCACAGAACACCACTGCAACTTCCCATCCAACCAATAACCAATTCAGCACATGGTGAGGACCAAGGCTCTCAAGTGAATGGCACATCCTTGTCCTTATTCTCTGCCTTGAGTACACTCAGGCCATCTTACTCAGGCATAAGAAGCCAGGAAAAGGGGAGAGAAAGAAATGACCTCTGTCTTTTATGCTACTGTCTTCTCATGTCACCCTGAATCCTTCAATCAAGTTTGCCCCTTGAGTGACATTCCAGTTTGCTCCTGGTCTCCTTCCCCATGTATTTGCCTCAAAAGAGTCAGGCACACAACTCTACAGTATTAATAAGTGCATCCATCGCTCATATAGGAATCAATTTTTCATGGATTATATTTTGAAGCAAGAAGATGAGAGACACATTTCCCCCCCCCCTTAATAAACACTGCTAGGATATTGATGCTTTAAATTACTGAGTGAGCACCCTCTTGGCTTAAGTATAATGTATCTATCCATTATGTATAGCCATTTGAAATTTTTAAGCAGTCAAATCCAGGCTGTTAGTTACATATGTCTATTCTGTACTCTAAATCATATGACATCAACCTAACAGTTAGAAACTGCAATGTGTATTTTCACATTCCTATTAAAAAGAGTAAGTCTATTTTGACTATTTTCACCTTGTTTTCAATAGATGAAACAGAAACAGTGGAATACCTAAAAACAGTTTTTTTGCAATGAAAAGGTTTTAAAAATACTAGTCAGTGCATCATCTACTTATCATCATTACTCAACTGAAAGAGCACAGGTTTACATGGATTTCCAAGGTGCAAATCAATTCTAAGATTGAATCTTAAGCTACTTGATTTGTATGATAGAGGATTCCTTTATATAAGACATAGGTTGTATTGCCAAGGTCATGGGCTGCCATGCAAAAAGGATATTAGAGTAGTCAGCCAACCTCTTACTGCCATGCAAATTTGAAATTTCTCACACATATGCACATATAAATCACTCAACTAGTCATCAGAAAAAAAAAAGGAACGAACTATTTTGCACTACTAAGTATCTGCATAGCTCTTATTTAATAACCATATGTCCATTAAGGAAAATAGCTCTTTTGCAGATGAGGAAATCAAAATGAAGCATGTTGAAGTAATGTGATCACCCAGACAGGAAGTCAGAAAGCCTGAATATGAAGAGATTTTTTTGGTTCTGAAACTTATGGTCTCTACTCAAAAATCACAGTCTTTTAAACATGAATGCCTTTCTCGGTTACTTCTGTCTTCCATTACAGTCCACCACCACCTGCAAAGCCACATGTAAAGTTTAACAGGTGCGAATCCAGAAGGAAGAAGAAAACAAGAGCTGGTATCTAGAACACAGTGTTCAATACAACTTCAAACTCCTCCTCTCTGCCAGGTTCTCCTAAACCAACACATAGAAACAGAAAGGCAATGAGTCTCTGGATTCGCCTGTCTGAAGGAATCTACTCACTAATTTATACACACAAGGGAAGGAAGAAGACATAACCAACCCTCACCCATCCTATGTCTGTTGTGGAATGTAACTTTAACTAGGCAAAGATGTGTTACATTTGTTTATGCTGTGGAACATTACTTTAACTGTGTAAAATTGTATTGCATTTGTTTATGCTGCATTTGTTTATGCTGCATTTGTTTATGCTGCATTTGTTTAACAATGTAAAGATGTGTGTTTAATTATGTAAAGAAGTGTTGCATTTGTTTTGATCTTACCTGCCTAAGGCACCTGATTGGGCTAATAAAGAGCTGAACAGCCAATAGCTAGGCAGACAAAGGATAGGCAGGACTGGCAAGCAGAGAGAATAAATAGGAGGAGAAATCTAGGCTGAAAGGGGATAAGAGAAGGAGGGTGAGAGATTGAGGGAGAAAGAAAGGGACATGCCCCGTGCAAAAAGCCAGGCAGCCGCAGCCAGCAGACGTGAGAAGCAGTGAAGGTAAGATACACAGAAGGAAAGAAAAGTAAAAAGGCCTGAGACAAATGTGGTGATATTGTGTCCCCCAAAATATTGTGCACCCTAATAAACTTATCTGGGGTCAGAGAACAGAACAGCCACTAGATACAGAGGCCAGAAAATGGTGGCACACATGCCTTTAATCCTAGCATTCCAGAGGCAGAGATCCATCTGGATCTCTGTGAATTCAAGGCCACACTGGAAACAGCCAGGCATGGTAACACGAGCCTTTAATCCCAGGAAGTGATGGCAGGAGCAGAAAGGTATATAAGGCAAGGCGTGAGGACCAGGAACTAAAGCTGGTTAAGCTTTCAGGCTTTCGTGAGGCAGTTCAACTGAGATCTATTTGGATGAGGAAACAGAGGTTTCTAGTTTGAGAAAACAGGATCAGCTGAGGAATTGGTGAGGTGAGGTGGCTGTGGCTTGTTCTGTCTCTCTGATCTTTCAGGGTTCACCCCAATACCTTGCTCCAGGTTTGATTTTATTAATAAGACCTTTTAAGATCTGTGCTACAGACAAAAGGTAGATAAAGAGAAACAGATTAGTTTAAGCTAAAAGAGCTAGCCAGAAACGTGCCTAAGCTGAGCATCATAACTAATAAGAAGTCTCTGCATTGTAATTTAGGAGCTGGTTGGTAGTCCAAAAGAAAAAGCCTGATACACATGTCAGTGATTGAAGCCCTTTAACCAAAGCAAACAAACAAACAACAACAAAAACTAAACATAAAGAAAAAGCCAGAGGGGGGCACATAAATTTATTTAATGCAAGTATTATATAACCTGGGAGTCTTCAACAGAAAATAAAATGGGTAAAATGGGTCAAACTATGTAGTTTTTCTGTGACTCTTGGTGTATGAGGGGATATACCACTAAACAAATGAAGGAGACAGTAACCAAGTGGGGGTGGGAGTGACAAAGGGATTTATTCCCATTCTTCTGTGTCTCCAGCTCCTTTTCTCCAGACATGGGACATGCTTATCATGTGGGGTTTTATATCCTACTGCAGAAGATCAGAAAGTTCTTCTAGGATTTCATAACTTGGGAAGAAGGATGAGGTGAAGATGAACACAGCATTTCTGATTCTGTTGTTTTCTCATCACAGCTTATCATTATATATCCTGAGTCAGATCAAGGGATGCTCTTCACCATTCCAGCCTCCACTCTTTCTCTCTCCAACTCACTGCTGAACATCCAGTGCCTGGGACAGCCTATAAACCTTGGTAAGAACTCTATGATAAGATAGATAGATAGATAGATAGATAGATAGATAGATAGATAGATAGATAGATAGATAGATAATATAAAATATTACTGATATTCCCAATATACTTGGGAAAATGGCACTGAGGGCAAGAATCCCTGTCACCAAGCCTGATGACCTGAATTCCACACCTGGAACCCACTTGATAGGAGAGATCCAATCCTGCAGGTTGTTCTCTGACCTATATGTGTGTGTTTCTCACACACACACACACACACACACACACACACACACACACAGAGAGAGAGAGAGAGAGAGAGAGAGAGAGAGAGAGAGAGAGAGAATTTTTTAAATTACTGCTAATGCAACAAAGCTACTCTGAAATTCACTGAACACCCAAAAGCTTCCAAACAGAATGTACAGTGTGTGTGTGTGTGTGTGTGTGTATGTGTGTGTGTGTGCGCGTGTTTGTGTGTGTGTATACCCATGAATGTTGGTGTAGAGCCACAGACTGATGTCAACATCTGGGTTTACGACTCTCTACTGTATTTTTTGACAAATGGCCTCTCAATGAACGTCAGACTCACTGATTGTCTAGACTGGCTGGCCAGTAAATCTTGGGATTCTCTTTGTCACCACCAGTCTGTCTTGATTGCTTTACTATTGTTATGATGAAACACGGTGGCCAAGGAAACTTACAGAAGGAAGGGTTTATTTGACTTCAGTACCAGACAGATAAGAGCCCACCATGGAGGAAAAGTGTGGCCATAAGCATCAGGCATGGCAGGTAAGCAGAAGCTGAGGGCTCACCCCTTGAACTGCAAGCAAGAAGCTGAAAGAGTGAACTCTAGGTGGGTGGCTCGAGTATTTGAACTCTGAAAACCAACACCCAGTGACATACTTCCTCCAGCAAGGACAGCATCCTAAACCACCTAAACAGCACTGTATATTGGGGAACACGTTTTCAAATACTCGAGACTAGGGGAGGGCATCTCATGCAAACTACCACACAAGTAGAGCGTGTGCTTCCATGCCAAGCTTATCGTGTGTCGGGGATTCAGACTCAGCTCCTCGTGTTTGTGCGACAAGCACTTTACCCATTGAGTTGTAGTCCAGGTACCACAGTCATTTTTTTACATCTGAGTGGGACAGTTCCTGCGACAACTGCTGGCGATTGCTGCGTCACTGACATGCGAAAAGGATATCAGATACATGGAATCTCACAGTTGGTAGGAAAATAAATGTCCCTGAGTGAAGGTGCGCAGTGTGCATAGTTCTGGAGTAGAAGATGCTGGGTAAGAATCAAGGAGATTCTTGGAAAGTACTTCAGAAACTATAAAATGACTTTTTTTAAAAAAAAAGGAAAAACTGATATTGAAGTATTAATGCCTGGTACCAGATTAATGTATTCCTACAATAATTTTATTTTCATTAAAATTAAAATCACTGACTGAATGAAAACTCAGGCTAACACTCCAAGAAAAGGGATAGTTGGCTGTTATGCAGGTTGGCACATGATGCATGGGCCGTTCATCTTTGTGGGATGGCTGTGATACTGATAACTACTTTGTCCGTTCTCTCTTTCATCTCTGCTTATCACTTATCAGCAACACTATCCCAGCTATTTCACTAAACTGGAACATGAGCAGGGTTGGTATACACAGGAAAAAGACAAGCATCCAGTTATTGACACCAAACCTACTGAGTTAGAATTAGTCTACCTTTCTGATGCTAGTGTACATAACCACACTCAGGTTATGTATAACTCTTCGTGTTGTTTAAGATCACATCCAATTATAATCAATCAAGAGAGTTTTATTGGGGGGTGGTTCTACTTTAATTAGATATACTATACATTGATAAAAGAGAACAAAAAGGTATAATAGTGCCCACACAATAAAGGGCAATTAAGGGTGGATACAAACACAAAAATCATAGCAATCTGAGAATAATGAAGTGAAAGTGAGCAGCATTATATGCCCAGATGGCCCCTAGAGGCATCATTGCTTTGCATAATGATCACTGATGTGCATAATGATAACCTTGAGTCATCAAGAAAAGGTTAAATAATGTTCAAACCTCTGTAATTAAGGAGACAACTTAGTGTATAATCTACTTTAGAAATATTTCCCTAATAAATTCCTGAAAACTTACATAATGTATTAAGTAAATAAAACTTACATTCTTAAGCAGTGGTTCTCAACCTTCCAAATGCTGAGACCCTTTAATAAAGTCCCTCAAGTTGTAGTGAGTCCCCAACTATAAAAGTATTTAGTTGCCACTTCATAACTGTAATTTTGCTACTGTTATAAATTTTAATATAAATATGTGATATGCAGGATATCTGATATGTGACCCCCCCAAAAGGGTCACACCCCACAGGTTGAAAAACCACTCTTCTAAAGTGATATATTTCCAAATAGCTTAGAGTCTTTGAGACTTTCCGAAGTCCTGTATCTTAATCTTTTTATCTAAATGGGTAATCTAACCCTAACTCTAAGCCTAACCATACCCCATTCAGACAAAATCATGAAGGCATGATCCTTGTGATTAAATTTAGAATAATTAGAAAACTTCCCCCTATCTAGCCTCACCATTGGAAGATACAGTTAAGAAGGCAGTTTCCAGAACTCGGACTGACACCTGAATCTCAGATTTCCCAGGCTCTGTATCTATGGACAAGGGTGGCTACTGCTTAAGTCCCACCATCAGTGGCATTTGTTATGGCGGCCTGCGTTGACTAAGGCATAGGTGTAACCCAGGACCATGCTCAGCATTTGTTCTTTACCATTCAGTGTCAAGCCCCTAGGAAAGGATTTCAGAATTTCACATTTCTATTTCTAGGACAGTGTTGGAAAGAAATAGTCTCCTTAAGGAGCAGTAAGAAAGAAGTCAAAGATGAAGTTGGCCTTTTGGAATCTATTTTCATCAATTCTTTCTTTCAGCAATCTTTGGATCCACCCTATTTCCTCTGAAGACACATTCACTAGCAGTCTGATCTCTTCTCCAGTAGGAGATGGTAATAATCACCCCCTATATATCTTAGGGGAGAGGAAAAGCATAATTTAAACCATAGAGATAGTCAAATTATAGAGTTATTAATAAGGTGAATTTCCACTAATAAAACCTTTTTTTTCTGATATGACCACATAATCGAAAACAATTCCTAGAAAGAGTTCTTTATTCCAATAAAGGGGAAATTTTTTTTAAAAAAAACTCAGCATTTAAAGATCTGAATGGAAAAATTATCTGGAAAAGAATGTTGCCCCTAACTGTGATACCCTAAGATATTCATTAGTTCTAATTGGAGGCTCCGGAGACTGTAGGGAGGCACTTTCCTCTGACAGTCTTATTCACCCAAAGACCAGATCCACCAAAGAGGAGCACAAAACTCACATCACAAGAACAAAGAAGGTATGCTGCTATACTCAGACAAACTTCATCACAAAATATCGCCTGTCCCTCAGTCTCCATGTTCAAAAAGTCTCATTTGTAATGGGAAAGAATAAGTAACAATAAAAGCCTTTTTGCAAAGCCATGTGGAAACACACTGCTGTAGTTCAAGCCCCTCTAAAATAGCCTACTAGTCCTTCAAGTGTTCCTATCACAGCAACAGAGGTGCAAGACCGAATGGAAATGAGAAAGTGAGCTTCTTAAAATATACACATACATAAAATGACTTTAAACGAAGTTACTATGTAATAGTGTCAATAATATCCCAACTAGACATCTTATGCTACCAAATAAAACCCCCGATAAGAGTCATAGCTTACATCACTTTTAGTTGTTAGCCAATGGGGTTTCCTGGACCTCCAAAAATATTAAAGGCTTGGCAGTGTGGGAAGGCCAGAGTCCCTGAAGAGAGGCTCAGAGAAACTATCGGCGAAAGCACAGCCCAGTTGCAACAGGAAACCCCAGCATTTTGGAGATGCCTGTACCATGGGACAACTATTAAGGACCACCAGCTGTGGAGTAGAGCCAGCCCGAGCCTAAGAAACAAGCTGCATGCGCTACGGCAAGCCTCTTGGAGCCAGACTGTGAGTCCTAGAAGTCTGACACTGCCCTTCACACTATTACAGGACTTCGGTTCCGCTTTGATCTGATTGTGCCTGTGCCCTGGTTCTTCCCTTTTGGAATAAGAAGTACTTAGCTTATTTTTATTTTGCAGAAGACCACAGTCAAGAGACTTTAGAGTTTTAGAAGGACTATTGGGCTATTTTAGAGGGGCTTGAACTTTGAAAGAGACTTTGGACATTTTAAAGAGTCTAAATTTTTAAGGTGTTTGACTTTGTAAAGACTGTGGGACTTTTAAAAGAATGTTTTATATTGTGACATTGACATTAATATGAGATCTTGGGGATGAACAAAAAAGAAATGGTTATGGTTTATCTGCAATGTGCTTGTGTGTCGAGTTCACAAAGGGTCCATGTGCTAATTAGTTTTTATATCAACTTGACATAAATTATAGTTACCTGAGAAAAGGGGACCTCAATTGAGAAAATTCCCCCACTACATTGGCCTGTGGGCAATCCTATGGTACTTCTTGACTGATGGTTGATATGGGAGGGACCAGCTCACTGTGGGCAGTGCCACCCCTGGACTGGTGGTCCTAAGTGTTGTAAGAAAGCAGGCTGAGTACGCCATGAGGAAGCCAGGAAACAGCCCTGCCTCACGACTAAATCTAAATCAACTCCTGCCTCCAGGTTCCTACCCTGCTTGAGTTCCTTCCTGGCTTTCCTCAGCAAGGGAGAAGTGTACTGTGTCATTGTAAGCTGAAATAAACTCTTTCCTCCCCAAGTCGATTTGGTCATAATGTTTCTATCACAGCAACAGAGGTGCAAGACCAAATGGAACTGAGAAAGTGAGATGAACACAAGCAGTCATGACCATCTGCTTCCTGACTGTGGACACAATGTGACAGCCATCTCCGACTCCTGCTGCCGTAACTTCCTGACCATAACGGACTCTGTTGTCCCCCTGGAACTGTAAGACAAAATAGGCCCTTCCTTCCCTAAGATACTTTGTCACAGTAAAGAGACAAGCAACTCACACAAACCCATAACTTGTTTACACGATTAATCTACATTGTAGATAAGAGGGTCAGAATAACATGACATTGGTATTACCAAATAAGACAAAAATCTAACACCCATAGCTGTGAGAGGGATGGGACTTGCAAGTTCATTTTAGTGCCTACATTTTCAAAAGAATACCCAGGATTCAGAACTACTATAAAATAAAATAAAAAAATTTTAAAAAGAAAGAAAGAAAAGAAAAAAAAAGATGTAATTTCACTGTTCTGGCCAGACTGGAAAGGATAAAAACGAATGAATGAATGGATGAATGAATGAATGAATGAAACCAAAAACCACCAATTCCTCTTTATCCTGTAGTATAGGAAGTTTCCAATTTACAGGAAAAGTGAAATACATGCCAGGAAATGTGCAGATTTTAGCTAAGAGTCAAGAGATGCTGTGAGATCTCTTTCTGGGCTACTAGTCCTTTCCTGTCCAACACAAGGGAAGCTGTGTGAAATCTCTCAGCATGGGGAACTTTCAACCTCCAGGGCCAGGAGCCTCACAGTTCCACAGGCACCGTTCTAGAGCAGGCAGTCCAAAAGGAAAAGTAATGGTTGCTTCTAGTTAGAGTTGTAAGTGGGGTGGATGCTGCCCGGTGGTTGATCACCTGGGTTTTGACTGGAGGTTTTAAAATGCCTTTGAGAATGTTCAATGGATTTGTCCCAAATTAGTTAACTGATTAAACCGATTAAGTACTCTTATTATTCTCCCACCCTGTGGCCCTTATAATTAAATTTAGGATATTTCAGAAATGTTCTCTTAGCTAGACACAGCAAGGCAGAGATTTTGAAGTAAAGAGTTCTGTAACTTTAGAGGATTAAACCTCTATTAAACTTTCTATTAAAGAGTTGGTGGGTCTTTCTGGAAGCTTCTAGAATGAACTGTAAAGTTACTTGTAGCTTTAATCTTCCAGAACTAGAGCATGCTGTTATGAGAATGCTAGCCTGATGACAACAGTGAATGGTAAAATAGAAATGAGCATCATGAATGGTTCATATTCTCCCTCTGTGATGTCCTTGTATTCAATTGTATACACAGTAATTTATAAACTCCAACTACAGATAGTATATGATGCTGAAATATGCCTCTTGTACTTTCTGTTCTCACTGTTTTAGCTTCAAAGTCATCATCTTTATATCAAATCATATAATCTTCCTCCTTTTGAAGTTTCATTACAATTTCTAACTCTTCAGTAAGTTAAAAAAAAAAAAATTCCAAATAAGGTAATAGAAGCAACTAAGAGTTTTTCTAATTTAAAAAGAAAAAGCAAACAATATCTCTAAAATCCTCTTGGATTTTATGAGTATTTTCAATCTAATTCATTCACAGAATATATGTTTTGAGGTTTTTTTCTAACATGAGTGATTGTTAGGCGTTCTCAGTTATTTGTACAACAATGCTAAAATAAGATGGCATGGGTATATAAGTCTATTGTATCTTTTCCATAGCAGTGCTAAGTGTTTAAGGATCACAATTGTAAAAAAAAAAATCCATTTTAATGTGTCTTTATTTTTATTGCACCCGTTTGTCATCAACAAAACACTGTGAAGTTTCCTGAGGAGAGAAGAGCTCCCTACATTTGAAATGTCTCCGGAAGAAATGTTTTTAATTATCACTGGTATTATTTCAGATGCCGTGTTAGTCACGGTGCCGCCATTGATGACCTCCCCTCTGAATCTGCTTTGATTTTGATCGTGGAAAACACATCGCACTTTGAGAAACCGTCCTGCTCTTTGTGTTCTCACTTTCTTCATATTCTTTGTCACTTCATCAGATGTCAGAAGGAAGGGGACTTGAGGTAAATTATAACTCAGCGGGAGGCTTCCGCTCAAGCTGTGCTCTGTGAGGAAAGAAATGAAACAGTGGTTGGATCTGCTGTCTTTACCACATCCAGCGTTGAGCCAAGCATCCTGGCCACTTTCTCAATTCCTCCTAAGTCCTATTTCCCATTCCAGGTTTTAAACATGTGCAAAAGAAGTGAATTCCATCTCTATCCTACATTATATCACGTAGTCCTTTTCCTTCTTTTCTTGCCCCCTCTCTCTTGGTGTTTTGAGGAAAAGTATTACTTTGTTTATTTCAGTCCAGATTGGCTTTGAACTTGGGGGCCTCCTGTTTCCACCTAAGTGCGAGCATTATAAGTCTGTTCTACCATTCACAGCCCTTCTTTTTAAGTCATTTTCTGGGTGTCCTTCTGGAGTCTGAGGCATTAAAATAAGCCAAATGTGATACTGTGTTCTCTAGGATCACCTTGGTGCTATTAAACGTTATTATGTGGGAAAGAAAAAATTCAAATGAAACAAAACTCAAATGAAATAAGACATCACTGGCTCTTAACACTGCATAATTAATTCTCAAATCATAATCTGCATCATTATAAGTATTAAAAGGGAAAGGTTGGAAACTGTAATCTCAAAACATGTGGGAAAATGAGCACTGCTGTTTATCTTGATTAAAGTCTTGAATGATTTAACTACAATTAGCCAGACAAGTGCCTACAACTATATGTCCAAAAAATGTGGTAGATAGTGTTCAACAAGTATATAAAAATATCATTGAGAAAATAAGTTGATTTTCCCAGGGTGATTGAGGGGACTATTTTCATACACTTCTCAAAATTATCCTGCAAGGGATACAAACCTTTTTTGAACTTCCTTGAAAAAATATGGAGACTGAATTTGTACCATCCTGGGTCACTCTGTTAATATGTGGAGGGTATTCAGGACTTCTTCGCCCATCTTTTCTCAAAAGCAGATGAAATTAATCATCTTTTAAACTCTCAGAACTACAAAGAGTAGAAATACATGGAGATTTCTGGGAAAAAATATGTAGTCACAGAACAAGAGACAAAAAAAAAAAAAACTACCCAGGAACCATTTCAAACAGTTTCTATCAGTGGGGCTTTCTTTATTGTGAGACATATTTATTGAAGTGAAATATGAACATCAGCAAATAAATCCTTTCTCAAAATCCACTCTATTGGTTGTAGCAAATATATACAGTTGTGTAATATATGTCAAAAACAGGACAAAGAACAATTTTATTGTCCTGCAAAACTCCTCTGTTGCTTTGTGGCCCAACTCTCCCTGCAGGTCCAGCCAACAATGTGATCTGTTTTCTGCCCTTATAATTTTGGCTTTTCAGAATGTCACACCAGTTACACAGTGTGTAGCCTTTTAAAAGATTTCTTTCACTGAGCGTAGCATACTTGATACTCGACCACATTGCCCCATTCACACACAATTCCTTGTCTCTGCTTTACTGCCGTGGCCAGAAGTTCCCATGTAACACTGAGAGTGATGAGCAGAGGCTGCTTTTGTTTCCATCTTAGGAGAGAGAAGATTCAGTTTGACACAAGCTTTGTTGGTGGTTTTTATTATTCTTTGGCTCTTTGGGGGGGTCCACCACCCAGTTCCCAAATAAATCACATGGAGTCTTATTTTTTTCTTATGAATGCCCGGCCTTAGCTTGGCTTATTTCTAGACAGTTTTTCTTAACTTAAGTCATCCCATCTATCTTTTGCCTCTGGGCTTTTATCTTTCTCTATTCTATATACCTTTCTTTACTTCTTACTCCATGGCTTGCGTTGTAGCTGGGTGGCTGACCCCTGGAGTCTTCCTCTCCCCCTTTTCTTGCTCCTCAATCTCTCTTCCCAGATTTTTCCTCATATTTATTCTCTTTGCCTGTCAGTCCCACCTATCCTTTCTCCTACCTTGCTATTGGCTGTTCAGCTATTTATTAGGCCAATCAAGTGTTTTAGACAGGCAAAGTAATACAGCTTCACAGAGTTAAACAAATATAACATAAAAGAATGCAACACATCTTTGCATCATTAAACAAATGTTCCACAGCATAAACAAATGTAACATGTCTTCAACTAATATTCACAACAAAGCTTCATAGTTTTCATACATGTCCTGTATCAGGCAAATGAAGTTCTGCTAATTCCTAATTCACTGCAAATTTTGCTACTGTTTCCGTTGCTGTTATTTTAAACCATAAATGGACATTGAATTTTGTAAAACAAGAAGATTGAGCATCTATGATAAAGATTATGTGATTTTTTTTCTCCACTACTCTTCTGATATGATGAATCATGCTGATTGATTTAAAACGCTGAACCATTTTTAAATATCCAGAATAAAACCCATTTAGTCATGATGTATTATTTTGTTTTTCTAATATTTTATTGATGACTTTAGCACCTCACTTATGATATATATTGATTGTTAGTTTCTTCATTGGTGGTGCATTTTCCTGTGTTTGTATCAAGGTAGAATGTGTTAAATCTTTCCTTTACTCCCTGGAAGAATTTGCATAGACTTGCATTTTTTTCTTAAAATTTTATTAAAATAAAAATTAACTATTAATTTATTTCATAGGCAATGAGATTATCTGTATTATATATTTTTACTTATAAGCTATGATAATTTCTGTCTTTGGGGAAATTTATTCATCCCCCAGCTATTTAGACATATATGGAACTGTTGCAATAGTCCCTTGTCCTTTCCCTGTCTGATGTCTGAAAACATCAGTAATGTTTTCCCTTTCATATACAATATTAGTAATTTTATGTCTTCTATTTTTCTTTCTTTCTAAGTCTTAATAGACGTTTATTGATAATATCAGTCTTTGCAAACAACTAGATTTTGGTTTCTTTTTCTTTTCTTTTTTTTCTATATTTTCTGGTATTAATGTCTGTCCTTGATTTCCACTCCTGTCTTTAATTTTCTTTCCATTTTGTTTTCTCTGAGATTTAATTTGTTCTGCTTTTTCCCCCTCTCAGTTCTGAAGGCTTAGCAAATGAATTTGGCGCTCTTGCATGAATTTTCCTGGTGAGATAAAAAAGAAAACGCTGTGCCGCCCAGATGAAGCAATGACAAACCAAAGAAATGGTGCATCCAAACCCTGCATGGTAAAGCAATGAGTTCATAGAGTCAGCTACAGATACACGGGCGAAAGGGTTACTTACGGGACTATGGGCGACTCAAGAGCAGCTGAGTCACTTCAAAGTCCCAAACCAGCACAAGTTAACAACTCAGGAAAACACATGTGCAAGTTTCAGGCAGATGGACTACTGAGGAGTCTGCTGGTAATTATTTTCAGCTTATATTACTTTAAGGGGGGACTGTATGAGTCTTGTGAGTTCCCTGAACCTCTCCTATCTCTCCATGAAGAAATGTTCCAACCCAGGAAAAGCAGCCAACATTCTACCTCTGCGTCTGTTTCTTAAATGTTTGCCCTTTTCTCTACAATGCTCTCCAAGTACTAGATGATATATATGTATGATTATTTTCTTCCATTTATGACTGAATCCCTGGGCTGCTATATCACAAGGACAGTCATTTATTCTTAGAAATTTGATTAGTTATTAGTCCCTACAATAACTGTCACCCACTATACAAAGAAGCTGCCCTTGACCACAGAAGCACCGATCTATAGGAGTAGACATAAAGGCTTAGAAGGCGTCTGACAGACACATTATATCTATTTAAATAGACAATTGCAGCAATCTACCAGCTTGGGCATATAACTTCCTCAGAAATAGGTATTTTGTTGTTGTTGTTTTGCTTGGGATGTGTGTGTGTGTGTGTGTGTGTGTGTGTGTGTGTGTGTGTATGTGTGTGTGTCTGTGTCTGTGTGTGTGTGTGTCTGTTTGTGTGTGTTAGTATGGTAAACACTTCACCAAACTGAGCTAGCTTCCAAGCCCTTAGCCATAGGTTTTTGCTTTGTTTTGTTTGTTACCTGACCTTACAGTACCAAACATAGGCTCCCTCCTATTGAGAAGACCTAAAATCCAATCAAGGAATTATTGGTTGCACTCATAGTAGTGTGACACTATTGCATCTGTTGGGCCACCTTGTTCATATGCTGATGGCGTTAATAGGCAAGGGGCAGAGCTCAGAAGGAGAGTTGTTGGTAATTATTTCCCAGAATCCTGCAAACCATCCTTTAGCACCATGAACACTAGCCAACAAAGATGAACATGTCTCCATATCCTGAAATCAGAATCTGTGATATCTTCAGCAATAGGAACTTTCCATCTAGTTCTGACATGCAACCAACTGCAGTGGCAATAGCCTGTATCACATTGAGGCCTTCTGTAGGATTTCTAATCAATAACTCATAATGAAGTAGCTCACACATGACTCTGGGATTTTTATTCAACAAACTTATGACTCAGGAAAGTGCCCTTTTCTATTCATGTGGGGTGCATTTACTTAAATTCCTTAACTGCTGTGTTAACTATTCTACCAGATGCTTTTCCAAATCTGCAAGACAGTCAGTTCAATATTATATAATGAAACCCTTTTACAGACAGTATACAAGTTCTCTCAAGAGCTACTACTATCTGTCTGGAGAGGTAGCTCAGAGGTTAAGAGCACTGACTGTTCTTCCAGAGGTCCTGAGTTCAATTCCCAGCAACCACATGATGGCTTACAACCACCTAAAGAGATCTGGTGCCTTCTTCTGATGTGCAGATAGAATACTGAATATATAATAAATAAATCTTTTTTTTAGAAAAAAAATCTACTGCAATCTTTTCTAAGCAAGTGGCAATAATCTTGTTATTTAATAGTTAAGCAGATACTAAAAAAGAAAAAAAAACTAGCAAGCCAAATACAACACAATAAGATCTCATCTTATGTCATCAACTGTTAGCCAGGAATCATGGTATATATATATCTTTAATTCCTGCATTTGGGAGACAGGGCAGGCCATCCTGGTCTACATAGTGAGTTCCAGGACTATGAGGTCTACACAATGAGACCTGGCCTCAAATCAAAACAAGAAAACAAAGTTTCTGCTGATTGTTCCATCAAAACAACAAGAGCAAAGTAATGTACAGGAGCATGGGTGGTGGAAACCACCCTCTCTGGCTCTCCATAATTCACAGTAATTCTCCATAACCATCTAGCCTATTCTTCCTGGGCACTACCATGAGACCATTTCTCCCAAACAGACTTGGTGAGTCAGCTCACACTGCTTGTCTTGTACTGGCAACAAGACACAAGACTATGTTTTCTAGTATTACACTGCTGCTTGAACAAGCTGACTAGATTTGACATAATCCAAGCCAGAGCTATGGACAGCTTCGGTGATTTTTTTTGTTTTTGTTTTTGTTTTGGATTTTTTTTTTTTTTGGTTTTGCTTCTTTTTTTTCCATCAGTAACATCTGAATGCTGAACAGACCTTGGACTGTAAAGATCATATATACTCTGAGTATATTTTCTTGAAGGAGAGAAATGTATACAATATACTCTGGGTAAAGGATTATTACTAGGCCCTAAAGCCCTGGAACAATCTTCTTTTTTGACTACAGAAGTCTGTCATTCACACTTTTGTGAATTGTTTCTCAAGCTTTAAAGACTTCCAGATGTTTCAAAAAATTTTTGGCTTCTCATTTTTTTTTTCTGGAAACTCCAGCTTGACACAAATCTTACCACATATTCTTCCAAACACCCAAACGGGTCCATAATCTGACTTCCCTTTTGCCATCCCCTCCTTAGTATGTCAGTATCATACAAACACTGATTCTTAAATCATTCAGACCCACTACAGACTTACCTACCTCATAAAGGCCCTGTTCCACTATGTTTATCAAAGCTGCTATGGCCCCATACCAGGTCTAAGGTAACATCAAACATTGTGTCTCCATCCAGAGTTCCCTCAATAACAATTGTTCTTTATCTACTGTTTTCTAATCTCTGATATTCATGTGTCCATGGCTAGGATAACCAAGTGCCCATAACGGTGGGCATATGTAAATCCAGAAGGACTGGTTTTCCTCATATTGCCTCAGTTTATATAGTAGTTATATCAAGGAGGAATGAATAAATATGCTACTAAGTTGCAAGGATGATCTCACTGACATCCCTTTCTTCCAGTTGCATAAGTCATTTCTTGCTTTAAAATCTTTCCTGATTCAAGTAGTCTAGAAGGAATGTATTCCCTGATCATCATAGTTTCCTATTTTAGGCTATTGTTAACTCTCTCATCTATATGCTGAATCATGGATTTTCCTTTCCTCTGTATCGAAGGTTGAACCTGAGGTATTGCTTCTCTCATTTCTACCTCATTCTCAATGTCAAATTCTTCTCAGGGATTCCAAGTTGTTTTTTAATCTCAAGAGAGCACAGATCTAATTTGCATTCTCCTCTGCACCCTGAAAGCTATAGGAAATGGCAGCCAACACTGCCATCTTACCCCCACCCTTTTCCCACCTTTCCAGTCAAATCAGAGGCTAGTGCAAAGGAGAGTATCATGTAGTTTTCCCCATTGTAATTCCTCCATTCCATGGGTAAATTCTCCCTGGTAAGCCTCCAGAGGAAGCTTCATTGCAAGTCTTACTGCCCATAACAGGAGTTATGCAAATGCCATCACAATCTGCTTATAAACCTATCTTATTTTTGCTACTTTCAAGGTTTTCAAAATAGTCTCCAGTCTACCCACTGTTTTTAGAGCATCCCTCTACTTATGAAACAGACCCCATTTACCACCCCAAACACAGAGAAAATGTATGCTTTGGGGATCCCCCAAGTAGTATGCTGTACACTCAGATTTCAGACTCAGTTACTTGTCTGATCACCCATAGAAGGGTGCATGTAACTGCCACTATAGCAAGAAGGCATTCCATTCTACACCACAAGAGGAAGCATAGTGGTATCAGGATTTATTTCATGGATACTCCACCCTCAGATTAATTGGCCTCAGTTACAGGTCTTATTTCCCCTAGCAAAAATCATGTAATCTCTCTCCAGATTCATCTATGGCTCTCTTGGTCCCTGTTCAGACATCAATGCATTGCATTAATTTACCTTGGGAGATACTTTTTAAGTCTATTTATTCCAAATAGGGAACCAAAAGATTAACAAAATTATTCCATCCAAGTCCTGGTTGGCAAACCAATTAGTTAGTTGCAGATATTTACAAGACTTTAGGTAACTCAAGTACAGCTACATCACTAGAACATTCAACCTCAGCATAGGTTATGATTCCTTAAAACAAAACATAAAGAATACCTTGGGCAACTAGAAGGCAGCACAGAACTAAAAAGTCTCTCTCCACCCCCAGGAATTTATTTGTTTTTTTTTCCCAAAGATTTATTTATTTTATATGTGCCTAAATAGTGTGTGTGTGTATGTGTGTGTGTGTGTGTGTGTGTGTGTACTCAACACATGCATGCAGATGCCCTCAGAGTCCAGAAGAGGGAATTAGATACACTGGGACTAGAGTAGACACAATTGTGAGCCACCTAATGTGGGTTCTGGAAACTGAACCCTGATCCCCTGAAACAGCAGGAAGTACTCTTAAACACCGAATCACCTCTTCTGCTCTGTTTATTTTTATATAAAGTCAGAGAAGGCCCTCATGAGACCTGAGGGTTTCATGAGCCTCATGAGCCTCCCCATTCCCTCCATCAGTGAATGTTCCAATGCAAAGTAAACAGCTATAAAACAGCTTCTTCTTTATTAACATAAAAATACTATCACATACTATTGCTTTAGCAACATTCTACATTTTGGTTTATTTTGTTCTTACTTGCTACAATTCAAAATATTTTCTCATTTTATCTTTTGCTACCTTGTTAACTTATGGATTATTTAGAATTTTATTGTTTAGCTTTCTAAATATATGTAGATTTTTAAATTATCTTCCTATTATAAATTTCTGGCTTAATTACATTTTTGTTGTGAGGATATTATATATGATTTAAAACCATTTTTATTTCTACAGGTTTGTTATTGTGGTGGTTTGAATTAAAATGGCCCCCATAGGCCCATGGGGAGTAGCTTTTGGGATTCAAATTCTCAAGCCACACCTAGTGTCTCTCTCTTTCTGTTGCCTAGGGATCCTAATGTAGAACTCTCAGCTCCTTCTCCAGCACCATGTCTGCCTGCATGCTGCCATGCTTCCTGCCATAATGCAATAATGGACTAAGCTTCTGAACTGTGAGCTAGCCCCAATTAAATGCTTCCTTTTGTAAGAATTGAAGTGGCCATGGTGTCCTTTCACAGCAATAAAATCCTAACTGGACATAAGTTGGTACTAGGAATAGGGCATTAGTATGATAGGCAGAACCATGCTTTTGTTTGAAGGAATATGGAACATATTGGGGCTTTGGATTAGGAAAGCAGTTGAATGCTTTAAGTGGGGCTTAATGAGACATACTAGTAGGAGCATGGAAACAGTGGTAGTGAGGGTAATTTGAACTGTGGGGGCCCAGCTCAAGAGATTTCAGAAGAGAAGAATTTTAATATGGGACCTAAAGACTGTTCTTGTGATATTTTGGCAAACAATGTGGCTGCTTTCTGCCCTTGTCCAAAAAGTCTTCCTGAGGCTAAATTGAAGAGTTATAGATTAACAGCTTTGGCAGAAGAGATTGTAGAAGAGCCTAACATTGACTGTGTCATGTAGTTATTAGTGGCCAGTCTTATGCAGATCTATAATGAAAAGGAGGAATCTGAGCAAAGAAAAATATAGAATGCACAGTTCCAAGAGAAAAGGGGTACCATAAAGTTTAATAGAGCTAAATCTTGTGTTCAAGAAGATAAAAAGAATAAAGAAAAACCTATTGTTGGATGGAATAAAGGGATTGGTGATATCAGGACAAGACCTCATCCAGCTAAGCTTCCAATTTGTGCCAAAAAAAAAAAAAAATTAAAGAAAAGCTTAGGGCCTGGCTGGAGAGATGGCTCAGAGGTTAAGAGCACCGACTGCTCTCCTAGAGGTCCTGAGTTCAATTCCCAGCACCCACATGGTGGCTCACAACCATCTGTAATGAGACCTGGCACCCTCTTCCATATACATAATAAAAAATAAATAAAAAAAAAAAAAAAAAAGAAAAGCTTAGGGCCTGTCATGGTGGCACATAGGGATGCAGAGGCAGATGGATTTCAGAGTTCAACACCAGTCTGATCTACATAGTGAGCTCTAGGACTTCTGAACTTAGGGAGCAATTGAAAACAGAAAACTTGTGAAAATGTATTTGAACAAGGCGGACATGTTTTAGCCCCAGCAAGCAGCAGACCTTGGCAGCTTCAGCCATGTGGTTCTGGCTTTAGAGTCAAGGATACAAGAAAGAGTTTATGGAATCTCCCTCCATGAAAGGAAAGCCACCAGGGCTAGGCATATGTCAGGGGTCACCCTGAATGGAGGCCTAGAGAGGCCATTGTGTGAAGCTGTAAAGGTAAATAAAACCTGGATTGCCTTGGAGACTCAAAGATGTTGGAGATGCCAAAGCCAAAGTTGTGGGAAACCTGTCAAGCAGAGCTGCTAACAGGGAGTGGAATCAGCCCAAGAGTGTGTTGTAATCAACAAAACTAAAAGGAGTTTGAGATCTGAAGAGCATTTTGACATCAGACATGGAGTTGCAGAGTTTCGAGTTTGCCCAGATATTTTTCAGTCTTGCTTTGGTCCAGTATTTCCTCACTGTGCTCCCTGTTGGAATGGTAATGCATATCCTGTGCCATTATATGTTGGAAGTAAGTGATCCGCTTCTTTATTCTGATTTTATAGGGGATTACAGTTAAGAGATTGCTGTGAGTCTCAAAAGAGACTTTGGAATTTGAACTTTTAAACAGGGTTAGACTTTTATAGACTATGGGGACGTTTAAAGTTAGATTGAATGCATTTCTGTCTTATGAGGTGGCTACAAGCCTATGGGGGCCAGGGAGTGGAATGTGGTGGTTTAAATGAAAATGGCCTCCATAGGATCATAAGGGTCCACTGTTAGGAGGTGTGGCCTGTTAGAGGAAGCATGTCCCTGGAGGTGGGCTTTAGGTTTCAAATGCTCAAGCCAGCCCCAGTGATGTAATACGAATCTTAAAAGATCTTATAATGTTGGCTTGTTGCCAAGTTAAGGAAACATCCTATTTTAAACCCTTATGATTGACATGATGTCTTTTATGAAATTCTGAGGCCTCTAGCACATTTCCTATCCATAGTTGATCAATCTCATCATTTCCTTGTGCTAAAGGGCCTGGCAGACCGGTATGAGATCAGATGTGAGTTATGTATTGTTCTTTATACAATCAAACTCCACTACCAGCAGGATATAACCTAAAGGGTACTCAGAGGAAAAAAATCTAACAGTGGATGTGTTTCATTTTGTAGAATTTGGAAAATTGAAATATATACACCACACCATTGATACCTATTCAGGATTTCAATGGGCAACTGCTCTGAGTTCCGAGAAAGATGATTCTGTAATCATACATTTGCTAGAAGTTAAGGTCATCATGGTATACCTGTACAAATTAAAATTGACAATGTTCCAGCATATGTCTCCAGTAAAATCAAACAGTTTTTTGCTTATTACAATATAAAGCATATTACAGGTATACAACACAATCCTACAGACCAAGCAGTCAAAAAAGATCAAACAGAACTCTAAAGGATATGCTAAATAAACAGAAAGGGGTAACAAAAAATCCCCAGAAATAAATTGCATAATGTTCTATTAACTTTGAATTTTCTCAGTGCTAATGAGAAAGGAACAACAGCTGCAGAGAGACAATGGATAATAGAAAAAGCTACAGAATTAAATCAGCCTGTGTACTTTAAGGATGTGCTGACCTCAGAATGGAAACCAGGGTATGTATTACGTTGGGGACGAGGTTTTGCTTTTGTTTCTACAGAAGAAGAAAAGCTATGAATACTATCAAAATTGATAAAGTTTCAATTTGAACAAGAGAAACCTCTTAATTAGAAGAGGTGATAGTTCATCAACCAGCATGACCATTCAATTTAAACTAACTTATACCACTAACAAATGCTTTTTATTTAAGCAGATATAACTTGCCAAAAGAGAACCTACCCAAAGTTAGGCTTGGGGAAGGGTTTTTGGTTTTTTGTTTGTTTGTTTGTTTGTTTTGTTATTGTTGGTTTTTTGTTTGTTTTGTTTGTTTGTTTGTTTTTGGTTGGTTTTTTTTTGTTGTTGTTGTTGGTTTTGGGTTGGGTTTATTTTGGGGTTTTTTTGGGGGGGGTGGTTTTTTTTTTTTTTTTTTTTTGGTTTTTTTTTTTTTTGTCTTTCAGGAGAATGAAGGCTAAGGAATCTGAAGAACACTGGAATAGTGAGACATCTGAAGAAAAATGACAAATCATCCAGAAAAAAGTTCCAAGAAAAAGAATAAATTGACCTACTGGTATATCACACCTCAAATTTCATAATTCTTCCTAAATGTTTGTTTCTGCTGTTCTCAACAGACATATAATGCAAATGGTCTTTATGTAGTCCCAGTTCAATTAAAAACTAAAGCTGGCTTTGGAGTTGGAGTGTGGCTCTCTTCTTCTCTGAACCTGAATATGCTTGTTAAAGGAAAATCCAAAATCTCTGTATCATGTCAGAAGAGCCACCTGATATGGGACAGAAGAAAAACCAAATTTAAGGGACTATTCTATTGCCACTAGTCTCATAATTCTTTGGTTTTATTTTGACTCTTTAAAACTTTTCTTAAGGTATGAATTTTACATCAAAATTTATAAGGTTTATGTATATATATTTGCAACTTTTGTCATGATGTTAATGGAGTATTTTCTCTGAATTTGTCAGATGCAAATAGACTAGATATTGTTGATATATTTATTGCCTGTATATATTATATACTTATTGTATATAGTTTTTCTTATATTAGTTATAACCTTCTTTTATTATTTTAGACAAAAAAAAGGGGAAATGTGGTGATATATTGTGTACCTCAATAAAGCTTACCTGGGGATCAGAGAAGAGAGCCAGCCACTAATTAGACATAGAGGTCAGTCAATGGTGACACATATCTTTAATCCTGTCACTCAAGAGGCAAAGATCCATCTGGATCTCTGAGAGTTCAAGGCCATACTGGGCTAGATGAGAGAAACAGAGCCAGACACTGGTGACACACACCTTTAATCCCATGAAGTAATGTGGCAGGACACAGTAAGGTATACAAGGCATGAGGAAACAGGAACTCACTCTCTTGAGGCTGATAATTTTGCAGAGGTAATCTAGTGGCTGGCTGTTCTGCTTCTCTGATCTTTCAACTTTCACCCCAATATCCGGCTCTGGGTTTTTTTATTATAAGACCTTTTAAGATTCGTGTTACACAGTGGCACACTCTCTCTCTGTTTCCTGAGGATCCAGATGTAGAACTCTAGCTACTTCTCCAGCACCATGTCTACCCACATGCCTCCACGCTTCCTGCTATGTCGATAATGGACTAAGCCTGTGAACTATAAGACAGTCCTAGTTAAATGCTTTCTTTTATAAGAGTTGCCATGGTCATGGTGTCTCTTCACAGCAACTAAGACAGTTACATATCTCAGAATATAGGCTACCGCAGCATATGATCCATATGAATTTGTACTGAACATATATTCTGTTGGTGGTAGTCTTCTACCAATGTCAATTAGTTCAAACTGGATGGTGTTTATTATGTTTCTTATATCCTAAATGATTATCTGCCTAGTTTCTTAAGTTACTACGTATTAAATTTGTGGATTTATACTTTTTTTTTCTTTTATTTCATTCAACTTTTGCATCTTGTAATCTTAAGCCTTATTATTAGGTACATGTATGTTTAAGATTATTATGCCTTCTCAGTTAACTCTTTGACATTATTTAATACCCATGAATAAGTTTTGATGTCCTTCATTCCTTTCTCACATACAGTAATGAACAATGCCTAATAGTTCTTGATTTCTGTAACTACATATGGGCTGTCTTTCCCAAGAAAACTTTAAAACTTACCGAAATTAGTGAAGCTGTGGTTTAAATGAGAACTGTCCCCCATAGGCACTGGTATTTGAACACTTGGTTTACAGTTAGTGGCATTGTTTGGGGAGGTCTAGGTAGTACCACCTTACTGGAGGAAGCATAGCTTGAATGCTGGCTTTGAGATATACAGAATTGAACCACCTCCAGTTTGTTCTCTCTGCTTCATGCTTATAGTCCAAGATGTGAGCCCTCAGCTTCCTGCTTCTGTCACCATGCCTGACACCAGGTGCTATACCTTCTCAACCATGATGAACTCTTAACCTCTAGAATCATAAGCCCCAATATAATCTTTCTTGCATAAGTTGCTTTTGATCATGGTGTTTTATCAAAGCAATATAAAAGTTAACTAAAGCACAAGTCTAAGTTTTTCTCTAAATTTTGAAGTAGTCAACTGTAACAAAAAAAAAAAAATCCTGTAAGAACACTGCATTATCCTGGAAATCACATTATTTTCATTTAAGAAGGTTGAGGACAATTTTATTGGAGTTTGAGATAAAAACAACGGATGGAGCCGGGTGGTGGTGGTGGTGGTGGTGGTGGCGGCGGCGGCGGCGGCAGCGGCGGCGGCGGCGGCAGCGGCGGCGGCGGCGCATGCCTTTAATCCCAGCACTCATGAGACAGAGCCAGGCAGAGCTCTGTGAGTTCGAAGCCAGCCTGGTCTCCAAAGCGAGTTCCAGGAAAGGTGCAAAGCTACACAGAGAAACCCTGTCTCAAAAAACCAAGAAACAAACAAACAAAACAACAACAAAAAAACCCGAATGGGCATGGTGATATTTTATTTGTGCTGAAATGTGATTTTATTTGTATGTTAATAAATAAAGTTGCCTAGGGATCAGAGCTAAAAGCAAGCCATTTAGCAGAAGTCCAGCAGTGGTGGCACACGCCCTTAATCCAATCACATGGCAGGCAGAGTTTCTGTGTAGTCAAGGACACAGCCAAGCGGTGACCCTAACCTTTAATCCCAGTACAAACCATAGAGACCTGGAGGTCTGTATAGACAGGCAGTGATGAGGAAATCATGTGGTTGGGTTTAGAGCCAATGAGAAGGTAGAACAGAAAGGCAATAAAAAGATAGGTCACACAGGAGAAAGTCTCTCTCTCAGGGGAAGAGACAACAGTGACTGGTAAGCTAAAGGTAGTCTTAGGCTTTGCTAGTGCTCTGATCTCTTAGGCTTTAACTCTGTATTTGGCTCCGTGTTTCTTATTTACTAAGACTGTTTAGGATTTCATCTACAGACGGGCAAGATGTAACTCTTACCAACTGCTGAGTAGAGGGAAATAAAAAAAAAAGAAAGAGAAAGTCATGCCTTTTGAGTTAGAGTCCGAGAGAACCGGTGTTTATCCATGGAGGTCAACAAACAGCTAAATGGTGGACGGGCAAGAGGCTTCAAAGAGGGAGAAAGCCCAACGTGCCACTGAAAGCATACATAGGCTTTTAGCCAGTACCCGAAAGAAAAGGAGCTAGACAGGAGAAAAGGAAGAGCTTTGCCATTTTCTGAGTTAGAGTGCAGAGAAGCAGACAGGCTAAACACTGCTACCAAAAAGAAGCACTGTAAATGGCTGTACCAAAGAAGTTTCTGGGAGCATAAGTGCGTTATCTGACTGAGAGGATTCTTTCTCCTCCTTAGCATGTCAATCAGTTTTCCTGGAGCATGGTCTCCTGGCCAGGTGATGGATAGACTCAACCAGATTAACTCTTAAAGGAGGAGTCAAGAGTTGATAATGTTCTAGAGTGCTATGTTCTCCACCCAGGATCAAAGGTATTCCATTCGTTTGCACAGAATGCTTGAGATGGGGGCAACTGTGTTGTTTTTGTTTCTAATGTAATTGGGGGGAAATAGGAGGTGGGTTCAAAAATGACTACAAGGGAGGAAACTATCCTCAATGGCCTCCAATAATTCCTGTCTATCTATCTCACATTACCCTCTCAAAACTCTAGGCCCTAAAATCATTTAGGAGATGGATTAAGTTGGGGAATAGTTGTTGTTAATTCCACCAGTCAAGAATAAGACCACTACCACAATTTAAAGCCAAATTTGAATAACTAAATACTGGCCAGGTGGATTGGCTTGGCCAAGTCCATCTCTGGGTTTCAAGAAATAGCCCTGAACCAAGTTTGGCAGTGGCTTAAGTATTTCCCGTCAGGTCCAATCAGGGGCAAGTGTACATCCTGACATATTTCCTGCCTGTGAACCTTCCACCCTCATGTGATCAAGCACATCCCATGCACATGAGTCAAACAAACTTGTTTAGGGGAGTGAAAACATGTGGCTTGTTATCTCCCATAAACAATAAGCTCCAGCATTTCTGTCCTTGGGCAAGAAGCTTACTGATCAGAGGCATTTTTGTTCCATGGATCTCTTAGGTATAGTAATTAAAACAAAAATGTAACTTTGACTCTCATAATATAACCCATTTCCACCATTAAAATCCCAAGATCCAAGCCCAAAGCTGCTTACCAGAAGGGATTAGTGTCGAGACTATGGTTTGGCCTTACCTCAGTAAAGCTTCCAGGCAGGAGTAATTCATTTAGAAGAAGAGAGAGATAACAAGAAAGCAGAGATCCCTTCTGGCATTCCTGGCCTCTGGCCAAGACAAAAGGGCATATTTAGCTTCTGGCTAGGGACGAGAATGGAGGTACTGCTTTCAGGGTCCTAGTCCCTAAAATTACTTGACTGTCTCCCATTCTTATCAATATATCACAGTGATCTGCTGGTCTAAGTTTAATACCTAGGAAAATACATTGGCAATAATTAGGAATAAAATTAATTCCACATAAATCTTATCATGCACATAGGCCAAAGTTTTCCACATTGTGGAATAAGGCAGTTAGACTAGATGACCTCAAAGATCTCTTCCTGTGATGCTGGCCTGCTTGAAACAGCTTGCCTGATGTAGCTCTCATTTTACAACCAAAACATTCACATCCTGGAGAGATTTCCAGACCCTAGCACCCCAGGGCAGGATAAGATGGTCTACATCACCATTTGATAAACATATTTGAATTCACTATTCAGTTTAAGTAGCAGTGGTTTCAAAAATCCTGATGCTTTCATTTCAAAAGAAATGAAAATATTTTTGTCTTATTTCTCAAATGAGCTTGAAATTGTATATATTGCTCAGTGTTTAAGTGAGACAAATGAATGCAGAAGGAGTTAAAGGTCAGAGCTTTTTCTCTCCCTCTGAAAGCTCCCTGGATAGGATCCACTTCTTGTTCTGACCTCAACTGTGGCATGTGGCAAATGCTTTGTAGCTTCACATAACAGATGCATGATGTCATCGACAATCCTCTCAGGAGCTGCTCTCCCAGCCTCATTTTCTTGACAGAGTAAAGCACTTGACTAGATCTAACTAAGATTTGGAGTATTTGTAACTGCTGCACAAATTATCAGTTATTATTTGGTATTCATATTAATGTCCTGGGTTTCTATGATTCATCCAATTCAGTCCTCCTCTCTACTTAGAAAGAAAGCAATGACCTCATTCTTTGCTGCATCTGAAATCAGTCATGGTGACTAAAACCCCTTGTTCCACACAAAAGAAAGAAATCAGATGACCTTTGCTCTGACCCTTGACTTGATATTTACAAAAGCTAATTATGGGGAGGGCCAACCCTCCTTTATCACCCAAGGACATTTGGTTAGGGTATACTCTTTAAATAAAAAAACGGAAAGTCATTCAGAGGGCTACTTAAGGCTGTATACAGTTTGAAGAAATCTACTGTGAGAGTTAATTTGGCGTTTTAGCCATCAACATTGATTTTCTCAAAGTCAATCAAGTAAAACATGGGAGGGGTTATATGTTTCTCATTAAAACCAGCGTTTCACTAACAAAAGGGAATCCTTTATCTGGTGGCATGGCAGTTGGAGGTCATGGAGACACGTGTGACCTGATAGCTTTGGCATTAAACCTCTCTCGGTTTCCACTGCTCCACCCCCTTCTACTGCACCTGCAGGAAAAGAACTGCAAGCCACTGCGCACTGCTTAAACTCTAAAGGTTACTGGGGTGATAAAGAGAAGAATGCCCCTAAGACAGAGTGAAATCGCTTGCTTATCCCCACAGTGCGTACAACTTTCTTCTTTACCGTTAGGATAATCTTAATGCTTGCAAACACAGGTTTAAGAAAGGTAAACAAACATTCAGAAGAGAGAGAGAAAAAAAAAAAAGACAAGCACCAAGTAATTAGAACAATAATGGAGACACACTTTCCTCTTTCTTCCCAGGCTTCCCCTGGCTAGCTTTTTCTCTGGGTAAAAGTAGAGGTCTGAATTCTTTTGTTCATTCCAGCCACCGCCCTTTTGCAATCTGAGTCTGAGCAAGACTGCCACGCCCAGTAAAGGGACAAAGGCAGAAAAGGGGGGACTCTGGGCCCTGGCACAGCTCCACTGACTTAAAGAGGAGTCATATGTTAGTCTCACCAGCATAGCTGCACACATCAGTTACCATCTCTATAAACAAACAATTAAAACAGGGACTTAAAATATATGTATGCTCTGAAATTCTAGCTGATTAAAGTAGTCTTTTCCTAGAAAGATATGGAGCCAGAGGTTTCTACGCGTTTCAGAAAAAGGGTGAATGCTGCCCCCTTTTGACTAAGTGCTGGATGCACTGGACAGTCTTAAACTAAAATGAAATCTAATGGCCAGCTAGTGGGAAGAAAGATCCTCCTTTTATAATGAGAAATCTGATTAAATCTTGGAAGCTGAGAGGTTAAAGGGAGCTCAAAGTTTATCTACTAAAACCCTCCATGGAACTTTTATAGTTTTCGGGAAGATTGGTCATCCTCCATTCATGCTTCTGTATCTTCTCAGTTGTTTCTTTCCCTTTTGTAGACTCTCAATTCTGCCTAGAATAATCATTCGAGTTTACTGCTCTTTTCTCCCACAAGTGACAAACTGATAGACTCCTTGAGAGCATGAGCCACTACCATCACTTCCTTTTCCTCCTCCCTGCCCCACTTCCTCCTCTTCTTGCCTCTATAACTATCAGAGCACCTACAAAGATTTGTAGGCTGACATCACTATAGTGTATACCTATTTGTATACCTATGAACCTTTGTTTTGGTTCTCACTGAACTAATAAGTTCTGCTTGGGTTTAAAGTCAAGCATTTCAAATAAGTGGTGTTATTCTTTAATTGAAGAATCATATAAACTTTGAAGCATACATACCTAGTTTAACTGAGCACTAAAGTGTATGTAATATGCATAAAAGCATTAAAAATAAAAATTAAAAGTACAAAAAATCGTCAAAAATAGACGTTTTACACAGGCATAATGTTGAGTGAAGAAAATTTGCTTTAAAAAAAAGAATGAAACCTGACACACAAAAATGTGTGTGCACGAGTGCATGTGTGGGGTGGGGTGGGTGGGGTGGGGTGGGGAGGGGTTGGGGGGTGTATGCTGCATGGTACCTTGTTCTAAAACCCCAGTAATGTGCAATGCTAGGAGCATCTTTGCAGGAACATTGGTTAGAAGGGAGCATGCAAATGTCTTCTAGAATGTTACTGTTTTATTTTTTATTCTTGAATCTGGAGGCACAGCTGCATTCATTATGAGGAGACTCATTAAGCTATATGCTTATGATATGTGCACTTGCGTACATTATGCTTCATTAAAAAAATTTAAGCAATATTTTTCTCAAACCCCAGGAAACAGACTTGCATATTAGCTAGAGCACATTCTCTCCATTTTAGGACCTCCGCTTTAATTAATGAAGCTAATCAAACTCTCTTAGCTATTGATCAGACAGCAAGACATCTTCAATATGTAGACATTTTCTAGCAGGAATATCTGTACATCAGTTTCTAGTTGCTATGGCAACTACCGGGCACCTACTCTCCTTGAAAAGGAACATGTTCTTCTTCCTACCCCTCTCAGGCCACTGATATATTAACACTCAAATGTGAAAGTTATTTCATGCATGTGAACCTATTTTGTGGAGTAAGGTGGGTGCTTTCACAGTGAAACCTCATTTGCAGATCCTCTGCAAAATGGCCTCATGGCCATGAATTTGAAAGAAAGCAAGGAGAGGTATATGGGTGGGTTTGGAAGAAGGAAAGAGAAGGGAGACTTGATGTAACTACATTATAATCTCAAAAAATAATATGAATCTTGTTTTTTAAAAGCAGCCTCATGAGTTCTTGTGGGGAGTATTTACTACATTAAAATGCAAAGCGAACAGGACCTGGCAAGCTGTAGACAATGAATAAGTTTCAATTACTCGGGGAAATGTCTTGCCTGATCTAAGTCAGAAGACCCATGTCCTAGGCATGGGTCTGCCAGTCATGAAGTATGGCATCATATTTCTTTTTGCTTTAGTTACTCCAACTGTGAAATGATCAGATAACTTGGAAGTCACAAAGGCTTATATGTTGACGTGAATAATGACCAAAAGAACAATAAAAAACTCTGCAACTGGGTGAGGTTCAATTTGTCCCTGCTACATGATTAGGATTTTATGACTTGCAGGCCAGTTACTTCCTTGGCTTTTCACTTTATTACTACAATTTCCTGTGAGAGGATAATTTCCTGTTTTTCTCTTGCCTGCCTTTTACTCTGCCTCACCACATTGTGTTGCTGGACCATGACGTTTTTTTAAAGGAAAGAGTCTGCAGAGTCCTTTGTGACCAGCCAGTCAATTCTAGATGAGTCCCTTGGCACATTGGATGAAATTTTTGGTAATAGGGCCAAAAAATAAAAAGAAAAGAAAAAGAAAAAAAAAGAAAAGAAAAGAAAAGAAAGAAAGGATTGGCTTATGTTGAAAGGCACAGCAGGGGCAGGATATTTTAAAAGGAGGATGTTCACTATTAACTTTGCAGAAGCAAGTAAGAACAATGCACACCAATTGCTATTAAAAACGAACAAGATGATTCTAGTCAAGGAAGTTCTGTGGCATATTTTAAAACAGAAGAAGCACAAGCTAGAAAAACAGGACAGTACTTAAAACAAGGAAGGACACTGTTAGAATTAGGCATAACTCCAGAAACTATATGGGTGCTGGATCTTTGACAGTTAGTACCTATGGATATAGGAAAAAATATATAAAAGAACTTGGAAGAAATGCAATGATGCAGTGCACTATTAAGGACCCTGTGACATTTGAATAGAACAAGTAAAGAGGCACACGATGAAGAAATCGATTCTCATTACAACATTCTTGAGACAATAGCTGAATAAAACTAAGGTGAGATTCTGTGAGAACAGAGGAATAGGTGAATATGACTGTAACAAAGTAATATGTTGGTGTTAGCCTCAAAGATAGCAAGAGTAAGAGAGAGAAGCAACCCATTCTAGGCATCTGTGGAGAGAAGGACCGATAACAGAAGAGCGGGTGTCTTCGTCTGTAAGCCTAATGCGCATGCCAGGACTGTTCACGGAGAAGGCCAGGCTCTGATGCGTGGGGCTGACTTACACTCTGAGGATGGTTGCTTTAAGCTTCCCTTAGAGAAGCCTCCATATCAACACGACCTACACTGAGATACAAACTTCTCTGGCAAGGGTTGATTTCTTTAGAGAAATTACCATTGACTTTCTCACATCAAGTGAGCTCTTTCTAGCTGGTGGAAAAAGCTTATAGATTACTGAAGCTAGGTAGCTTCATTGTGTGTATGTACTTCTTTGCATTACATGCAGGAGACAGTGATGGATTCTCGACTGCTTTAAACACAACTATTGGATGGCATTTCTCCTAGACCTATCCTTCTTCATGTGTATTATAGATAACCGTCACTGAGAATCCTGTTATGGTTCAGATTCACTAGATCTAGAGCCTGAGAGTCTGAAATCAGAAGCTCTTGAAGATGCCAGGTAACACTCATACTGTGATGATGATATGCTCTTCTCATCCAAATAAACTTGCAGATTTTAAAAAGAGAAAGAAGCGCCAGGAGGTGGTGGCGGCGCACGCCTTTAATCCCAGCACTCGGGAGGCAGAGGCAGGCGGATCTCTGTGAGTTCGAGGCCAGTCTGGACTACCAAGTGAGTCCCAGGAAAGGCGCAAAGCTACACAGAGAAACCCTGTCTTGAAAAACCAAAAAAAAAAAAAAAAGAGAGAGAAAGAAGTATTAAGAATAGGAGATACATGCTTGTAGCTAGAGTTTTCCTGCCTTGCCCACAGTCAGGACAAATCTTTGTCACCCGCCAGTCCCACAGCCGCTCAGACCCAACCAAGTAAACACAGAGACTTATATTGCTTACAAACTGTATGGCCGTGGCAGGCTTCTTGCTAACTGTTCTTATAGCTTAAATTAATCCATTTCCATAAGTCTATACCTTGCCACGTGGCTGGTGGCTTACCGGCATCTTCACATGCTGCTGGTCATGGCGGCAGCTGGCAGTGTCTCTCTGCCTCAGCCTTCTGCTTCCCAGAACTCTCCTCTCTCCTTGTCCCACCTACTTCCTGCCTGGCCACTGGCCAATCAGTGTTTTATTTATTGACCAATCAGAGCAACAGATTTGACATACAGACCATCCCACAGCACTTCCCCTCTTTTTTTTAAAAAAAAGGAAGGTTTTAACTTTTACACATCTCCAAAGCCAGCTTGGTATATTTGGGAATTTGGGCGTAGCTTCTCTTACTACTTCCTGCTGGAGGGGGGCGCTGTATCCTATGGGGACACAAAGAAAATTTTAGGATCATGGAGTAGTCCGTGAGACCGTATCGTCTGAACCAGTTGCCTTGAAACAATTCTGGATGTTGGATCATCTGGGCCATGGTGTTATCGGAAACCTTTCAGGTGGTCTTGGCTGGTCAAACCTGATGTATCTTAATCTGGAACAAATCCATAGCCTCTGGCTTTCTGTGGAAACAAAAGCAGAGCCTCCTTTCCAAAGCAACATATCCTTACATCCACATTTTGAAGTCAAGGTACCTTTAAAATATACATTTTGGCATAACTCAACAGCTTTTGTAATCAAATGTTTTTCTTCAGTTACAAATATCAAAGAGAACATAATCCAGATTCTCTGTGTGGTAGCCATCTTTATGTGGCTTATTTTTTATATTACCTTGAGCCTATTGCTTTAAACTGCAGCCTTTTAAGCCTGAAAAGGCGCTGTGGCTGCTGGCTCCACCCACTTCAGCTTCCCAACATGGCAGTGGTACGTTTTCCACCCGCTCTGGGAGCCATCGTGGGTCTATGCTTTTATCTAAGCAGCGTGTAGCCCAGAAACCTCTTTTTTTGTACTAGCAAAGGCTAAATCCACCATGCAGCTTAATGTGCCACTTGCAGAGGCCTCATTCCCGCCATACTGCAGATCGAGTGCACACGCCAGGAACTCGCCAGTAGCTCAAACCGGCAGGCTGCCACTCATTTGAGAGAGACAATTAGGAAGCTGTTTTTAGCTCCATTTTAGAATCTTTTCTCAGGTTTTAGGTAGAAACTTTTGCCAACACATTGGGCGCCATTTGTAGCTAGAGTTTTCCTGCCTTGCCCACAGTCAGGACAAATCTTTGTCACCCGCCAGTCCCACAGCCGCTCAGACCCAACCAAGTAAACACAGAGACTTATATTGCTTACAAACTGTATGGCCGTGGCAGGCTTCTTGCTAACTGTTCTTATAGCTTAAATTAATCCATTTCCATAAGTCTATACCTTGCCACGTGGCTGGTGGCTTACCGGCATCTTCACATGCTGCTGGTCATGGCGGCAGCTGGCAGTGTCTCTCTGCCTCAGCCTTCTGCTTCCCAGAACTCTCCTCTCTCCTTGTCCCACCTACTTCCTGCCTGGCCACTGGCCAATCAGTGTTTTATTTATTGACCAATCAGAGCAACAGATTTGACATACAGACCATCCCACAGCACATGCTAGGTTATCATTAATTGTAGCTAGAGATTGAGTTATTTATTTAATAACAAAGATAGTTATATATAAGAAGTTCACTGCCCCTGTGGAGAAGCATTGCAACATAGCATGATTCAACTCCAAAATAGAGGTTTCACTGAGGAGCTTTTGGCCCAGAAATGGATAAGCCTCTAACAATAAAAGGAAAGAAAAAGGAAATCAATCTTTACAAAAACCCAGAGACTAGACAAGTAGTTAATATTATTCCAGTACAAATTTTACTTAGAGGGAGCGACAACAAACAGACTTGGTAGGTAAACAGAGGTCACTAAGGGCTTGGCTCCCCATCATGAGGTATTTGGTCACTATCCAACACACATGCTAAACTACTGAAGAAAACAAAGTGAAGTAATTCGATCTATGTATTTAAAAAGCCATCCCTGCTAAAGTGGAGAGTGTAGGTTAAGACCATGGGTAAATTGCCAGAGTACAAACCGAGGTGCCCTATGACGTATTGACAGGAAAGCATCAAGGGTAGGAAGGGGATTCCTCCTGTGTTGAGTCTTCAGTTAACAGATGGCTACGCTTTCTGTTTGGTTTTTTGATTGGTTACTTTATTGTGCCTTTTTCCTTCTTTATTTTTTTCCCTAAGACAAGGTCTCACTATCTTGCCCATGGTTGCCTCAAACTCTCGAACTCAAATAATCCTCCTGCTTCCTCCTCCTATGTATGTGACTGGGACTACAAGGCACATGCCACTACACCTGGCTCTGATCATGCATTTTAATTTTTGTAAATGTAATCATCAGTTTTGACAAAGAAAATGTCAACAGAGTAATATGCCAAATGAACTAGAATTTTAAGACGAAAGATCTAGGATAATCCATGTTTTCTCACATGTGAAAAAGATGGGTTTCAAAGCAGCAGCCATTTTCTGCATTCTGAAAGAAATTCTTTGTCCTAAATATGAAAAAAAAAAAAGCATGCTACTTGAGTATGTGACTTAACCACCTATCAATGAAAAAAAGATTTAGAAAAAAATATATTAACTTATATCATGTCAGGCTCCATTGATTTAAAACTTGGAGGTAGCCGGGCGGTGGTGGTGCACGCCTTTAATCCCAGGACTCGGGAGGCAGAGGCAGGCAGATCTTTGTGAGTTCGAGGCCAGCCTGGTCTCCAAAGCGAGTTCCAGGAAATGGCTCAGCCGTTAAAGGCTAGGCTCACAACCAAAAATATAAAACATGTAGGTATTGTTTATTTGTTTGTTTGTTTGTTTAACTGAGATGTGTAGGTCATAATAGCAACCAAATTACTTTCATTTCATTTTATTTGCTTATTTATTTTAATTAATTAATTAATTTATTTATTTATTTATTTTTGAGACTATCCATATACAGCCCTGGCTCCCCTCAAACTCACTGAAATATACCTGCCACCCAAACTACTTTTATACCAGAACCTCATTTAATATAATTCATGAGAAGCATTTCCAATTCCCCGATAACGGGGCACTCAGCAATATTTCCTGAACACTGCTATTGAATTCACCATTTGCAGACATGGGCCTGGCCTCTCCTTTATGGCTGTCTCCTTTTTGTTAACCCCCCACCCCAGCATTGCAATGATAGCAGCACTATTCATCCTTCTGTTGTATTCCAGCGACTCTCCCAGAGCCACTGCTCCCTTCAACTCCTGAGAAACCTCAAAACCTACCCTCTCCTAGCCACAACTTGGTGGCAGAGCCAGTCCCAGCCCCTGACCTCATGTGGGCTCGTGAGCACTCTTGCCTGTCACAGTGCTTTTGCTCCCAGTCTTTCTTTTCCTTTCCCTATTCTCACTCTCAAATTTTACTTCTAATCTCTAGGCCATTCTGCTTTCCATCGCCAACTCACAAAACAGAAATCCAAGTGTTGGCTACAATCTCTGAGGCTCTACAGAAGATTCTGCCTTCAAACTCACAGTTGGTAGAATTCAGTTCCCTGTGCTTGCAAGATTTCATTTCCCTGCATCTTTGACACATGGGCCCCTTTATCTTTGAATCAATAATTTCTAGCTCTTTGAGACTTCAGATGTCTGCTATCAAACAGAGAATTAGCTCCGTTTTCCGGGGCTTGTGTGACTGCATTAGTTCTCCTTGGATAATCCAGATAAGCTCCATAGTCTAAGCTCTGATGACTAGCAGCCTTAACTGCATTGTCAAAGCCTGCTTGCCACCTGAAGTAGCATATTCATTAGAATAACCCCAGGAAGTCAAGAATATGGGAACCAAAATTCTGCCCAACACACTGAACATCCTCCTTGGACTCTAATGTCTGTTCTTCTCTAGTAAGGTTTTCAACTCTAATTACAAATTATGACCAGGTGGAGAGCATTAACAGTTGATGCCCAATGTTCTCGAGACTATCTAAAATTGAATATCCAACATTCAGGTCTGCCTCCATTTGAGTGTTGTGTTCAATGGAGAGGTGCCCATGTATGTGAGGTGAACATGTATTTATGTAGATCAATCTCATCTATTGTTTAGGTGCTATCCATCTTGTGTATTGCAACGTAATATCTCACTGGAACTCCCCAGTTAGACTGGGTTGGCTGGCCAATGAGCTACCTGTCTCTGTCTGCCAAGCACTAGAATCCCAAACACATGATACCATGCCTAGATCTTTCACATGAGTTCTGTGAGTCAAACTCAGATCCTCATTCTTGCATGATAGCATTATATTTTTAATTACCAGCTGATTCTAATTGTAGCCCAACTTGAGAATCATTGTACCTTTGTTGTGCCCATGTCTCAAGACCCCTGAGCAAGACCACCACAGAGCTGATATCTGATGCAAAACACACAAGTGTTCATTGATAACAAGCAAGCCCAGGCTTGGTCTGTGTCCAACACCCTGACACAGCAAGTGGGGGGATGACCCTGAGCTCTCAGAATGAGGTGTTTTTAAAGGGAAAATCCACAAGCAGAGTGGTTTTTTGTGTCATAGGATTGGGTGGAGGTATGTAACCTTTGAATTCAGCGGTTGGGGCCCAGAGGAATCTTTCAACAATGGCTATCAGAAGGACATTTGGAGCCCGCAGATGTTGTTTATCAGGATCGGTTTTTGTGAGTGGGCTGCCATGGAGGCTGGCTAGCCTAGCACATTCACATTGACCCATTCATGTCACTCTAAATTGGTGAGGGGTCCCAGACAGTAAACAACTGGCTGAACTTTGAGCAGTCAGAGTACATGCAGAAAGGGAGCTACTGCAAGGACTATGTCTTTTGTTCATAGCCCTCCCAAAACTACTTGCTCAAGTCTCAGGAAACTGAAATTGAGGCCTGATCTTTGAGAGAAGACTGAGTAGCCTGTTATGGCAGCTGCTTGGTCCTTTCACCTCATTCTTCCTGGACAGTGACTTGCTTGGCAGATGGACTTTCCTTCTGTAGTACTAGGTCTCCAGTCCACATCTTCATGCCTGACCTGCCTTGCATTTCTGACTCAATCTCTAAAGTGTCTGAAATGAGGAAATGAATCCTTCACAATTATCAGATCTTTTTGTCACATGCTCTAAACATTGAAATCACAGTTCAAAAGTGTCTTCTACAGCATTCATTTCCTGGGAGACTATTCTAATTATATTATAGATTTCAAGTATTTATACTGATGTATAGTCACTTTTGAATATATATGTTAGTACTTTTTTCTTTTTTTGTTTGTTTGTGTGTTTCAAGACAGGATTGCTCTGTGTAACAGTCCTGGAAGTCCTTGAACTCACTAAGATGTGCCTGCCTCTGCCTTCCAAGTGCTGGGATTGAAG
Organism: Peromyscus maniculatus bairdii; assembly: GCF_049852395.1. NCBI lineage: Eukaryota > Metazoa > Chordata > Mammalia > Rodentia > Cricetidae > Peromyscus > Peromyscus maniculatus. The sequence goes on from NC_134863.1 coordinate 33,652,956, forward strand.
GCATGCGCCACCACTATCCAGCTAAGTAATCTTTTCAAGGGAACATTTGAAATTGGCAACAATTTCCTTCTCTGAGGCATTTGACATGATTTCCTATTACCTACCCAAGTGTCAGTCACAAGACCCTTCCTAGGAGCACAAAACAATTCTCAAGGAAGTCTATAGTTTAGTATAAAAGAAAACATGCAACATGACGTTTTAAAGAATTGGATGTGACAGCCTCCAAACTTTGGCCGTGAACACTCTCCACCTCCCTTGCTGCCATGCCCACTTTTAAATAATAGTCTGTATTTAATACTGAGTATGTGATTTGGCCCATTATAATTATAATCTACAATAATTCAACATAGATGTCCTGTAATGGCTTCAAGTTCAACATACCTCAAACAAATTCACCAGTTAGTATTATGGGTTGCTCAATTGTCAATTCATACTTCTTAATTATCATATTTTCATACAAGTTTAACCTTGTACAGGGCTCTCAGCTAAAGTAAATGTTACTTGGATTAATAATTATTTATATTATTAGTATATAATACATATTAGTATAAAATAAACATGTGTAATTATATATAATAAATTAGCACTACCAATAGGGTGTGCATGCATGCATGAATGCACACACACGTGTGCACACATGCCCCAATGCCTATTATGTATATAGATTATTTGCCAAAAATAATAAATTCTCTAAAACAAAACCAAGAAAAAGGCAGAATACCCTCATTGGAGCTTTGTATCTTTCTGTATTACAATTCAAAAACTCACCCCACTCATGCCTTTTTGGTCCTTTTTGTGGTAGAAAGTTAACACTTATATAATCCACAAATTGGTATTTATTTTATTAAATTCTAGCTTGAAAATACAAAGCATTTACCAGAGCCATGAGAGTCTTCAAAGATTGACTCCCTCACTTCCCTTACAAATTGTATTTAGAACCAGAATCACTCTGTCATCACAACTTCAGTGATCCTTTAGTCCCTAAAGAACAGCTCTTTCTCCAGCCCAGAAGTTTCACCTATGTTGATATTTCTGTCTAGATCCCTCCCATCAACTTGTTAACTTCTACATCCTTAGCTCAAATGATGCTTCTTCAAAGACTTTTCCTTAGCCCCTCTGCATGACATCAAATAATGAGCATCACATTGCTTTTCTATTAGACTCTGTTGTTCTGATGCTGTGCCACTATTCACAATGTTAATTATCATAATTACTAATCTTTAATGTGCATTAAATGCACCACTAGATTATAATCAGTAACCTGTCGGGAACCATGTGATTTTGCTTTCTTTTATATGTAGTGCCTTCCACAGTTCCTAGTATTGAGTAAACAGTCTTTTTGCTAAACAAATAAATAAGCATATATTCATATCTCTATTTGATTCTACAAATTTCTTAAAGAGGGTTGTATAGCTTGCTATGGTATTGTTCTTGTGCTCAAAAGGACTAATATTGCCTTCTGATAACGGTAATAAAACCATAGTAACAGAAGAGTGTACCTATTTAAGTAAATCCCATATAATTGTATATTTAATGTATTAAACATATATATATATATATATATATATATAATTCTAAGGTTTGAAACACCCAATTAATAATCTGGTTATATTTCTACATCTTTACTAGTTACAATAAAATGTTGGCCACTGTCATCTGATCAAATCTTAAACACTATTTGGGGGAAAAAATAAACCCTATAGATGGATAACTGGTTTTATATCCTCATTTCCTGCTTGTCCACATTCCAAAGAGTAAACATAGCCTTCCAAATGACCCTTCATTCATTCATTAATAGCGGCAGATACTTCTTGATGATAGTGATTTCCTGAAATCCAGTATTAACTGATAGTTTTCTTCTACGGAAAATAAACATTTTAACATTTTACAGCTCTATTGACATTAGAAAGCATATGCCCTTTGACTAGCTCCACTCTAGATTATTATACTTTTTTTCAGCCAATTATTTTTATTTGTATCATCAACTTTATTCTTTGTTAATGTTCTAGTCTATGTGTATCTCATAAGTACTCTATAGTTCTGTGCAGGAACTCAGCTGACAGTCAGTTTCTATCAAAGAAAAAAAATCCATCCTTGCTCCATTTCTTTGGTTGGTGATAAATTGATGAGGCTATCTTTACCATAACTGAATCATATTGCTATCTTGTCCAACTGAGAAAACTCCCAAATACAAAGTACTTACTAGATTGAAATCTGATTAGTATTAGTCCAGTTAACATTGTTCTACAAGTATCACCATTTTTAATTCTGTGGTGGTTTGAATGAGGATGGCCCCCACAAGCTCATGTATGTGGTACAAAATCTAATAGGTCTTTTAATAAAAAAAAAAAAAAAAAAAAAAACAGAACTAGACATTGGGATAAATGCTGAAAGATCAGAGAGACCAAGGAACAAACCACTGTCACCTCTTACCTCTAGGACTCCTCAGCCTGAAAAAGCTTCAATTCCTGTCTCCTCACACTTTATATACCTTTCTCTGCCCAGCCATCACTTCCTTCCTAGTGCTGGGATTAATGGCATGTGTGCTTACCAAATACTGGGATTAAAGGTGTGTGTCACCACTGCCTGGTTCTGTTTCTCTCTTAGACTGAGTCAATCTCGTGTAGTCCAACATGGCTTTGAACTCACAAATCTGATCTCTGCCTCCTAAGCGCTAAGATTAAAGGTGTGTGCCACCACTGCCTGGCCTCTATGTTTAATCTAGTGGCTTGTTCTGTTCTCTAATCTTCAGGCAAATTTTGTTAGGGTACATAATGTATCACCACACATGTATGTGAATGTTTGCTTCTCATTTAGTAAACTGTTTAGGAAGGATTAGGAGATTTGGCCTTATTGGAGGAGGTGTATCAATATGGATGGGCTTTGAGGTTGCAAAGACCCATACCAGGCCCAATTTCTTGCTCTCTCTCTCTCTCTCTCTCTCTCTCTCTCTCTCTCTCTCTCCCTCTCCCTCCTTCCCTCCCTCCCTCTCTCTCCCTCCCCTTTCTCTCTCTCTGTGTCTCATAGTTGATAGTTGTCTCAAAAAGTAAGCTCTTAGCTACTGTTTCAGCTTCAGATGCCTGCCTGCTGCCATGCTCCCCATCATGTTGACCATGGACTCACCCACCAATTAAATGCTTTCTTTTTGAGTATCCTTGTATAGTTGGAAGTTTTCCTGTGTCCTGCCTGGCCCTCAAATGGAAAAAAATCTCTCACCCACAATCCTGCATCCTTTTATAAAATAATCACACAGAGGCTTATATTAATTATAAATGCTTGGCCATTAGCTCAGGCTTATTACTGACCAGCTCTTACACTTAAATTAACCCATAATTCTTATCTATGTTTAGCGATGTGGCTTGGTACCTTTTCTCAGTTCTGCCTTGTCATCTTGCTTCCTCTGTGTCTGGCTGGCAACTCCTGACTTAGCCCTCCTCTTCCCTGAATTCTCCTCTGCTTGCCCCACCTATACTTCCTGCCTGGCTCCTGGCTAATCAGCGTTTTATTTATCAACCAAATCAGAGCAACAGGTATTCACAGCATACAGAATGACATCCCACAGAATCCTTGGTCATAGTGTCTCTTCACAACAATATAACAGTAATTAAGACAAACTTCAAAAGAAAGAAGTAATGGTTTTATTCCAACATGTGAATTCCTAGGCCTTCCACAACTCTGCATTGTTATTTTACACAGTGGAGAGTAGATATGTCTCTGTTACAATGAAGCCACTTGTAGTAAACCAGCAGATAGCTTGGCGTACTTTGGACTTCTAGGAATTCTGAGTATAGCCATATCTAACTCTTATTCTCATAAAAATTCTACCTACTTTCTCAGGCCGTACAGTTTTCTAACAATTTCAGATGTTCTGTGACTCAGTAACACACAGTTATTTTCATTATCTCATTCTGCTTCCAGATGTTTGGATGTGTCCTAACACCTGTAGGCTCTGCCCTCATGCATACTATGCTGTTAGACTAAGAAAAATGAGACAGCAGAACTAAACCTGGGGGAACTATTTTGACAGTGGTCTTACTCCTTAAAAAGATTTGTACATTTGATCAGTATGCTAATATTCAGGAGATATCACCTAGTGGATGTTAATACTCTAGTAATACTATATCACTATTCTTTTTTTTTTTTTGGTGATTTATTTTGGTTGTTGTTTGGTTTTTTGTTTGTTTTGTTTTGTTTTCTGGTTTTTTTGTTTTTTGTTTTTGGGTTTTTTTCTGATTTTGGTTTTGGTTTTTTTCAAGACAGGGTTTCTCTGTATAACCCTGGCTGACCTTGAACTCTTAGAGAGAGTTCTACCTCTGCCTCACGAGTGATGGAATTAAAAGCATGCACCACCACCACCTGGCTATATTACTCTTCTGAAGGGAGTTAGGTTAATCCAACTTGAAATGACCCTCAAAATAAGACTCACCTCCCAGGGAGCACAAACTAAGGGGATGGGGTAGGGTGGGGTGGGGGAGAAAATGAAGTACCAGGTGAATGGCTTGGAGATTAGGCCAAAGCTATTGCCTCAGCAGGAAGCTGGATAGCAAGCCAGAAAGGAAACAGAATCTGGCACAAGAACAGGCTACATATGTTGTGCATTACTGGGCATATTGCTTCCTTGCTGCAGAAGCAGGTGCAGAGAGTTCTGCCTAGGACACTGAATGACAGACTGGAAACCATACACTATTTCCAGACCCTCCCTACCTGCAAATCTGAGCAATTAGTTAATGACATTTAGTTTTCTGTGGTTTGTAGTGCTGTAGAATTAAATTGACAGGAGGAAAGTTGTTGGTGCTTGGGTCTGGATAAGTGTCTTAGGGTTTCTATTACTGTGAAGAGACACCATGACCATGGCAACTCTTGTAAAGGAAAACATTTAATTGGGAAGGGCTCACTTATAGTTTCAGGGGTTTCATCCATTATCATCATGGTGGGGAACACAGTGACATACAAGCAGACATGGTACTGGAGAAGTAACTGAGAATCCCACATCTTGCAGGCAACAGGAATTCAACTGTATCACACTGAATGAAGCTTGAGCAAAAGAGACCTCAAAGCCCACCCCCACGGTGACACACTTCCTCCAAGGTCATACCTACTTCAACAAGATCATTCCTCCTAATAGTGTCACTCCCTTTGGGGGCCATTTTCTTTCAAACCACCACAAAAATAAGGGGGAAAAACCTAAAGAACCAAGTAATATACACTCCTGAGAATATGAAAGTCACATACCTCAGAGATACACATGCCTTTACAACAACACTAGCCATAGCTGCTACTCTATAGAACTGAAACTCTGAATAGTAGAAGTGTGCTGAAATATGTATAGATGGTTACGAGTTGTGTGTGTGTGTGTGTGTGTGTGTGTGTGTGTGTTAGGAGGTGTGGCCTTGTTGAAGGAAGTGTGTCACTGTGGGGTGGCTTTGAGGTCCCTTTTACTCAAGCTTCCCTCAGTGTAACTGTCAGTTGACTTCCTGTAGCCTCTGAGTCAAGATATCAGGACTCTCATTCCCAACACCATGTCTGCCTGCACACCGCCATGCTCCCTGCCATGATGATAATGGGCTGAATCTCTGAAACTGTGAGTAAGCCACCCCAATTAAATGTTTCCTTTAAAAGAGTTGCTATGGTCATGGTGTCTCTCCACAGCAATGGAAACTGTAAGTAAGACAAGGGTATAGCTCAGTTGGTAAAGTATGAGTATCTGAGTTTAATTCCTCAGAATCCATATGAAAATGCTGAATGTGGTGAACCACATTTGTAACCCCAGCACTATAGACACAAAGACAGAAGGACTGCTGGGATTCCGTGGCCAGCCAGCCTAACCTAATTGCTGAGCTCCAGGCAAATAGAGACTCTCTGTCTCAAAGGAGAAGAACTGTGTTTCTGAGACACCTGAGGTCATCCTCTGGCCCCTTCCCACAAGAACACACACACACATATCTGTTATCACACATATACACATACAGACAGATACATTAGAAAATATACATTCCTTTGTCTTTGTGAATAATAATATTTCTCAGCTCCACCCCCATTACATAAAGCTTTTGGGAATATTTGCCTCTGTGTCCTGGAAACAGGCTTTAAAATGATAGGCAGTTCATTTGGTCAATGGATATATTGTGAGATACACAGCGTATTTCCTTTCTAAAGCTGCACAAATCTATAGCAACTCTACAGTTACAGTAATACACCATTTGTTAGGCTGCTTACCTTAGCATCTCTAATATTCCAATGTGGATCACCCAAAGGCCACCCATGTTCCATAGTCTTTAGATTTGGGAATAATTGGGATGCCTAAGTTATAACCAATCTACTTTACTATAACTTTCACCAGTAACTTTATGGGAATGGATTTTAACTTCAAATTTGGGTTTAATTTCACATATAAATGATTAGTAATATAAATAAGTAGAGTATGGATCATTACTAGGAATAACTGAAATTCTGTCTCTGATTGATTACTTCCTACTATGGTTCCAATAACTGAATTTATGGTGTTTATTGTATCTCTTTGATTTCATATGTCTTCTTTTTTTTTCTTTTTCTTCCTGTTCATTTTTTGGTGCTGGTGATTGATTACACACTTCTCCATTCATACCTTTAATAACTACTAACTGGGTTGGAAATGTAGGTTGGTAGTATACTAGCCCAATGTGTACAAGATTCAATCTCGAGTAACCCATAAATTAAGCACAGTAGTGGCACACTCCTGCAATCCCAGCACTTAGGAGGTAGAGGCAGCAAGATCAGAAATTCGAGGTCATGATTCATTATTACATAGTCTTCTTAGTGAGTTTGGGGCCCACTTGAACTGTGTGAGACAATGTCTCAAAATGAAAAGGATGAAATAATTGATGCTTCTTTTGTGTCTGGTATTGACTTGGATTTGGGGAATTTAACAATGAGTGATGACATTCCCTTCCCTGAGTTTTTATTCCAGTTGCACATACTCCAGAGAGGGAGTATGCTGGAGAAGTGTGTTTCAGGAGGAACATGGTACAAGAGGAAGCAATGTTACTAGTCCATTGGCTAAGCTTCTTTTTCTCTACCTGGATAAGAATTGTGGGTAGTCTAATAGAAGCTTGGTGATAATCCTTAGGCTCAGCCTAAGGTTCTGGATGGCAGATCTAGAGGCTTATAACTCTATGCTTAGAGAGCTACAGGCTTTAGAAGACAGAGTTTTAGCTCTAGGCCTTCTGGTTGGAGGGTTATATCACCGTGGACTTTAACCACCAGTGGTCCCAGCATTTCACAGCTAGTATTCTTAGCTCCCAGCCATAAGGAAGGGTGAAAGCAGAAAGGAGCAGCCTGAAATTCCTTCTGGTATGACATCTCTCAATACATACTTCAAGCACGAGAATACTCAGCAGTATAGGGATAATAGTTTTCTAGCTCAGGGTATTTGAGACCATTGGCCATTAAACTTTGGCAGCTCTCTACAACACTTCAGGTGACCAGGATCCATTGTTTCTCTTCTTCAGTCCCTCATAGTCCTTGTCTTTATTACCTCTACTCCCAACCATCTTTCTGCATCCACTCTCTGGAATTCCTCAGTTGTCCTCCAGTCACTACTGTAGCTATCTCTGCTGCTGCTTCCACTGATGCTATCACATTTGCTGTGTGTCGATGCCACTTTTGCTAATGTTACTACGCTCCGTCCACATACTAATGATAAGGACCACATGTGGAGAAAAAAAGACTACTCAAAAACATTTTTTATCAGGCCCAATGTAACAGCACCAGGGGTGGGGGTGTTAGCACAGGAGGGTGCCTGTTTGTACAGCCAGAAGGAAGATGTGGCAATAGTGTCTGCACCAATCTGTCAGTCACTCACATAAATGAAGACTATGTTTGGGCCAGTCATGGGCTGTTCTCCTTCTGGTTTCCATGAAAACAGCTACAGAGTCTATTGGGGTATGATGGCAAAAAAATGTGGGTACAGGTATGGGGAGAGTGTGGCATGCTGTGGAATCATTATAAAGGTCTTCCTGCCCATTCCATGACCCTTCTTTTGAGAAAGTTCAGAGTTAATAATCAAAGTTCTACTAAGGTAGCTGACAGGCTTGCTTTATTTCTTTTATCTCTTTAAGATACACAGATTGGATATTCTGATGACGTCTAAGTGCTCTGCAATGGTCTTTTATTTACACTGTGGGCTGCTTTCATTGATCAGGATTCTGCTTCTGCTGCGCTCAGTGTCTTCTGTTTCCATTGTCACACTTTTATTACAACGTTCCTGGGCATTCATACTATCCACCTATTATTATAAAGTAACAAGAGAGAGGAAATTTATAAATATTAATGCCATTCTTTGGGGAAAAGGTGTGCCAATTTTTATTTGATGGAAGTAAACATTGGCGGCTCATTAAAATGTTGGCTCACAGTTGTAGTCCAGAAAGCCAAAAGGTCTTGAGATGAAAAGTAGATCTGCTTCTGAACTGCCCCCTCTTCCCAAATAACTCCCATGACCCCTTGAATAAGCTTGTCTTAAAAGAGAAAAAGAAGTCCTCCTAGAAATGAATCTAACAGGTATGATTTAAGGAAATGTAACCATTGCAATAAAAAAAATGGGATCCTTTAATATCTGCATTAGATCATCTCTGAAGATGATTAAAATGCTGGTTCTATGTCTACAGCAGACTTGCCAAACAAGAACCCTGAAGTCCAGGAATCTGCCCTGGAAAATAGTCCTTTAGATAAATCTTTGTATGTTAAGTTGTAGTAGGACTGTACTACAGAGTTTAATTTGAAGTTTCACTTTTATTGATAGCAACGTCAATTTCCAATGAGTAAGCTAACATCCATGTTTATTGGCTCAGATTATATTGACTCGGACTCTCTGGGAGTATCATTGCAATGACATCTGACAAGGGCATAGCTTAATCATTTCCCCCATTTTTCTAAGAGCTTCAAATAGATACTTTTTCCTTGACAACTCATTAAGACAAATATGTGCCAAAGTGCAAAATTTCTGAGATGGTCAAGAAAATTGCCTTATCTAGGATGGAGAATTGGCATTTATAGAGTAACACTGACTTATATTGTGGGAGAGGGGAAAGAAAAACTAAAGTATGAAAAGTTATCAATATTTAATATTTCAAAATAGAAAAAAATCATTCATCTGACTTAGAATTTAACTGGGCACCATAGAAATGACTCAGTGGTTAAGAGCTCCAGCTGCTCTTCCAGAGGATCCAGATTCAATACATAGCACCCACAAATGGCTTACAACTGTATATAACTCCAGTTCTAGGGAATCAAACATCTTTTTCTGGTATCCACAGATATGAGGCACACATATGAGTACACACATGGTACATAGACATACATGCAGGCAAAGCACCTGTACACATAAAATAAAATTTGAAAATAAAAAAATAACAAAAAGCTTCTCAAACTAACATGAGTTTCTTATCTTTCCATGATACTTGCTTTTTAAATCCAAAACACAGAAAGGGCAATTATTTCATCTATCTATAGTGACTCTATAATACCTGGCACATGGTTAATGCAAAATATTTTTATATTGCTTGAATAAATAAATTATTTTGCACAGTATGTACATTTTATACCCATTTGTTTTCAACATGCGATGGAAGTAAATTTCTCCTGGGATAGTCCATAATTTCAACAATAGATCCATAAAATACTATATTTGACATAACATAATTTGCTTGTTCAGTGCCCCACTGATGGACATTTACTTCCAGTTTTATAGTACTAACAGAAAATCTGAATTAGCCAGTGGTATTTTTTCTAGTTATGTCTTGGGACAAATTCCTAAAGCAAAATTGTTGAGTAAAAGTTTGTATATACTTAAAATAAGACCCTCCTGAAATGTTGTCACTAGTACATAAAAAATCCTATTAGAACTATTTTTCCATAGTTGATACATCTAGCAATCTGATATCTAATATAAATTTCATTATCTTAATTTAGATATACTTAATTAACACTGAAAACATATCCATTTTATACTCTTTTTAGCTAGTTTGTGTTTTCTTTATGAGTTTCTTTTGTCTTTAATTTTTCTAGTAAAATAAAATAGGATAGTTTTGTTTTAAACTTTTGTTCAGAACTGATTGATTACTTTCTCTTTTCTATTTTTATATTGACAAGTAGAAATTGTATATATTGATGGTAAATGAAATGATATTTTGATATATGTACAACAGCAAACCATAAATTCTAAATAGTAGATATGACATCACATAAAACCCCATGATTTGTACAATGAAAGAAGGAATATATAAATAGAAAACTAAAATCAAATAAAAACAGAGGAAGACTGTAATCAGACTTTCTCTGTCCCACCCACCAGCTCCCAAATAACCACATTGATACTTCTTATTAATTAAAAAAAAACTTGGCTGATAGCTTACATTTGCTACTATCTTACAACTTAAATTAACCCACTTTTATCAATCTACATGTTGCCACATGACTCGTGGCATTTACCTGTCCTCTTGCATGTCTTGTTCCCTCTCTGTCAGGCTGGCAACTTTGCCCTTCTTCATCCCAGAGTTCTCTCTGTCTAGCTCTCCTGCCTATACCTCCTTCTGCTTAGCTATTGGCCATTTAGTTCTTTATTAAACCAATTAGAGCAACATATCTTCACAATGTATAAAAAGATTATTCCACATTTCCCCCTTTTGTCTAATTAAAAAGGAAGGTTTTAACTTTAATATAGTAAAACTATATACAACAAAAAGTTATAAAATAAGAGTTATAGTTACAATATCCAGTCCATTTGCATTAGGCAAATCCAGATAAAATTCCCAACTATCTATCTTATCTTTGTGAGTCTAAAGTTTTATACCTAATTTACTCTCTACCATAACTAAGGAAAACTGTTAGTCTAACTATTTAGTCTTTAACTCCATCAAAGACCCCAGAAGGATGCAATATTACCTAATGACAGGACATCTGGCTGCCTAGACAGTCATCCAAAGTTTTTCTGCAATGTTGAGGCATCCATCTTTGGCCTATAGGACTCGTATATCTGACAGACATTTCTGAGAAGCAGGGAATTAAGAAGAACTGTCCTGCCTTGTCTTGGCAAAGTTCAGCAGTCATGTTCTTTTGTCTCCTGTTTGTCCAATTTGGACAGCATACTGTCAGCAGTTGAGGCAAGGGCAGTTTCTTGCCCAAATGGCTGGCTTTTGCCACAAAGAAAGCAAATTCCTTATGGTGGTTCTTCAATGCCCATCATCTTCTTTGAAGTAGATTAGTGCTGTGTAGATGTGTCTCACTATTATGAAAACCCACAGGTTATTAAAAATCTTAAATGTCATATTCTAGAGGTCTTATAAGTGTTTTAAGATTATCTATCTATCTAAATATATGTTTAACCCTGAAAACATACCTAATATGACTACAAATTTGATTATTATAAATGACTAACTACTAACCTGCATTTCTTAATTATACATTACATTTTTAAATGAACTGCATAAGCATAATACCCCAAACAAGAGTAGAAACATTTATACAGTATAACAAAAATAACTTTAAATAAACCCAAATCCATACCAATGTAACATCTTTTGAAATTAATAGTTGCTTTTTGGATTAAAGTGGATTTAATAATCTATCCTTTTTCTCATCATTTCTATACTATATCTCCATTTTCCTTCAGAAAGGGGTCTTTGAATCTAACTCCTTTATTTAGCTTTTATTTCTAACTATGACCAATTAAAATTTATAACCAAAACCCCCCATAAATGATGACAAATATCTATAACCGAATGACAAACCCACTAGCCCATCTCTTGGGCACATGAGTATTGTTTTCTCTAGACTGCTTCCTGTCATCTTAAGACACTAGCGTCTTTGAGGGACCCTGAGAAAAATCAGGATAATGGTCAAGTTCTGACTTGACTAGTCTGTGAGGCTGTACCATCTCAGCCAGCAGTTTTGAATCTGTTCTGGATGTAGAACTCTGAGGAAACTGTAGTAGAGACACTCTTGAGATACTGGATCACCTGGGCCATCTGTTTTTATTGGTGTCTGGTCCCCTTGCTCTGAAAATACATAAACTTTCAAAGTTAACATACATATCTGCATTAATACAAGTATAGACTGTGCATTGTATAAAAGCTAGCCAAAGATGATTTATTGTTTTATGTTTAAGCAGGTAAAATATACATCCTGTGTCTTGTAGTTTTCTAGATTTATTTCTTTATGTCTGTAGCCAGGATTTTCAGGGGGTCTCCCCTGATCAAACCTGATCCTCTTTAACCTTGAATGAATCCACAGCCTTTGTATTCTGTGGAAACAAAAGCATAACCTTTTCTCCAATGCAACATATTTTTTACTTCCATTTTGAAATTAAGATGTTTTAAATATATAGGTTAGTTTAATTTAGCAGTTTCCATAATCCAGTGTCTCTCAGCAGCTATCATGTGTTCATCTGCAATCAAAAAATTCAAAGACAACACAAAAATATACAGAATCCAGACTTGCTGTGTATTTCCCATCCCTACATGGTTTATTCTTTTTTGTTATTATTACTTTACTTCTCTCTTTGAAGATTGTATTTTATTATTTTTAAACTATTTTTATGACTGTCTATATCCTTTTTCTATTTTTTCTTAAGCCTACACACATTGTCAAACACACTGAAACCTGTTTAGATGTGGTTTTTTCCCATTTGAACTTGCTTTACTGCCTATATGTATTGAAATATGAAATTTTATTCATATGTTAAGAAAATTAAAATTATGAAATTTTCAGATAAATGGAAATAATTAGAACCAATCTCTCTGAATCTGGTAACTCTGACCCAGAAAGACAAATATCACTTGTTTCATTTGTGGATGTTAGCTTTGACACTGTAGATATGCGTGCTCTATTTGGTGTATCCATAGAGATCAGGGTGTTAGTAAAAGGTTATGGAAATGGGGAGGGACTTTCAAAGAAGATAAGATAGAAAACATTAATAGAAGGGGAGAAGAGGAATAATGGAGCAGGAAGGGTTAATTTGGATGAGGATGAGAGGGCAGTGTAGAGGAGGGAATATGCGGAGGGTCAACTAACACTGAACACTTTCAGAAAAAGTCATATGAAGACTACTACAATTGCATAAATGTCATAGAACATAAACACATACATATTTAAAGAGAATTTAAATAGAGTTACCTCTTAATGGAATAACAATGCTCCTATTGGACTCCCCAGGCTAACAAACAACAAGCAGAAAGTCAGGAATAGATTACTTCTATTGGAGTTGTTGGACAGTGACATCCCATAGATCCCCAAATATTTCAGGCTATTACCATTGCTCTTGGTTATCCTCTACAACTGGGCGGGAAGGCCCTTTTGCTGAAGATATCATATACTTGAACATAGAACATGGAGAAATCAAGCTGGTACTGACCTAGAAGTCACATCCCTACTGGTTAGCTTTCATAGTGCTAGAAGGTGATATGCATGCTCCTGGAGGAGACAAGTAATCATCAGTCTTATCCAGCTGTGAACCTTGCAAGCTACAATATTAACCAGCCTGGCAAGATGTGCCCACTGGTGCAACAGTGGCATAAATGTCATGGGAGTAACAAACCACCTTCTGTTTGGATTTAAGGTCCACTCCACAAGATCAGACCAACACCTGGCACAGCTATCTAGGCCAAGAACCTGTGACTGGACAGGTCATAGGCATTAGAAGAGAAACTACTACCATTATTCTGTTGTTTTACTAATGGAACATAATATTAAAATGACTCCTAGCCTCTTCTCATTACACTTACAGGTTAATGAATTTCTGCAAACCTCATCATAGAAGCTTCTTTTTTTACAGTACATGGAAACTAAATCAAAGACCCACAACTAGTCATGATACAGAGACTAAATGACTGTGGATTGCTCAGCCCTAAATGGAACTTCTGTACCACAACCCTCACCTCCCCAGGCTCAGGAATCATTTCAAAGGAGGGAGCAGGAAGATTATAAGAGCCAGAGATAATGTATGACTACAAGGAAACATTATTTTCCAGACACAATAGGGCAGCTGAACGTATGAACTCACAGCAATTGTGACAGTGTGAACAAAACCTGAAGGAGCTCAAGTCAGACAAAATCCAAGCTTGAAATGGGCATGTGGGCATGAAGCTGAGAAGTTACTGCTAATTAATAGCTACTGGGAGAGAGAGAAAGTTTTGTTTTGTTTGTTTGTTTGTTTTTTAGGTTGTAGTGCTTGGTGGGTCTAACTTGCTCCAGTAGATAGCCGACACACACAACCAGTTTTTTTTTTCTTCTTTGTTTTGTTTTTCCTAATGAATGAATACACAAAGTTGGATGAGTAGAATCTGGAAGGAGATGAGGAATGGAAATAAATAAGATCAAATATAGCATATGAACAATTTTTAAACATTTATTATTTTATTTTATTTTGTATATTTATTTGTATATGATGTACATGTAGTCTTGTAAATGTAAGTGTGTGTATGTGTGTGAATGCAGATGCATATGTGTCACGATGTGTGAAAGGGGATTGGATGCTCCCCTTGAGTGTCAGTCCTTACATTTCACAATGTTTGAAGTAGTCTCATTGCTGTTCATCATTGTGAACTCAGGGCTATCTGCTCCCCAAGCTTCCAGGGATTCTCCTGTCTCTGTCTCCAGTCTTGATGTTGAATTATAGATGCAGACTATAGCATCCAATTTTACATGATGGACTCTGGAAATCCAGACTCAGGTCTTCATATTTGCAAATCAAGTGATTTATCGATTGAGCCATATCCCCAGCCCACATGGGACAGATTTATTATATAACTATGTGATTGATATTTGTATATCACAAAAAAATGCACCACACACACTAAAAAAACCAAAGAGTTTCAAGGAAAGAGAAAAGATGATCACAAAGCAATAGACTTAGCAACATATGATAAGCAAACTCAGAGAAGAGTCTTTCACGAATCAAAACCTTAAAATATGGCTAATATTTTATTATAATAAGATATACTTACTCATGACTTAAAATTATGTGACATTGTCACCTCTAGTAGCCAGAGTTAAAGGAAATATTTCTTTCCAAGACTTTGCAGATCAGCTAAATTAAAATTGAGGCCCAGGTATAATTATAGAGTTATTTCTGTTTTTATTTTTGAAACTTAAAAAAAAAGTCCTGTTAAGAAAACACACAAAACTCCCCCAAAGTTCCATTTGGCTATTCTACATAAGTGTACAGATAAGTTATCCATTTTCTTTCTTTAGACATAGTGATGGAAAAATTTAAAACTTTCAAAATTAGTGTAAGCCCCATAGAAAGAACCACAGATCACACTAGAACTGTATCTGTTACTAAATAGTAACACAAAATAACAGAAAGGAATTCATCACTTTATGAATTACTGTTCATAATGGGGAGGAGAGGGAGGAAAGACCTGAACTAGCAACCCAAAATCCATCATCTTACAAGATTATGGTAAAAATTAACCTCATTTGTTTATTAAATTCACTTCTCTGAAAAGAAAGTTCCCAAACCCTGGGTTGGTAGAGCCACCTTACTATTTGAGCTAATCAAGTCAGCCGTGTGGAAAGTCTATCAAGTACTCATCAATCACCCACTCTGAATGACCAAAGCAAACAAACAAAAAGACTGAACTACAGAACCATCAATTCAGCCTCACACTGCAGGCACCGCCAAAGGATTGCCGGGACACATAAATATTTGGAAATATGTTTAAATAATGTGTCCTAACTACTAGTCAAAATTTTCCGAGCAAATGTTATTTAAAAAATGTTTGGGCTATCCACAAATGTTTTTACAAGCATTCCAACCAGGCAAATCCTGAAGCCTCAGAAGAAAAAAAAATAACTAGCCAACAGGAGAACTCTTTAGAAAGCTTAGTGTTGAAGAGAAGGTTACCTATGAAAATGTAGACAGAAATATTTGAGCCATCGGGACGGTCTAAAAACAAATGCATGATTCACCATAAAAACACAAAATCAGAAACCAGAATATACGTGCAAAAGGCCAGTATGGTTAAAAAAAAAATAACCAAAGAAATCATTATGAGACAAAACTCCCAAAGCGCCATTGAGTTCATTTTGTGTTGGCATCTACTGCTGGGCATAGAGCCTGCCCTTAAGTGTGGTTTGTATACCTAGTGAAACTCCATCACAGAAAACTAATTTTTCCTTTACAGGCAGCCGTCAATTGGAGCTAGCTTCTGCATTAGGGATGGGGGCTTGTGTCCAATTCCCACCTCAGCCCTGGACCCCATCATACTTCTTTTTGATTAGTTCTCAAAATATGATGGCAAACGGTATTATTACTATTTCATAGGTTGAATTTATTAGCTAGAGAAGTGTTTTTAGTAACTTATAGCACATATTCCTTCTGACATTATAATACAGATTTTGAAAATGCCATATTCTTTCATTTCTCTAGAAAAAATATAGAATATATCAATGACTAATATTAAGAAAATGTCTTATGTAATACTGGAGCAAAAACCAGGAAATGTGGGAGAATATATAAAAGCCTATTGATGGTTTGTTTTGATTTGATTTGATTTTCAGATGGATGTTTACTGTCTGACTTCTATGTAGATCATGCTGGCCATGATGGAAATATGCCTGCTTCTCCCTCTGGAGCGCTGGGCTTAAGGCTAATATCACCAAGCACTGCTGATGTGTTTCTTTAATGATAATTTAAAGACATCTGCCAGCCATTCACTATTTTCACCCTATATCATTGGCAACAACATACTGTATCTTAAGATACAGCCCTATGTTCCCAGTTTCTTTCTTACTTTCCTAACCTCACTAGGTACAGATTTCAGATGTTGGATCCTGTGAAGGTCGCAACAAGCTTCTTGCTTGAGTTGCCTAAACTTCCAGATCTTTCACTTCTGTCTCTTGTCCACCTCACCCCTCAAATGCAGACAGTGTTGAAAGTTCTGAGATCAGTCTATCCTTCCATGCTGACTCCCTTGAGAACTCCAACTATTTAGACTGTATGATAAGGCCATGGTGGCTTGGGAGGACAGGCTATTTATCTTCCTTTCAGGCCCCACTGAACTTCCATCTTCACACTGAGTTTCCAACTGGATGTTGGAGATCTTCACTTGCTCCCCATTGCAATATCACAATCAAAAGTTTAAATGTTCATCAGCTTTCCTTCAACAAGCTTAACATCCTCATTGTAACATGAAATGCTAAACGGTCTTACTAATAAAAAAAAACCAGAGCCAGATATTGGAGTAAAAGCTGAAAGATCAGAGAAGCAGAGCAGCAAGCCACTAGTTCTTACCCCTATGAAATCCTCCACTGGAAGAGAGCGAGCTCCTCTCTCCACCCTGCCTTATAACTCCCTCTCTCTGCCCAGCTCTGTCATATCACTTCCTGTCTGTTTGTACAGACCTCCAGACCTCTATGGTTAACTAGTGGCTAGAGCCTCCTTTTGATTCTCAGGCAAGCTTTATTTGTTAGAGCACAAATAAAATATCACCAAACCTCATTTCCGTGGATGCAAATGCTATCCCCCAGTCGTCTTTTTAAAGTACTTCTGAGATGGAGAGATGACTCTTTGGTTACATTGCCTTACAAGCTTGATGTACTGATTTTGATCCCCAGAGCTGATGTAAAAATAGGAGAGAACCAACTCTAGATTTGTCCTCCATCTGTAGGTCATCTCATACACAGTCCGTGGCACATGCATGTACAGAGAGAGAGAGAGAGAGAGAGAGAGAGAGAGAGAGAGAGAGAGAGAGAGAGAGAGAGAGAGAGAGAGTCATAATAAATAAAAAAGTTTAAAAATATATTTGTTAGAGAAACTTTTTGAGGTATGGAATTGGACCAGTATGGGGGGTTGGTGTGGAGAAGAGCAATGTGTGTGTGTGTGTGTGTGTGTGTGTGTGTGTGTGTGTGTGTGTGTGTTTGGGGGTAATATGAGCAAAGTAAAATGATGTGTATATATGAAATATAATAAAATTCATTATTCTGAACACTAACTAAAATATTAATAAATGATTGTGATAAAGAAATAAACAAATAATTAAAATACCTCTGCTAGATTAAATTGTTAACTCCTATTGATTAACTACCTCAAGATCCAACCCTTCTCTCTCTCTTTTTTTTTTTTTTAAGATTTATTTATTTATCGTGTATACAATGTTCTGTCTGCATGTACCCCTGCAGGCCAGAAGAGGGCGCCAGATCTCATTACAGATGGTAATGTAGCACTGGCTGTCCTGGTACTCGCTCCATAGACCAGGCTGGCCTCCAACTCACAGTGATCTGCCTACCTCTGCCTCCTGAGTGCTGGATTAAAGCGTGCGCCACTACCTCCTGGCTCAATTCGTTAGTTTCTAAGATTTATTTATTTTATGTATGAGTGCGCTGTTTTGCATGCTCACCTGCATGCCAGAAGAGGGCACCAGATCTCATTATGGATGGTCGTGAGCCACCATATGGTTGCTGGGAATTGAACTCAGGACCTATGGAAGAACAGCCAGTGCTCTTAACCTCTGAGCCATCTCTCCAGCCCCCAACCCTTCTCTTTATTTCAGCCAACACTACTAACCCAGTTCAGCCAGCAGCCATCATCTATCTACTACAGCTTCCTGGCCATCTCTGGTTTCCTGTCTCCTCCTGCTATTGTTAGGGCAATCATCCAGCAGAGATGGGCTATGGTCCAGGGGTAAAGTGAAGCTCTGAAAACAGCACTTCAGCCTCCTGTGGGCCAGACGTTAGAAGCTGGCTCTTGGAACTCCTGGTGCTTTCTGCTGCTTCCCAGAAGGACGGAACAATCCAGCCTTTGCGGCAGGAGCTCTGAAGCCTCCACCCTCAGAAAGGCTAATCTGTCATTGTGTGACCCTCCCACTGGCATGGTCATGTCATGGACTCTGCCGAACTCAAAGTTCCTCACATTCAAACTGCATTCGATACACCAGCTTTTTGTCTGAGATTGAGGTATTCACTTGAACAACAGTAGTTTTTGCTTTTCTTTGAAAATGAATCTAGAGAGTCTGTGGTGATGACTCAGCAGCTAAGAGCACTGCCTGCTCTTCCAGAGGACCCAGGTTCAATTCCCAGCACCCACATGGCTACTCACAACTATCTAATTCCAATTCCACAGAATCCAGTGCCCTTTTCCTACGGTAGTGTGTACATGCGATACATAGACATGCATGCAGGCAAAATACCTGTATGCACAAAATAATAGAAAATTTTAAATGTATTTAGAAAGACAAACATTTTTCAAACATTTTAACTATTATATGAAAGCATAAATGAGTACATATTCTAATCAGATATCATGTGATGTTTCAAAATATTTATCCACTATTTAAATCAGGTTAAAGATGCCTTCTTTATTATTTATCATCTTCATTCATTTAGTATTATTATATGTATATGTATGTGTGTGTGAGTGTGTGTTCATGATATTGGGATGGGAAGTGTAACAGATTGTGATCAGAGAACAACCTATGTTGAGTCAGTTCATTTCTTCCACTTTTACGTGGGTTTGAAACGGAACACAGGACATTGGAATTCCCAGGAAGCACCTTGACTTGATAAACCATCTTGCTGGCACACATTTATCATCTTAAAAAATATTTTAGATTTATTAATTTTATTTAATGTATTAGTATTTTGCCTGCACATGTGTGTATGTGTTAGTGCACATGTATGAGTGTGTGTATGTGTATGAGTGTGTGTGTGTGTGTGTGTGTGTGTGTGTGTGTGTGTGTGTGTGTGTACACCATGTGCATGCTTGGTGTCTATGGAGGTCAGAAGAAGGTTCTGGAACCAGAACTGGAGTTATGAATGGTTGTGAACCACCATCTGAGTGCTAAGAATTTGAACATAGGGCCTCTGCAAAAGCAACAAGGGTTCTTAACCACTGAGCCCTCTCCAGCCTTGATACATTTATCACCTTAATGGTAAACACATTGAAAACTCATTGCTTTTTTGAAAGGCGCAGTGCAGTCATTACCTGTGGTTTCAAGACCACTGGATACAATGGAACACCAGACCTTCTTCCTCCTATTGCACTATAGCAACTCCCTATTATTCAGTCTTTCTTTATTTCCCTTCTACTCTTGCCAGCTGCTAGGAATCACCACTCTCTCAACTTCCATATCCACCTTTCTAGATTCCACAGAGAAGTGACCTCATGTAGTTCATGCCTGTGCATTACTTATTTTACTTAATACTGTGACCTCCATTTCCATCCATGTCACAAATAACAGGATTTCCTTTATGCTGTGGCTGCCAAGTTTCCATTGTGCGTAAGTACCACATTTTCATTATCCATTCATCAGTCCAAAGACATGGTGATTGCTTCCATTGCTTAGCTTTTGCAGAGTGCTGATGGAAGTGCAGATGTCTCTTCACCACACTGGTTTCATTTCCTTCAGATATACACCCAGTAGTGAGACTGGTGGTTCATATGGTGGCTCTATTTTTCATTTTTGAGGAACCTCCACAGTGTTTTCCAGAATGTGTGTACTAATTTACCCTTCTACCAATAATGTTCAAGTGTTCCATTTTCTCCAGTTTTTATTTTGTGTGATTTATTTTTTCTTTTCATCCTGGAGGATTGAAACTGAATCTTGAGCATGTTTGGCAAACACTCCACCACTGAATTGCATCCATAGTTTGTCTTTTTAGCTTGTCTTTGCATTTTGATTAGCATTTTCCTCGTGATTAATAATGATAATATTTGCATGTATCCATTTGTCTTCCTTTAAAGACCAGCTGTATTACTGCTCTGGTTGGTGCCGTGAACCTGGGAGAACAGGGCCTAAAAATGAGGTGGACTAAAGTTTCATGCAATAGCCAACTTTATTCAGAGCATCAGACAATTTAGAAGACTCAAGTGAGTCAAGTATATAATCATAAGGACAAGCTGCATGTGGCAAAAAAAAAAAAAAAAGGATTTTCCAAAAGGCATGTAAACAAATAATAGTCAGCTATCGGCTGTAATCAGCTGTAAAGAATAATCCCAAGTAAACTCACTCCTATCCACTCTACCTGGGAAGGGCACAAATATGCATTTCAAGAACAACCCATGCTATGGAGAAACAAAGGTTCCAAGACTCACATCTTGTTTACTTGGAGTTGTCTCCCAAGGTCTCAGAAATCTCCTCACACAGCTTTGTTCATGGACTGTGTTCTGACACATCTGTTTGGGTCTATGGCTTTCTTTCTTTCTTTTTTTTTTAATCAGGTAATTTGGCTTAATGCTATTAAGTTTGGGGGTCCTTACATAGTCTAGATTATAACCCCTCTCCTCTGTACCCAGTATGGTTTGGTCTTGGAAACCTGACTAGGATGACAAGGAAATGAAGAAAGGACAGACACACGGACACATTTGCAGGAAAGCTAGGGTCAAGTGGGCCATACTCGCTCTGCTGAAGAGGCACTAACAACAGCAGCAGTCCTGAACCTTAGCATCTGTATGGTGTACCGCACAAGGAGGAGGGGTTAGCTAATCTCAGTAGGAGGTCTCTGTAGGAGGACAGTCTCAGAGTGCAGTCATTCCTGAGGAGGAAGGAAGCCGCAATAGCTAGTTTTCATATACGCTGGTCAAGCATTTCTAAACACTCACACTTGAACCAGACGAAAGCTTTGCCATCACCCCTGAGCCTCACCCGGAAGAAGCATTTGCCAGCTCACATAGGTCTGAGGTATTGGTGTCCTTGACACGACTGTTCCCATGTCAACTACTCACGTTCACAATTTCATCCACACCTTACACATTCACTCAGGGCTTCCTTGGCTACCAAACCCTGTCAAATTAAGTTTGAAAACATTTCCTGTAATTTTCTAGGTTTTTACTTCATTCTAATGATTGTTTCCTTTGCTGTGAAGAAACATTTCAGGTTGACGCAATCTTGTAGAAGGCATGGGTGCTCACAGATAAGCATTGGAGAAACCAGGAATGTCAATCACTCAGGGTTGTCTCCTCAAAGGAGAAAATGAATACCTGTTTCCCACCGAGAAGGCTGGGAATGGATGTTATTAATGACCTTAAGACCTTTACTATCTGTAGAGCTAGACCTCAAGAATATTTATCCCAGACTCTCTCTCCCTAGATCTTTATCTTTAGGTTTGTTTCTCAGTCAATAGAATCCATCCTTAGGGGAGCTGTCACGTGTACTTTGGAGACTGCTGACCATGACACTATCTGTATGACTGAGACAATGCCAGATCCTCCCCTAGATCATTAAGCTAATATAAGTCTATCTCTAGAAGCCATCTTCTTGGAGAAATGTCAATACTTTGAATTTCTATATAATTATTTTATTATTCTATATAATTATCCTATTACATTTATTATAGATATAATTATGCCTCCTTTTGCACCTGGAATTGTATCATACCAGGAATTTTTTTTTCTCAAATTATACTGTATTTAAATACACTTGCAATAAACTGCCTGGTGTCATACTCCAGAAGTTTTGAGCCAGCACTGGCTAAGTCATACTGATCCAAGTTTCCCATCTCCCCTCATGTGATTCATCTCTCTGCCAGCTGTAGAGCTTGCAGGGGTCCCCACCCAATCTCATTCATTTATTCCTTTGTCTTTGTAGTATTTTTATGGAGTCTCATCAATGTGATGTTTACTAACTCTAATGTCCTGAAGTATTTTTCTTATGCTTTCTTCTATTAGTTATATGTCTTGTGTTTAAGTCTAATCTAGTTTGGTTCAGGTTTTTATTACTAATGTGAGATAAGAATCAGGTTTCATTCTTCTGCATGTGGAATCCAATTTTCCCAATATCATTTGTTGGAACGAATGTCCTTCTTCAGTTTGTATTTTGAATACCTCTATTGAAAACTACTTAGTTGTAAATGTGTGAATTACTTTTAGGCCCTCTATTCTGTCCCACTGGTTTTCCCATCTGTATATTTATGCCAATACCATGTTGTTTTGATTACTAGAACTCTGAAGTATGTATTTGAAGTCAGCTAGCATATTGTCATCTGTTTTCTTCTTTTTGTTTAAGATAGCTTTGGTTATTTGGAATTCTTTAGTGATTCTATACAAATTTTAGAGTTATTGTTTCTACTTATGTGAAGTGTGGCATTATGTTTTGTTAGGGCTCTGTGGACACTAGACAGCTATTCAACTTTTTTATGTGTGTCCTCTGAATTTCTTTCATTGATGTTTATATTTTTCATTATGTAGTTGAGCTAAATTTATTCCTACAGATTTGTTTCTGTGTCTACTGCAAGTGAGACTACATCTTTTGGGGGGGCCCAAAGCAGCTTGACCACACAGCTATCATGACAGGCTTAGAGGCCCAGACACAGCTCCTGGGACAGGCTTACTGGCAGGCAACACCCAGACCCAGGAAAAGCCTTAAGCTGACCCCACCCAGGGAGGCCTGCATCTAAGGGGAAGTACCTGACGTCCCAAACATTCCAACCATTAGATAAGGTTAGATAAGATGGCCAGATGTCCCTGAGTCTAGCACACATATATTTTATATTTTACAGATACCCCTAGACAAATGTCAGCCAATCAGGGTGCTGACCCTGGAAACCCCCTCACCCCAACCTCTGCTATAATAAAAACTCTACCTTGCCTAAGCTTAGGGCTCTCTGCTCTCACTGCTGCATTGGACAGACAGAGACCAAGCCCTGGAGCTTGAAAATAAAGATTCTTTGCTTTTAGATATGGGATTCCGTCTCCATGGTGGTCTTTTGGGCATCAACACAATGTGGACATAACAGCACCTCAATTTCTATGTCAGATAATTTGCTATTGGTATGTGGAAACACTACTGATTTGTGATGGTTGATCTTGTGTTGTACAAACTTGTCAAAATTCATTAATCAATTTTAATATTTGGAGGCAGGAGAAACAAGTCTTGACACACCAGGTGGTGTATGTTCACGTCTTTAATCCCAGCACTCAGGAGGCAGAGGCAGGCCAATCTCTGTGAGTTTGAGGCCAGCCTGGTCTACAGAGTGAGTTCCAGGACAGCCAGGGCTATTACACAGAGAAACTCTGTCTCAAAAAAACAAAAAAGAAGAAAAAATAAAAATTTTGACATTATCAAGGAAACTAAGAGTTTTAAACTTCCTTTTTCACTTGCCCAATTTCTTTTGCTCTTCATGATATAGAGCACCGCACAAGGTTTTCTTCATGCATCCTGTGATCATTTATTAGAATAATCAATATTGTTAAAAAGTTCACACTTTACACAGGGACCTACAGGCTCACTGTCCAGGCAGGAAACAATGTTAATGACTAAAATGTGTTTCCCCAGTCTTATTTAACTTTTTAAATCCATTCTATCACACAAAATGTATGCATATCACCTCTATTATGAGTTCTAGAAACAGCTTTTATCTTCTACACCATAGTGCCATAATTATGGCATATCCATAGTTTGTTAAATAGGTGAATAAAAGAATGAGAGAGCTGGAACAGAGATGAGATTATAACTAGAATATAATCAAGAAAGCATAGTAAATGAGTTCTCAACACCAGTTTCAAGAATCATTAGTTTAATAACCACAGAAATTGACTGCAGGTTAATTGTTCCCACTTGATTTCTATTCTTCTCATGATGCTAGACATCTTCAAACAGATGGCCTATATACACAGGCTGTCTACTTTGCCTATCATATTTTTGTTTTTACTTTAAAATGCCTTAATTGACTTTTTTTATACAATTTTACAGTCATAGCAAAAATTATTGGTAGCTCCAGAAATATATGTTATCCTCTTCCTCTTCTTGAACACCTTCCCTCTCCTCAAAAGTCTGTACCACAGTGATATAATCATTGCAACTAAATCTACATTGACATGTTTTTATCACTCAAAAAGGTCCAGAGCTTTTAGGCTGGAGTCATTTTTGTTATTTTGTTTTATTAATTTAGAGAAATAATCTCATTTATCCACCAACAGAATGTCATGCAGAAGTTTTTTCCCTGCTCTAGCAATACTCCGTGTTCCTGTTTACCCCTCCCTTTGTAACTTCTGACAGTCATAGATTATTTTACTGTCTTCTAGTTTGCCCTTTTCTAGAAGGACACGTGGTTAAAACTGTACAATTTTTACATGTACGGTGGGCTTTTTTTCCCATTTTGTAATAGTTTTTCTGATTTTCATGGATTGATATTTCTTTTTATTACTGAATAATATTCCATCATCCGGTGTCTTAGTTACTTTCCTACTGTTGTGACAAAACACCATGACCAAGGCAAATTATAAAACAATATTTAATTGGCTTTATGGTTTCAGAAGGTCAGAGTCTATGATGGTAACACAAAGGCATGATGGAAGGAACAGCTGAGGACTCACGTCTTGATCCTAAAGCAGAAGACAGACAGACAGGCACGCGCACATGCGCACACACAGAGAGAGAGAGAGAGAGAGAGAGAGAGAGAGAGAGAGAGAGAGAGAGAGAGAATTAAGAATGGCACAAATCTTTTGAAAGCACAAGCTAACCCCCAGCGACACATCCCTTCCAACAAGGCCACACCTCCTAATCTCTCCCCGACAGTTCCACCAACTGAGGATTAAGTATTCAAACACATAGCTCTACTCCTGAGTATATTGCACTTTTTTCTCATCTATTAAGGAACATCTTGGTTGATACAAACTTAGGGAATAATGAAATACCTACTATAAACATCTATATACAGGTTTTGTGTGGATATAAATTTTTAACTTCTTTTGACAAATTCCAAGAAATTAACTACAGGATCATATATTAAAAATGCCATTAATTTTGTAGGAAACTGTCTTTATTAAGGTGGCTATGAAAACTGCATCCTGCTCAGGATAATGCAATCATTCTAGGCAAAAGAAAAATTATTCTCCTCAAACTAAAAAAGGAAGAAATATTAATCATATTCTATCACAGGTTAATTGGGATGTATCTGACTTCTCTTTATTAAGCTGGGGTAGTGTTTCAGGGAGACAGACTATAGCAATAAAGTTCTATTATCATATCACATCAAAATTACCTCCTGCTACTTGGACTCACCATTCTTGATTTGAACCTTGATCATCCAGCTCGAGGGAATGTTTAGTTTATCCAGCACAAAGTTACTTTTGCATTCTCTCTTTTGAACAGGCTACTCTTCAAGAGTAGTTTTGTTGCTGCTGTTGTTATTGCTCCTGTGAAACAAGATCCTCAACCCAGGCTGCCCTTGAGCTTCATGTGCAACTGAGGATGACACTGAACTTCCAATTCTCTTGTTGAGATCACAGGTATGCGCCACCATCTCAAGTTATGGGGTACTGGAAATGGAACAAAGTGCTTCATGCATGCTAGGCAAGCAGTCTACCAAATGAGCTGTACCCCTAGCCCTCCCCGATTCTATATAAGATAAGGTTATTGACTTTGCTATTTACATATTTGTAAAGTAATGCTAAACTTTAAAGAGTTAGCAATCATCAAAATATTTACCAATTACACAGTTTCATTGAAAAAATATACAGTATACTCATAAATAATAACTAAGGAAATCTTTGTCAATTTCACTGTACAAAAAGGCCTTTGCTGTTGCTTACCAGTATTACTTCTTGGTTTGTGTGTTTTTCCCAAAGCTCAAGTGTTGGAAATTCAATCATATAATTACGTTATTAGTATTAGGGGGTATGGCTTTCAGGACACAATTAATATTCAATGAAGTTGAAGATCCAAAGCACCCCCATTTCAAGCAAGCCCCTCACTCCAGCTTGAAACAGGCCTAAGTTTCAAAATTCTCAAGAGTTGCTGACATAAGTCCCAGAACAAAGTCAGGATGTTTAAAGAGCCGTCTGGTAGCAACTGATTAACCATGGAATGTCCCAATGCCAGAGATGGTCAAAAGTACAAAGTCAGGATGTTTGAAGGACTATCTGGTAACAATTGATTAACCACAGAATGCCCCAATGCCGGAGGTATTGTGAAAAACAACCGGTTAAAACTACAAAGTAATATAACACAGAAATTCTGAAAAGCCCCTAAAACTTGAGCCCATCAGAATTGTGCCTGTACTAGCACCCCTAAATGATGTAACCTCATGGTTTTTGCCTTTAAAACCTGAGCTTGCATATGGGCAGGCACCTCCTCCAGCCTCTACTGTGTTGGATGGCTTGACAGGTCCCTGCCGTGGCTTGAACTGCTTCAATAAACCTTACTTTTGCATTTCGGTGAGTTCATGTCTCTGGTGGGAGTTGGTGTCTCTGGTGGTCTCTTCAGGGGTCTCATGCCCAGGGCACAACAAAGTCATGAGGGGAGAGCTTCCATATTGGCATTTGTGACCTTAGAAGAAGAAGGAAAAAGAAAAGAAGGGGTAGGGAGGAGAGAGAAAGAGGAGGAGAAATGTCAGCTAATATGCTACTCTGTCTCAACATGTATTGACTTCTGCCACCTCATGATGAGGTCAAAATACCCTCCCTACACACACAGCAGGCTCAGGCTTCATGTGCCTGCACATGCAAATTTTCAGAACCAAGAGCTAAACAAACTTCTATCCTTTAGAAATCACTCAATTTATGATATTTTGCTCTTGTAACAGACACTGGACTAAGACAACTACTACAATTAATTTTTAGAAATGTTGGAGTGAAATTAAAGTCTCAATGAGAAATTACTTCGCCATTAAAATGACTATGATCAAAATGTAAACAATAACAAATGTTCATGAAGATGTGAAGAAACTATATTCAATATATGTGTTGCTGGTTAGAATGCTGGTAAAATGGTTTACTGGGGTTGATGATTGGGTATTTTTATAATTAGGTAAGTTCGAGAAGTTCTGATGTGCTTTGTACAGTAGTAAGGTAATAATGCACTTCTCATTTAAAAAAGGAGAAAGGATTTTAAAAGTTTGTACAACAAAGAAATGATAAATGTTTGAGGAATAATCATTTTTACTTGATTTTAATATCCTACAACATAAACTTATTAGAATAATAGATAATGTCCCATTAATTTTTTTTGTGTTTTATGTACAAAGTAATTTTTTTTTAAAGTTGGTGTGCTGAAGAGGCGGCTTGGTGGGTAAAAGATCTTACTATTCTTCCAGAAGACCAGAGTTTCCTTCCCAGCATCCATATTAGTTCTGAATCCAGAGGATCCAATGCCCTCTTCTGGTACCTGTGGGCACCCACATACGAATGGAACACACTCGTATACACATATATACACAAATAATAAGTAAAAATAAATCTTATGGAATTATTGGCCATTCAGTAAAAGTTTAGTAATTTCTTTGAAAAGTTTAAAAACAATGCCATACAACCCAATACTGTGCTGTTAGCATTTACCCAAGCTAAAGAAAACATTCCATATGACTTGTGGCTAATGCACCCCAGCCTTATTTGTGATAGTCAATATCTGAAACAATATGCATAGATATCTGCCAATGAATAAAAAAATATGTGCAATGAGTGAATAAAAAGTGGTGTGATAGCAACAGTGGGTCAAAATAATAAACTCCTGACTCTTCTTCTCAGTAACACACCAAATAAATATCTTCACAGTTCATTTCCCTCAGAAGGGCTGTCAAGAGCAGTTCAAATGCTTTTACCAGTCATGCTATAAGGGAAGGAATCCTCAATAATCAAGTCAGTTTCTGACTATGAAGATGAAAGTTGGCTCATCACATATAAAGCTTTAGTTATAAAGTCTCTAGTGACCTGGGTTACAGTTCACCAATTCTTTGAGTAGAGGGGACTGGCCACATACAGATCATTCTAGACCATAAGAGTTCAGAAGAGGATATATATATATATATCCTCTTCTGTGTATATATATATATATATATATATATATATATATATATATATACTGAAATTGGTGCAGAAAGGGGATTTGTAGATGAATTTCTAAACAGTCTTATTCAATAAGAAACACAGAGCCAAATACAGAGGTAAGAGCAGAAGAGATCAGAGCAAATAGCCACGACTAGCCTTAGCTTACCACCAGCAGTAGCTTCCACAGAGAGAGTTTCTTCCTGTTTGACCTGTGCTTTTATTGCCTTCCTGTTCTGCCTCCTCATTGGCTCTAAGCCCAGCCACATGACTTCCTCATCACTGCCTGTCTATACAGACCTCCAGGTCTCAATGGTTGGTACTGGGATTAAAGGCTTGTGTCACCACGCTTGGCTGTATCCTTGACCACACAGAGACTCTGCCTGCCATGTGATCGGATTAAGGGCATGAGCTACCATCGCCTGACTTCTGTTTATGACTCACTGACCTCTGATCTCCAGGCAAACTTTATTTATTAACATACAAATAAAACATCACGTTTCAGCACAAATAAAAAATAAAGTATTACCACAGTGATTTTTTTTTTTTTTGTAGCCCTGTTCCACTCTGGAAGGGTTTCATGATAAGTTCCTCCAGTGGATACTTGGTAGCTTGGCTTTAATTAACTTGCACTGGGGAGTTAAAGGCATGCACAAATACTGACATGCTGGCAGCTGGAGAGGCATTTATTCAAATACCATAAGTTCCAACTTCTATAACCTTTAGCAGAGGAATGCAGATTAAGCTTGCAGCTCTAGAAGCAGAAGGGAGTGCCATTTTTGTGCCTCTCTCTCTACACTGGAGAACAAAGAGGTAGATTCAGACAATAATGCACATACTTCCAGCAGTTTGGCTCCTTGAAGCAATAAAAAACAGGAACAGGGACACACATCTCCATTACTCTCTCCAGAAGGAGTTTATGGCACACACGGTGGTCTTTGACCAGCTGGACACTAATGCACATGATTCAGGAAACAAATGAGGGCTAACAAGCAATGGCTCTTTAGCAGCATGAGTCACAGACTCAATAGCTGATGTTTTTTTTTCCCTCAGATGCACCAAAGAGATAAACACAGGCCTGTCTATTTTTGTTGGAAAGGGGTGGTTATCACAGAGTTCTACTGCTACATAGATTCTACTAAAGGGACTAATTCTTTAACTTTTTTTCTGAGGGTGGAGGGGACTTTGGGTTCCAAAATGACCCAAACTTGCAAGGAGGAAGAAAACAAAACAAAACAAAGCTCTGTATCAGGTCCATTTCTAGTATATTTATCCTTGGGATCTGAAATTATAGCAGGGATGTAAGTGTATACATTTGCCTCAGATACACAAATCCTGGAGGAAGATAATGCCTATATTCAGCCCTACTGTGAACATAGAGCTACAGCACAATCTAACACACCAATATACCACTAATCATGTTTAAGCAATGCCTAGAGCATCTGGATTCTTCCTTAGCAGTCTCAGGCTACAGACAGGACATGATAGATCATGAACCCCAAACAGCCTCCCAAACAGACAGCAATCTGAGAAATCAAAAGGATTTCAAAGGCACCGCAACTGCCAGCAGAGGCTGGTCTGACATGATAAAGAGAGGTCATTGCTTTACCACATATGCAGAAAGTGGTAAAAAAGAATCAAAGAAATGAAGAGGCCTTGGAATTTATTCCAAACAAAATAAGATGACTCTCCAGAAACAGCAGAGAAAGATGAACTTCTATAATTTATTCAGAGGAGAATTAAAAACAGTGGCCAGAACTATGCTCACCAAGATCAAGATGGCAAGTAAGAAGAAGCTGAGCATTCCAAGAGATAGGAAATATTAAAGAGTGTCAGACAGAAACTGCAAAGCAGGAGGACGCGATAACTGAATTTAAAAGACGTGCTCAACACCATATTAGACTATGCAGTAGAAAGGATAAGTGAACTCAGACTGGTCCCTGGAAATCTTCTAATCTGAGGAGCAAAAATGAAAAAGAAAAAAAAAGGAAAAGCAATGGAAAAGAGTGATTGTAGTCAGATTTGCCAGATGCCAGCTAGCAGAACAGTTTATGCATTGTTGACATGCCACAAGAAGAGAGTGAGAATGGAAAATATATTTTAAAAAAATAATGGCCCAAATCTTCCCAAGTCTGAAAAAGAAAATGGGAAGCCCATAGGATATCAAATACAACAGACTCAAACAGGACACACATCTAGATACCTCAGAGTCAAACTGTCCAAAGTAAAGGCACAGAGACCATGTAAAGAGAAGCAAAAGAAAGCAAATTGATACAGAGGATTCTCCCTTAAACTATTAATGAATTTCTCAACAGGAACCTTGAAAGCCAGAAGAGAGTATGATGAGATACTCAAAGTCCTAACAGTGAAAAAGACTACTGTACCCAGCAATTCTGATTTTCACACTGGAGAGGTAACAAGGCTTTTCTGGAGGGGTGGGGGTCTTCAACTTTAAGTATGCTAATTGGCCATTTAAAAACCTACAGTGGAGAGTGTGGTTGAGAGATGATTCAGTGGCTTAGAGTATTTGTTGCTCTTGCAAAGGACCCTGGTTTGACTGCCAGCACAAGGTGGCATAACCATCATAACCATCTGTGGTAGTTTAGAGAATGGTCCCAAGAGGCTCATAGATTTCCATACTTAGTCCTCAGTTGGTGAGCTGCTTAGGAAGGATTAGAAAGTGTGGCTTTGTTGGAGGAGGAATGTCAAGAGGGGATAGGTTTTGAAGCTTCAAAAACCCACACCAGGATCTCTCTCTCTCTCTCTCTCTCTCTCTCTCTCTCTCTCTCTCTCTCTCTCTGCCTGAGGATCAGGATATAAAACCCTCAGCTACTGTTGGAGTACCATGCTTGGTTGATTCCCATCACGCATGATGATCGTACACTAATCCTCTAGAACTGCAAGCAAGCCCCAGATTAAATAAATTGCTTTCATCATAGTGCCTTTTCACAACAATCAAACAATAACTAAGATATCATCTGTAGTTGCAGTTCCAGGGCATCCAACTCCTTTGGGCTTCTACAGGCACCAGGCACACACAAGGTAGACACACATGCAGGCAAAATACTCATGCACATTAAATAAATAAATAAATAAATAAATAAATAAATAAATAAATAAATAAACAAACATAAAGCATGCAGTATGAAAATCACTGGTAACAGTAAAAATCATTGTCAAATTGCAACATCTGTAACATTAAGGGCAGCAAGCAACTCAATTATGTCTCTAGTATAATGGTCAAAAGGCAGAGCTACACAAAACAACCAATGTGACAATAATTTGTTTAAAAAAATACATGTGATGGAAAGATGTAAAATGTGACAGCAAAAATGTCTATGTGAGAGGAGGGGCAGTGAAAATGTACAGTTTGTATATGGAAAAGAAAAAAATCTTCTGTCATCATTTATTTAAAGTCTGTTCCACTTAAGACCTCTTATGTTGACCACAATGTAACCAGAAAACAAACAACAAATCAAAAACAAGGTAATAGATTTTTTTTTTAAACCTGTGATACACATAGGTTTAAAAGGTAACAAAGTACACCACTATAGAGAGACAGCAAAATGCAAAACAAGATGAGAAGAAATAGCTGGGCTGGGTGGTGCGACACCTTGAATCCCAGCAGTTGGAGGCAGAATCAGGCCGTTTGCTGTGAGTTTCAGGCCAGTGTGTTTTAGTTACAGGTCGGTTACATAGTAGGGGGAGGAAAGGGAGGAGGAGGTAGTGGGAAGAGGAGGGAGGAAAAGCAGAGGAAGAAGTGGGAAAGAGAGAGTGAGAAGGAGCAAGAGGAAGAAGAGGAGGAGCAGCAGGAGGAGGACATGAATCACAAAGCAATCAGAATCAACCACAAAACAGCACTAATTACTCATTTTCAACCGAAAACAGTCTTAAATATGGGAAGTCAGGCAAGATGGATGAGGCACTGCACAGTGCTTCTTACTCAAAAGAAGGATTTAAAAAAAAATGGAGAATGAAGCATTCCTGCTCATATAGAGTGTTGGGGGGAAGCATTCTGGGATGGAGTGAGAATGGAATAAAGAACGTTTGGAACACAGACACTGCAGATTTTCTTGTTGAGAAGGAATGGGCTGTTTTGCATTGGCTGCCTAATTATTCCAAGACTGGAACAAGTTTTGGTAAAGAAAACCCTCTCAAAATGGGGGAAAATACAGTGGGAGGCTCCCAACAGTCCATAGTGGCACCACGGGGCCCTCAAGTTCTTGCTGTTGGAGGATCTCCAAACCCCCATGGGCTGTGAGGACAGCTGGGAAGATGTCAGGGAGTATGTGTCCTTACACTGGTGCGGATGGGGAAACCCAGTTCAGGTAGTGCCTGCTCCTACCCAGGCCTCTGCTGCTGCTGCTGCTGCTGCTGCTGCTGCTGCTGCACAGCACCATTTTAAAGCCAACTACAACTATGTCTCACCTCTACTGCCCTATTCAGCTTACTCTTCCATAATGCCGAAAAGGCTCCAACTCTGTGCTCTCCTCCAATCCCAATAGGTGCAGACTACATGAACATTATAGTGACTACGTCCCTCATAGTCCCCAGATATTAACACTTGCTCTGTGCACAGTTGCCTTGAACCCCCTAGTATACACACTTGCCACCCCCTCCTGACTTGCTGGAGGGACTCCAACTTTGCACAGCTCTTAGAGACACAGGTACACATCACACAAAAGAAAAGCCAAACAGTTGTGCTATATCGACCCTGGGCTAACTGGAGCTGTTAGTATTCTGAGGCACCCCTTGGCACTGCCCTGCATCTTGATGCAAAAACCTCATTTTAAGGAAAAACCTCCTCCCCTTCCTCTCTCTCTCTTCTGCCTTTCTTCCCATGAGATGTGCACCCTTGACCCGTCTCTCTCACTCTTCCTCTCTTTCTCTCTCTCTTTCTTATCTTTCTTTTTGTCTCTTTATTATTGGATGCAGCATCCGGGTCGTGAATGACTGTCCACCTCCGCTCTACCGCCATGCCCACATGGCGTGGGTCACCTGCCAGCCTGCCACTGCATCTGTTCGGCATGCCAGCATTTTTCCCTGCACATGCAGGATACCCTGGCCAGCCGGGGTCCCTCACATGCATATATTATAACATTGGTGCTAGTGACTCAGCAGAGGTCTTCCTGGTGCATTCCTCCTGCCTGCCAAGAGTCGGAGACACACTAGGAGCCCTGGGACCATCAACACTCACTTCATCTAACACAGGCATAAGCACCCCCTTTGGTAAGCCTCCCTTTGGGCCATTTTCCCACAGCTGAGGATTGGCTCATCTCTCAATCATGGTGCCAGCACCATGTGTGTTTTGGGCTTTAAGCCCTTCTGCCCATCCCTTTCCAATGGCATATGGAGATGGCCTGTGCCCACTCAATTCCATGGCCCATAGCCTTTGTTACAATGGCCCGTTGGCTATCTTGTGCCATTCATTGGCTCACTGACCCTCTGGGATGGTCAGTCTGCTGGGCCTTATACCTCACAGTGGAAAATGCACCTATGTGCCCCCCACTACCACTACCGTCAACCCATGGTTTGGGTTCCTTCCTCTGCAGCTGCCCCATCATGTGGCAGCAGGGGTGGGGTGGGGGGAGAGTGGGGAGGTGTCCCTCTCTCCCGCCTGGCTGCACTGCTACTCTGTTTCTTGGTCCCCCTCTACAGCACTGCATCTGAGCTCCAATGCGTTAATGTAAAAATTTCCCAGAAAAACTTTTCTCCATCTTTCTTTCACAATGTATGATTGATATGGCCATCTATATTTCTTTTCTGACTGACTTTTAAATGCTTCAATTTATCTGTTCCATATCTGCTTAGTTTATTTTGGGGGGGGGAAGGATTCCCCATGAACACATGGTCAGACGCCATATTTGATAAGGCGATCATGTGGTCAGGGAGCACCATCTTAAATAAGGGCAATCACGTGATCAATCGCCATCTTAAATAAGGTTAAAACAGGCCATATGGCTTCACCACTATCTTTACTAAGGGCAGCAAAATATCACTCCCTGTCCATGGCTCAAGCATGGGCGGGGTACCCAGCACTGAGGCTATCTGTACCGGGTAGAGTTCAGGAAATTTCTTCATGCCACACATTGTTTTACAGGCTGAAAAAGATCCTCTGGTCTTGGCCTGGTGTTCGTCAGTGGCTGCTCTCAGGCTCAGCAGGTGGGGCCTGGAGACCCATCCTCCCCACATGTTGGCGATATAGCCAACTTGTCAGCCCATTTCATAGCCTGACTTACTTGTGGGCAGGGGCAGCACACCCCTATGCTGGGATAATGTAGCAATAGTAACGCTTAAGAGATTTTAAATCTTTTTAAAATACCATCTACCTTATTTTTTATATTGCAAGAAGACATTTGAGAGATCTTGAACCTTTTCTTGGTAACAGTTTTTAGGAAGTGATTCAGGATATAAATACCAGTTATACATACTTTTTAACACAAATCTGTAATTCTGCTAGAACTCAAGGGTATGAGTCTACTTCTGCTGTTTTGCAGATATTCATTGTCTGCTCTTCTATGATATGGATTTTAGTACTGATTGATAATAC
Source organism: Peromyscus maniculatus bairdii (assembly GCF_049852395.1). Taxonomy (NCBI): domain Eukaryota; kingdom Metazoa; phylum Chordata; class Mammalia; order Rodentia; family Cricetidae; genus Peromyscus; species Peromyscus maniculatus. The sequence continues at coordinate 33,688,235 of NC_134863.1, forward strand.
TAATTTATGTAAAACTTTTATTTCCTTTTATAAAATAAAAATTCATATAAGACTGAGAGGATCAAAAGAAGCCGTTGGATCCACTGCACAGAGGTCAAACGGCCTCCAGATAAGAGTTTCCTCACATATCTATTCCTGAGGATGGTATTTCTCTCCCTCTTGGTCTCCCTTTCCCAATTACTAAGACCATAGGCCAAAGGTTCCAAATAAATTCATAAAATTTTAACTCTCATCTCTAGTCTGTATTTCAGCAGGCTAGCAGAAACATTGAAGCAGCAGTTGTGGACCACAACCTACAGTGCTTTACCTGCTACAGATACCAGCAGAGACTCTTGTCTATGTGATGTGGACCAGACTAGCCAAACGTAATTATTTCCTTTCTCTATGGTTAAGTCAGATGACCACATGCCTGGGTCACATGCCAGAGTCCTAACCACCTGTGCCCTGTTTCAGCTTGAAACAGCTATGGAGAATGTGTCATCTTATGCTCCCTGTTTCCAGGACAGGCTGGAGGGCTATGTTAAGGATGGACCCCCTGGCATAGTGTCTACAAAGAGGGTCTTTTTCCTTTTCTCAGAGGGTCCTTTTCTCAGAGTTGAGCCATACCCTGACTCACAAATTCATTTTCTCCTGTTCCCATTTGTCCTTGGGATCTTTCCCTTGTCACTCTTCTTTGTCTTCTCAGGAGATAGCTTAAGAAATAACTATTTCTATATAAGTCATTCAGGATTGTAGTCTGGCTGTACTCAGGAATTAGAACTATAGCTACAGGGCATTAAAATGGTGGTAGATTCAGATACCACTGCCAATGGCTTAGAAAAGGGCTCTCTTTGTTCAGGATCTATTCAGGCTTAAGAATGTAGGCTTCCCTGTCCTTGCTGACTTCATTGGGCTGTGACCAACTGGGAAACTTATATATTCAGATTTAATTAATATATGCTCTCAAAGCTAATTTAATTTATACATTTAACAGATTTTGTTCCTCTAGTCCTCAAACACCTATAGAGATCTGTAGAGAATACAGCATTTAATATAAAAGGTTTTGATGATAGAGAGATATGTCAGCTCCTGGCAGCATCCTGTATCTCCTCCAAGAAGATGGATGGCTGCAGAAGAACTTCCACCCGGAAGCTCATGGCAAGGCTGGCTATGCAGCAAAAAGCTGAGATCCTGTCCAGATTGTAAATAAGAGGAGTAACTTGGGTCAATTGTCCTCTCTGCCAAGACAGGTAGGATGACCTCCCCAAAATTCTACTTCACAGAAAAAAAAATTGTCAAATCTTCTGGGCCTATCAGCTGAACAAGTGCTGCCTTTGGGGCTTCCGTCCTCCAATGACCATGGAGAGACTTGGGATTGCTGCCTAGGTAGCTGGAAAGCTGTCTCACTTCTTAAATTTATCCTTCTCAGATCTGACAATGTTTGATGACTAGGGTATCAGTTTAACAGCCCCAATCCCAAGGATATTATATATATATATATATATATATATATATATATATATATATATATATCAGACAGGTATGCCTCATTCACAGACTTCATGGTACAGGACAGACTGGTTTCAAATATAACTCCAGAGGTTCAAAGTTTTGATATTGATAAATGAAGGTTTGATAAACTGATAGAACATTGACTACAAAGAGTTCTTAGGCATCCTTAAATGGATTTTTTTTTAACACTTTTGCTATGATTAAAAAAAAAAAAACTATTCCAGCTGTCTTACAGATACATACAGCATCCTGGGAAAAGCTCTGCTACTGTATCAAGAAATTTTGTCTGATGAAAACTAGCAATCTCCAGAGCCCATTTTTGACCTCACCCATTTTAAAGCATATTTTGCAGTTTCCCCATCCTGCCTGGGCCAAGGGACTCCCCAGATACACCAGCCCCTGCATCAGCTGGCACCAGCTCCAAAGACACCAAATGGGAGTGATGCACCCCCACTTCCAGAGAAATAACAGATGTGGTGGTTCCTGAACTCCTAAAGAACACATCATCCCTCAATTCACTGCTGGGACCACCTCTCCAGGCTCAGGCAGGCACCTGCCCAGCAACTGGAAACTGTTTTTCCAAGATGTCCCAATAAAGGGCATATTCACTTTCATGTCTCACTCATTCACCCTTGCCTCTTCTGTACAACCAAGGGCACTTCTCTGTTCCATTCTTTCTGGCAGTTGTCACTCTTCCCATGGCTAGCCCAGCTCATAAGGCCAATGGTAACAATCTATTTTTTCTCCTAGCAACCTCAAGGAACAGACTCCTGAGATCTCCATGCCTGTGGAGATGACGGTCAGCTATGCTTCTTCACTCACGCCTCCCACTGTGCGTGACTCCCAGCTTCCCCCTCCCCACTTTGCCCCTTGTCAGCTTGAAGCAGTCTCAGGAATTAAGTGCCCTTGTTACTCCACTTGCTATCCATAACTCACCTTTTTATAATAATAAAAGTGGAGGAATGTTAATATGCTGACCCGCCCCTTAGAAACCAATGTTAGTATTCTGATCTGCCCCTTGGTGCCCCACTGTGCCCTGAAGTAAAAACCTTGTAGTGATATTTTATTTGTGCTGAAATGTGGTGGTATTTTATTTGTGATTTAATAAATAAAGCTTGCCTGGAGATCAGAGGAATAAAAACAGTCATTTTAAGTAAACAAAGAAGTCAGGAAATGGTAGCACACGCCTTTAATCCTATCACTTGGCAGGCAGGAATCTGTCTGGATCTCTGTGAGTTCAAGGCCACACTGGAAACAGAGTCAGGTGTGGTGGCACACACCTTAAATTCCAACACTAGTCAACCATGGAGGTCTGTACAGACCGACAGGAATTAACAGAGCTGGACAGGAAGAGGAAGTGATCTAGCTGGACAGAGACAGCAAATCAGATGGCAGAACAGCAAGGCATATAAGTGTGGGTAGACAGGAAGTAGCTCTCATCTGTAGGCTGCAGAGTTGGTGAGGTAAGGTTAGCTGGCAGCTTTCCCTAATTCCCTGATCTCTTTATACCAATAAAATCTGTAGAAACAGACAGACTGTGACCACACCACTGCACACACTATATCCAAAGCCATAAACTACAGTAGACAATCTATATAAAGTCCTCACTAAAGCATTTAAGTTGAACAAGGGCCAACATAACCTACCAAAATAACAGCCTAAAGGAGAGAAAGTCCTTTGCTATGAAAGTCATCTTCTAAAACAGATAGAGACAAGAGATCTTCCAGATATGCAAATATCTGCACAGGAACAGAGGAAGTATTAAAAAGAAATAAACAAACAAAAAACAAGACAACACAATGCCTTGCAAAAGATCACAAAAAAATTGAAATTAATGAAATACTTGAAATTCAAAAGAATTAATCTAAGTGAATTCAATGAGATACAAGAGAATGGAGAAAAATTTCAATGAAATCAGGAAAGTAATTTGTTATGTCAATAAGAAAGTCAGCAAAAAGATAGAGATAATTAAGAAGAACCAGCGACAATATATTTCTTCCTATTAGCACATGGAACATTCTCTGGAATAGAACTTGTATTACAGCAAAACACTAGTCTCCACAATTTTTAAAAAAGTTAAATCAAACTATATATCTTTTCTTCACAGTAGAAAAATTAGAAATTAACAATGAAGGAATTCTAGAAATTATACAAATACATGTAAGTCAACCAGATAGTTTTGAATAAATAATTGGTCATTAAAAAATATAAAAGAAAGTTCAAAAAAACTCTTCAAAGAAATTAAAATGTCCACAGAATACACCAAAACTGATGGAACATAGCAAAAGAAGTAACTTAATATTATGTAATAATGCATAGTCAGTTCATCAGGTGGATTTGATGCCCTTAAATATATGCACAGAAACATATGGAGACCTGAAAGTAGCTAGAGTACTGTGCAAGACCATTAGATTTCAAAATGTCACTTAAAACTTTGGATAAAGTCCAGATACAAAACAAATGAGAAAATAATAGATTTAAGCTACTTAAAATGGAACAGACCTGACAAACATATAGAACAATATTCCCTCTATCAGCAAAATACATGTTCATCTGAAGAACACATGAAACATTATATGATAGGTCACAAAACAAGTCTTAACAAACTTACAAATATCAAAGTCATATTAAGTATATTTTCCAACCATTATCATATAAAAAGTGAGATACAGTATCCAAAAAAGTCTTAAGCAAAAATAATAAAGATGAAAGTATCACACTACAAGGATTCAAAGTAATTTATGAAGCCATAGTAATCAAAGCATAACCCAGGCACAGAGACATGCATCTGTCCCCATAGCTACTGGGAAGCTAAAGTGGGAAGTTTGTTTGAACCCCAAAGTTTGTGACTAGTCAGGCCCAATTTCAAAAACAATCAAAACACACACACACACACACACACACACACACACACACACACACAATTTATCTTTATCTTGTTTTTATTTAAACATCGGCTTCAAATAGATTAAAGACTTAAATGAAGTACTTGAAACTACTAAAACATACTTTTAAAAGGGCAAAAGACAGAAAGGTCTATGACATTGTTATATGAGGAGGTTGCTTGATCATAACTCCTAAAGCATATTGAAGAAGAAAATAAAAATAAGCAAATAACATTTCACCACATTAACCATCTTTGCATAACAGGGAAAAAAACCTGAGTCAAAAGACAGCCTATTTGTCTTAAATACCTTTCTATTGCTGGGATGAAGCACCATGACTAAAGCAATTTATAAAGGAAAGCATTTACTTGAGCTTATGTTTTCAGAGGGTCAGAGTCCATGGTGACGGAGCAATTGCATGGTGGCAGGAACAGCTGAGAGCTCACATCTTGGTCCCTAAGTAAGAGGCAGAGAGAGACATACTGGGAATGGCACAAGTTTTTTGAAACTTCAACCCTGTGACACACCTCCTCCCACAAGGCCACACCTCCCAATCATTCCCTAACAGTTCCACCAAATGGCAACCAAGTATTCAAACATATGAGTCAATGGGGGCCATTCTCATTCAAACCACAATACTATGGATTAGAGGGAAAAAAATTGCAAATCCTACATAGAACAAGAATAGAAGAAACTCTAACCAGTAACAAGAAAATAAATAACTTCATTTTTAAATGGACTACAGGCTGGCCAGATGGTGGCAGGCTAGCAATCAGGAGGCAGAGGCAGGCAGATATTTGAGTTCGAGGCCAGCCTGGTCTACATAGTGAGTTCCAGGACAGTCAGAGCTACACCAAAGACTCTGTCTCAAAAAATGAAACAAAATGGGCTACAGGCTTGAACAAATGTTTCTTCAAACAGTAAATAAAGTAGGCAACAGATATATAAAACTGTTCAACATCCTATCATAAAATAGAAATTAAAACCACAATGTAGCATCACTTCATACCTCTTAGATTATATATCAAAAAGATCAAAGATAAATGTTAATAATGACATGTAAAAAGATGAAACCTTTATATACTACTAGTGGTATTATAAATTAGGGCAGTCATTTTGGAAAACATAGAAAGTCCTCAAAAAAACTAAGAATCACCATGTTATGATCTAGCAATCTCACTACTGCCTACATATGCAAAGGAACTAAAATCAGTATGCTGAAAGATGTCTGTATTTACATGCTCCTTGCAGCATGATTCATGATGGTTGAAACATAAAAATACACCAAGTGTCCATCAATGGATAAACAGATGCTAAAATACAGGATATAGAAACATAGTGGAATAATGTTCAGCCTGAGAAAAAGAAACTCCATCATTTATGCCAATATAAGTTGAATGAACCTGAAGGTTATTATGTTAAAGAAGCCAAGCACAAAGAAGTAAATAACATTTTCTCATATATGGAAGTTAAAATTGGCCAAACTTGAAGAGGAGAGTAATGGTTACCAGAAAGAGTTGGGGAGGAAGAGAGAACAAGACATTAACTAAGGGTATAAAGGATAAGTTTGGGGCAAGGCAATTGGAAGGATAGCTTAGCCGTTGAGAGCACTCTTTTTTTTTTTTTTTTTTTTTTTTTTTTTTCCTGAGACAGGGTTTCTCTGTGTAGCTTTGCGCCTTTCCTGGGACTCACTTGGTAGTCCAGGCTGGCCTCGAACTCACAGAGATCTGCCTGGCTCTGCCTCCTGAGTGCTGGGATTAAAGGCGTGCGCCACCACCGCCCGGCCAGAGAGCACTCTTGCAGAGGAACCAGGTTCTATTTCCAGCACCCACATGGTGGTTCACAAACATCCATAACTCCATTTCCAGGGGATACCCTCTTTCTAACCTCTATAGGTACCAAGCACACACATGGTACACATATATGAAGGCAACACTTACATATAAAATAAAATGAATACAACTAAAGTCTAAAAATGAATAAGTTCTGGTGTTGTATTGCCCTGGAAGAGGTCTATAGTTAACAATGAATTGTAAATTTCAAAATATCTATAAAAGATAATACTAAATGTTTTTGTCATATAAAAATTTTAACACTTGAGATTATAGGTATGCTAAATTTCCTGAATTGGTCATTCCACAATGTATATATATAAGGAAATACCAAACTGTAGCTTACAAATATATGAGATTGCTATTTATCAATTAAAATTAAGATTAAATAAAAAAGACGATATATCTGCAAAGGGAAAATTATTCAGCAACCAAAGAAAGAAAACTACCAATACATGCTACAATTAGGATAAAGTCACAGTACATGCTAAGTGAAAGGCAACATACCTTAAATGTTACATAGTGCATATTTATTCCTATTGAGTATCCATAAATGTAAAATTGTGCATAGAATATTAATTATTTTTCTAAGATTGGAAATATTCATTAAAATACTGCAAGCAGATACAGATATTTCATATATTCTAAAAATGGGTTGTAGCAATTAGTTGCACAACATTCTAAATTTAATAAAGATCATTGAATGGTCTACTTTGAATGGGTACATTTATGGTACAAAACTATACTTCACTACAACTTTTTAAAGAAGATAACATTTAGCTGGGTGTGGTGGTACATGCCTTTAATCCCAGCACTCTGGAAGGCAGAGGCAGGTGAATCTCTGTAAATTCAAGGCCAATTTGGTCTACAAAATGAGTTCAAGGACAGCCAGGACTACATAGATACACCCTGTCTCAAAAGAGAAAAAAAAAGTAACATTGTATTTGGTTTGCCAGCTCTTTCTCCTCTGTGTTTGAATGACCAGCAATATACCATGTAGGGGCAATTTTTATTTCTGAGAAATAAAATATACCTTTATATATTGAATTAAAAATATAGATGTAACCAACCGTCTTATTAAATAAGAAAGACAGAAACAATGTAAAAGAGATAGTCGAGAAGTCAGAGCTCAGAGCTAAAATCTCACCCTTCCTCCTGCTGTCCCAGCTTCGCGGAAAGAGGCCTACTTCCTGTCGGTTGGTTTTTTTATAGTATGTTGTTCTGCCTTCTCATTGGTTGTAAACCCAAACACATGACTGCCTCGTCACTGTCTGAATGTACAGCCCCCTAGGTCTTAAAGGCATATGTCTCCAATGCTGACTGTATCCCTGAACACACAGAGATCTTATGGGATTAAAGGCGTGTGCCACCACCGCCACACTCTTGCTATGGCTCTAATAGCTCTGACCCTGAACACACAGATATCTATGGGATTAAAGGCGTGTGCCACCACCGCCACACTCTTGCTATGGCTCTAATAGCTCTGACCCCCAGACAACTTTATTTATTAACATACAATCAAAATAATATTTTAGTACAATTAGATTACCACCACATTTCCCCTTTTCTATTTTAATAAAAAGAAAAAAAGCAAAAGGTTATAACTAACAAAAGAAAAACTATATACAAAAGTACAATAACTATATACAATATATACAAGTAATAAATACCTAAACAGGTATTTGACAAATCAGAGAAAACAATTTCATTATCTATCCTATTTTGGTAAATCCAAGATGTATCTAATGTACTTTTTATCCTAATTAATTTTTAACTATAACTAACTAATCTTCAACCATAACTAACTAATCTTCAACTCCCTCAGAGACCCAAGAAGGGAATAATTAGCTAACAAAAATAAAAAACAGGAAGTGCATGTAAGCAACTTCCAAAAAATTTGTGAGTTGACAGAAACAGCCAGCTGCCTGGGCAGTCACCTGAGGTTTCTCCGTAGTGTTGGGGCATCATCTTCAGCCTATAGGCTTAGTGTATCTGACAGACTCATTTGTGATGTAGGATGTATACAAGGTCAACAGTTCAACTTCACATTGGGTGAGAGCAGTCCACGTACCAGAAACACCTGAATTCTACTAGTGTCCTGTCATGATTCAGGATTTTAAATTCTGGAAATTGTTGACAGTTTTTAAATTATAAAAATTCTTCAGACAAAACTTTCTAGTCTTTCTATTTAAGAAGCAAAATTATCATTAAATGTATTTCTTACTTTATAACTTCATAGCTCTTTAAATTTAAGATATAAAAGTTTAGCAACTTATGATGCCATACAACCCTGAATTGTATGACAGAATTATTTATACATACTTTCACAGTGTCTAATTAGTGATGACTTATCTTGGTTCTTAGGAAATATGTGTCCTATATGTTCATAAACCTTAGTCTAATCAATAATGCTTATATGTTTGCTTTGTATGAACTTCTAAAAACACCTAGAATTTTGCTTTCATGCTCCATGATTATTATTTCTTTGAAATAAACAGACCAAATAATTGTCCTTTTGATTTAAAGTTCCAAAATTATCATTTCTGATGAACTAGATAATCGTTTTAATGTAGATTTTTAATTTGAAGTCATTTTTTATTTCTGCCAGCAGGTGGAACCCTTTAGATTTATTTTGCCTCCCAGCACTGGATTAAACCAACCCTTTGTGATCCATTTTCATTTTTAAAAATAGTTTCATTTAATGTTTGTTTCTGGAACAACATGAGTATGCAAGAATAGTCAATATATATTCTTTACAAAAATTTTTCATTAATGGAACTCACATTAATATATTTAATTGAAGTTACAATTTCACAGACACTTGGTCAAATTACCCTTTTCATGGGGTAAATTCTCAAGATATTCTTTGTTTCTTCAATGGTAAAGAAATACATAACCCAAGGAGTCTCCATTCTATAGAATAAGGGCTTTCTAACGCTTTCTATATCCAGATTTGTGGGACTTGCACTGTCTATCAAAACTATCCTTCACTATAGTGGTGCAAAGACACCCACAGATAATATGTGGGTAGGTTTGTGTTTTGGATCATGGTTTTTTAATTTACCCCTGCTCTTGGCCAGCACCTCCTAAACTTGAATGCGAATGTGAATCAATAGGATTTGTTAAAATTTAGATTGTGAGGTCAGTTCTTCAGAGCATATGATTAGGCACATCTCTGGAAGGACTTAAGGATATGTACTATCAATAAGCTTCTAGGCTTCTAGGTGTTGCTGATGAAGTTGGTTCCAGGTACAGACTTTACCCTGTGAACCATACTTTAGGCCATATCATCATTTCTGCTGCTTTATTATTTGTTTTTTTAATGTTTATTTGTTTGTTTATTATGTGTGTATAATGTGTGTGTGTGTGTGTGTGTGTGTGTGTGTGTGTGTGTGTGTGTTACATGAGTGCTGCCCAGAAGAGGACATTGGATCCTCTAGAACTGAAGTTACAGTTAGTTTTGAACTGCCTGATGTGGTACTGAGAACTGAACCCAGGACCTCTGGAGGAGCAGCAAACTCTCAAAACCATTGAGCCATCTCTCCAACCCCCTGTTGCTTTATTTCTACAACATTTTTTTTTATAAACAGGTAAAACAGATATCAAAACATGAACTTGTAATAATTCCTAAAGAGACAATTTGTAAGGAAAGAGATTGGGTCAATGGGAAGTAAGACTTTATATTGTGACTTGCATGGTTCAATTATCACCATCTATTAAAGGAGTGTACTATTTTTTACTAAGGATGATGCTACAGAAAATACCTCTCACAGAGGCTCACAGGCTGAAAATGTGTTGACATTAGTATGAGAAGGTGAGAAAAGAATCACCCACCACTGCTTTCATCCTGACATAATCTCTATATTTTAATGCATGTTTTTACATAGCTGAAATCATATTGCACATTTAACTTTGAAATACAGTTTCTTAAGCATAGTGATCAGAATTGCAACCCTTGTGATTAAATACTATTTGTAAACATCATTTTTTATTAGATATGTAATTTCCATTACATATAAGTATATTTTAGCAACTGTTCCTACCCCATCCATAATTCTTGGATATTTCTGTCTCAGTGTTTATTAGAAATAATCTTTCAATGAATATCTTGGTGCATAAATTTGTCTTCATTTCAGATTTCTTTCAAAATGCACAGAAATAGAAATACTGATATTTTTAAGGTTCATGATGCATATTTGAGGTATCTTGGTTATAATCTTAGCTCCAGTGCATCAGAGGGACAGCTATACTACACCTATCCAGCACTGGCCATTTTCACTACTTTTCTTTGTTACACACACACAAACACACACACACACACACACACACACACACAGAGAGAGAGAGAGCTGTGATTGGATTAATTTTCTCAATTATTTGCGAAGAAATCCCCTCTCCCTTTTTGTGTCCTGAGCCAATACACTATTCCACTGTTTGTCCATTCATGCTGCTATAGCGAAATGTCGTAAACTGAATGGCTTAAAGACAACAGAAATTCCTTACAGTTCTAGAAACCAGAAGTTCAAAATCAAGGCACTGCCATGTTGTGTTGTGGATCTAGGGAGGACCTGCTTTCTTGTTTTTAGATGATGGCCTTTCCTTGTGTCTCATAAGGTAACACAACAATAACAAAAAGTGTAGGACATAGGACATCTCCTTGGGTCCTGTTTTATAAAGGCCCAAATCCTGTTCATGAGGCCTGTGGTAGTTGGTTTTAATGTCAACTTGCTACAAATTATAATCACCTAAGTAGAGAATCTCAATTGAGGGACTGTGCTGATTGCCTTACCTGACGTGGTAAGTTCCACCTCAAATGTGTGTGGCACCTTCTGGTAGCAGACCAGATAAAAGGTCAAGGCAGAAGGAAGATGATTCACCTTTTGTTCCCTTGGCCTTTCTTCTTGCCTTTGAGTTGATTCCCTGTGTTGCTGTGGCCAATTTCCCCACTGATACCAGAACCAGCATTTCCAGGCTTTGGGGACTATGGATCAGCATCTCTCTAGAAACCGTTCAGGTTCCCAATGCCAGGTTTGGACTGCTGAGAAACACAGCCTCATGGACTGGGTGACTCCAGGGTTCTTGGCCTCTCCAGTGTAAGATAGCCACTGTGGAATTACTATGACTACCGAGGCACCCAGCCTTAAGAACCAAGCAACTACTCAGCCCCTCGGGTGTGAGACAACTGTTATTACTATTTCAACATTAGATGATTTCATATATATATATATATATATATATATATATATATGTGTGTGTGTGTGTGTGTATGTATATATATATATGTGTGTGTATGTATATATATACATATATATGTATATATAATATGTATTATATATAATATAATATATATTATGTGCATAATTCACTCATTCTATCAGTTCTGTTCCTCTAGAACCCTTACTAATTCAATGCCCTGGAGACTTATTTAAAAGCTCACCCATAGCAACACCATCACATAAAGAATTCGGTTTCAGCCGGGCGGTGGTGGCGCACGCCTTTAATCCCAGCACTCGGGAGGCAGAGGCAGGCGGATCTCTGTGAGTTCGAGGCCAGCCTGGTCTCCAAAGTGAGTTCCAGGAAAGGCGCAAAGCTACACAGAGAAACCCTGTCTCGAAAAACCAAAAAAAAAAAAAACAAAAAAAAAAAAAAAAAGAATTCGGTTTCAATATATGAATATTGGTAGGACACAAAAACTCAGATCACAATACCTATTTGCTCTTTCTGACTCCCTTCAATCCCGACACACACACACACACACACACACACACACACACACACACACACGCACGAATGCACGCACGCACTTTCAAGACACTTGGTTTCAGTGGCAAGCATGGCATTCCTTGAGGTGACTGGTGATTTGGTACTTGTGCGTACATCTACAAAGGCGGAGAGCAGAAGCCCTTCCCAGGGCAAAGCTGCATCTGAGAACGGTTCAGAACAGAGCTCTCCAGCAGCTTCTCACCCTGCACACAGTATAGCTTGAGTCAAGCTGTGTGTGCTTGGCCGAGACCAAACAGGACAGAAGAAAGGCTGATTTCACTTCTGGAAGAAACCACACATGTGTGGCTGTCACTCTAACATTTCCTGCCTCAGGAAAATTTCCCCGAAGACCACAGAGAAGAGAGAAGCATCATGAATCTCTGTTCCACTTGACTTTGAACACAGTTTTTGATGACTAGTTCCTTTATACCTGTCTTGGTTTGGGCTGGAGTTTATTTATGGACTAGTCTGTAGCTCTCTCCTTGTTTCCTCCAGAGGCCTATGCAAGATTATCTCACAGAGTCACAAGTTCAACTGGGAACTGGAAACCCATCTGTCTTCATTAAAATTTATTATAGAGGAATGATAGGAAAGAAACATTATTGACTATACTAAAATAAAAATTGGTGACCATAATCATAAATTGTAAAACTATCCTCTGCTTTGTACTTCCCCTCAAATTGTTTTCAGTCAAAAGTCTGAGGAAAACTCATTATTGCAAAAGAAAAACAGCTCTGACCCTAGAAAAATTCAACCTACAGTGTCCCATCCAATGTGTTTTACCTTGCCTTCCATTATTCCCCAGTAGAATCTAACATTATAATCAAGACTGCCTTCTCATTATCCTTGAATCAACAGCCATGTCTATGTCTCATTGCATCAGGCTGTATTTCTTGGATCCTGTGATTTCTGCCCCTGGAGTCACTCTTACTTAACACCTCCTCATAAAGATCTGCTCCCTTTAGACCCAATATAAGCTTTAGACACTAAAGGAATTATCTTTCTCAGAGTTCTTGGGGCCTTCTACTAAGAATAAGGCTTTATTGCAAGTTATCAGGCATTAGCTAATTGCTGAAGATACTTGTATAGCCCTGGGTGAGAACGAGAATGCAAAGGAAGCATTAAGTTGCTATGGTCACATAGTGTAAAGAGAGATTGACTTGAAGTCCTTTCAAAACCCTTCCCCAACATGGTAAAGAATGATAAGGTTATTCTAACATACCCAAGAGAACTAAGATAGCAAATATTAAACTATATTCAGCAAGTTTCTTAAGGAGGTGTAATGCTGAAGTACCACAGCCAACCCAAGCCCCTAAGAGAGGCACTGTAGTAAATTTATGGCATGACTCGAATCTCTTTTATCATCAGGAAAAACAAGAACCCAAGAGTATTCCTCTTGACAGACTGCTAAATATCAGAGGGGGAAGAAATGGCCTCTGAAGATGCCAGGGCTGGCACGTGCCACCTCTGACATATTCTCCCTTCACCCAGCTACTAGATTTTGACAATTCAGAAGCATTGCATATGGACTTTGAACTGGACATTGGCAGAACAAGAAAATGATCTCACAATGATTTGACTGAGTTTCTGCACCTCAGCAGAATAGTCTCACTCCAAACTAAATTCAGTAAAAAACAAAAACTGACAGTTCGATTTCTTGTAAACTGACTGTATAGACCGAGACTACCAAATTTTTGTCATTTTCTGATCCTCTACTCCCAGGTAGGACAGCCTTCAGCTTCCATTAAGAAGATATTCAGAACTGATGAGCAAAGTTTATGCAAATGTATCTACATCGTGTGAATGTTTTGAACAGCTGGTGAAAATGCGTTTGCATCACATGTTTAAGTTGGTAGTCAAAGGAAGCCAAAATAGTTGATCTACTATGGCTACAGCATTGCTAGCTTGACCAAATTTTGCAAGGCGAATAACAGCAGCAGACACAAGTTTCTGTATTTATATTTCTTCTGGAACTTCATGAAGAAAAACATGAAACTGTTCAGAGTTATTTTAACATTAAACACATTCATCCTCAGAACTGAAAAATGCTAATGCTTTCCTATGCCCATATGCTGAATAAAATTCAAAGTAAATAGAGCTAGCGTATTTTTGGAATTGCTACTATAGTCATCAAAGCAATTAAAAGCTCATCCCAAGGTAGTTATTATAGAAGTATTTATTGTTATTTATGTGTCTAAAGAAGAGATGCTTCTGTAGTGGTATTATTGTACACACATGAACAACATAAAAATCAAAACAATATATCTATTTCAAAATTTTCTGGATTAGTTTTAAGGCCTAAAATATTCTGATAAAATATCTTAGGGAGGAAATCTTTTCTGTACTATGACATATTTAATACTTTAAAATTATGCTTACAGACATAAAAGAATCATTGGATTAAAATAATAATATTTGATTGTTTGACTTACACCTATGAGCCTTAATTTATTTGACTAGCTGTTGCCATGACCTTCTCATAAATTAGAAGGCTTTAAAGAATTAATGGCACAGTTCATCCTGTTTTATTACATAGTTTACCTTTTCTGATATATTTACCAATATAGAAAGAAACACATTTAAATTCTGCTATAGCAACCTTATCTCTATTGTGCTGAATATTATTCTAAAAAATAAGAATTTTCTGAAATCACTTCATAGTTATATAATTATTCTCATATGGGATACTTTTTGTGTTTAATCACGGATTAAACATACATCAGATTTAGAAAACATCTTATAGTGTCCCTTATATTGCTACGTGTTTTAGGTTTGAGCGATGCTATATGCCTGGGAAATTTTCATTATAATCTTGAGATGGTTTCCAGGCAGCCTTCCTAATTTCCTTAAAACATGTAGACAATATAACATGCAGAAATATGTTAGCTAAATATAAATCAGGCAAAAACTACTAAATAACTTATAATAGCCACATTGAAGAAGTTGCTGCCATGCTTATGAATGCCCGAAATATATTACTGGTAGTGGCCATTCTTCCACTATGCTGTGAGAATATACATGCTGTGGGTATGAAAGGAGCCTGTATGCAGTCTACACCTTCTCCAGCACACTGTAATAGTTATGTTGACATGTCTGGTCAACCCTATAAAGCCACGATTCTCCCCTAGATGGACTCTTGATCTCAGATCTTGGATTTTGACCTATTTCACTCAGCAGTCCACATGTACTTCCTTATTGTGGTCAAGTATCTATGCCACCCTGCATTTTCCACAATGTCTTTGAGTATCACTCGACATTATTAAAAGGAACAAGACCAATCTCAGCTACCAATAGGTTTTTCTCTTCCAAAAGGTGCCTGGAACTCCTTCTCTTTTCTAAATATCATATTGGATTTATCAACAATACATGAAGCCTAGATCACCAAGGATTGACATTGTCATGCGTGAACTTAAACAGGGAGAAACATTTCTTCTCGTAGGTTTTGACTGGATCAGTGTTTTAGGTTGAGTGCAGTTTGTTTGGGGGCTTTAAGAAAACCACCTCTTTGTTGTGGTGAAGCTGCCACTGAGTGCCTGGCATGTCCACAATCTCATCTTGGTAAAAATGAAAACATCTATAGTCTCATTTTGAAGACAGCCTCCTGCTTCTATTAGCTTTTTCTATCAGATAAAAAAAAAAAAAGAAACAAGCCTTTATTTCTTAGTGATATTGTATTGATTTAGCTCATGTATCAATAGGTGCACAGGATGGGCCCATGGAGGTGACTCAGCTGGGATACTTACAACTTTAAAGTATCTCTCGTTATTTTCCTGGGTCCTATAAACTGGTCCCAGCAATGGTGGAGTACATAAAAGAAGGAACACAAGTCCCTTTAACCTTCACTGAGGCTCCACAACGGCATGTTGACAGGTCTACTCATTCATTTAACTAAAAAAGTTTACATGGTCAGGTTCAAAATAGGAGGAAGAAAAAAATTCTGCATCTTAAAACAGGAGGAAAGTGAAGTCCCATGGCAAATGGCATTGATTCAGGAGGGTATCATGATTTTCTGTACCACCATGAGCTTTTCTTTGTCTATCAATCATTTTGCTGTGTACCATAGGCTAACTACTTTTGTAACACAGACTGGGTTAAGAATCAATGTCTGATTGCTGAGCAGTAATCTGTTGCAGCTATCAATTTATGAGGTAATGGAAAGTAAGAATTCTGTATAAAATGAAACTTTGAGTTGGATGATTACTAGCTGATACCATTTGATATTTTTTGGCAGGTGGGGGATTCCGCAGCATACACAGAACTGAACAATCAAAGCAGGTAGAAGCTGAGGGACACAGAATGTAAAGGTAATGGACAGAGAGCATTAGGCACAGAGAATACTGGTCCCAAAGATGTCTAATCACCAGAGCCCCTGGACCTCACTTCCTGTGATAAAACGACTTTGCAAATGTGATGAAATGAAGAATTTTGAAATGAAGAGATTGTCTTGGATTATCCATGAAGGCATAATGTTATAGTGGTCTTTATGAGAACTCCGAAGTCAGTTGAAAAGGATGCCACAGATACTGTAAGAGAATAAATTTGTGCTGCTTCATTCCCACTGATAATTTGTTATAGCTGTAATCAAGAAATACAGAACCATGAGCACCCAAAGCTGTCTGTCAGAAGGAAGGAAGTACAGAGGAAGAGAACCCATTAACTGGCACCAGTAGTCACTACAGAAATGGCAAGAGTTGAGTCTCCGCGGTGAACTGATACAGGAAGCAATGGCTTTTGCTCTGTTCTAAGTACTCTACATTCTAAAGGGTCTTCTATTTCTCAAAGGGCCTTTAGCTTCTGCTACAAGTATTATCTTAGTTTTTCTCTAATTGATCTATGTTCTATATGCATATTTGAATACCAATCAACTGAGGTAAACTGAGTGAGATGGTGTTTATTATAACCCAGAAGAGGCTGGCCTGCAGTAAGGTGACTAGATCAGATGAGGACTTCACAACAGTGACATTATTAACTGCTTGCAATTTAATTCTTTATTCTAGGGTCTTTCCTAAGCAGTGTAGGATTTTTAGCACCAGTCTTGGCTTTCATCTAGTAAAAACCTCCTCATTTGCAGCCCTAGTTATGAAAATAAAAAATGTCTCCAGATATTGCCCAATGCATCCTGCTGTCAAACTCACTGCTGGTCAAGAATCACTGAATCTTATTGTATTAGTTAGATTTCTGTTATTATAACAAAACCCCCGAGATAATTAACTTACAACAAAAGAGAGTTAGTTGGGCTTACAGTGTCACAGTGCAGTCTGTAATTAACCAGTCCCATTGCTTTTGTGCACGTGGGAAAGCTGCCTGTTACAACAAGGAGTATGTGGCAGAGCAAAGCCAATCACTTTGTGAGAGAGAATAAAGACAAGGATGAAGAAGGGGTCGCAATTCTCCTATCTCCTTTAAGAGCTTACCCACAGTGACATGAAGGCCTCCCACATGGCCCTGTTGTTAATGGTTCATAGCACCTACTGGGAATTAAGCCTTTACCACATGGACTTTTATGGGACTTTCCAGATTCCAAATGTCAAACATTAATTTCAGCCTTCATATGTATTCTTTATTAATGGTGATTATTATTATTAAGATCTTTATCATATTACTTCTGACTAATGTTCAAGATTTTGAGAGAGAGCATCATTAGCTTTGTGGCTCTGAGGACATTTTCAATTCTGTTTGCTCAAACATTGCTATAAAATAGCAATGGAGAAATATTACCTATTTCATGAAATTGTGACAATTACTAAGTGCATTATACACATACACACATATACACATGCACACACACAGAAGCATATTCTCTCTCTCTCATGCACACCCCCACCCTACACACACACACACACACACACACACACACACACACACACACACACACTGAGCTCAGAATAGGAGTCAAAAACTTTTTCTGAAAAGACCAGGATAGTAAATATTTTAAGCTTTGTGGGTCATGAACTATCCATCACTTCTCGCTTCTATTGTCACAGTACAAAAGCATTCATACTCAATATGGAAACAAACTAGAGTAGTTACCTTTTAACAAAATTTATGTACCAAACCAAGGAACAAGCTCCATCTGATCCAATAATTGTGTTGACCCGTGGTTTGGAACATGCAGGTCACATAGTAAATATTCAGTTAAGCATTAAGTATTTATACCAGTTTCTACACCGGGTCTGACTCTCACCTGAAGAACAAAAACTTCCCAAAGGTCTTTACTATTTCAGTGATTTTCTTCTATAAGTGCTCAGACATGATGGTCTTCAATGGCAGTCTATAAAAAACAAAGACAAAAGTTGGAATTTATACAGGTAACACGTCCTTAAGTCATGTATCTTAACAAAATGGAGATGGATTAGAACCTTGACTAACAACTACGTGCTAGTTTAAAAAAAGTCACCTGAGCCGGGCGGTGGTGGCGCACGCCTTTAATCCCAGCACTCGGGAGGCAGAGCCAGGAGGATCTCTGTGAGTTCGAGGCCAGCCTGGGCTACCAAGTGAGCTCCAGGAAAGGCGCAAAGCTACGCAGAGAAACCCTGTCTCGAAAAAAAAAAAAAAAAAAAGTCACCTGAGATTGCACTTATATAGTATTGGTCCTCTACA
The DNA here is from genome assembly GCF_049852395.1 of Peromyscus maniculatus bairdii. NCBI lineage: Eukaryota > Metazoa > Chordata > Mammalia > Rodentia > Cricetidae > Peromyscus > Peromyscus maniculatus. Next base: position 33,706,806 of record NC_134863.1, read on the forward strand.
GAACCAACAAAAATGGTGATCTAAGTTCTTTCACCAACTTGCTTAACTGTTAAGTCTTGGAGAACTTTGAGTTAGTCCCAGTTGCACTTAGATTTCAAAAAATGGACAGTCAAAACTAAGCCCCAAATAGAAGAAAAACTGGACTATTCAATGGTGTGAAATGCATCACTAATACCTTTTCCTTTCTGATTGCTCATTACACTTTTTACAAGTATTATTTTTCCTGTCCGAGCCAACCAGTAGTTTGCAGAGAGAGAGAAGTCTCATTTTAAAATATGACCTATCTCCTAGACACAGCTGATTCGCTTCTGGGGTGAAGTTCTGGTCCTTCTTCAGCCAATCTTCTTCCTCTTCAGGAGGGATCCTCCAGATCCTTCTCCAGTTTTCAGTAGAATGGGAAGTGGCATTATAATCAGTTTATGCCAATCTTCACTCTGAGACCATATATTTGTATAGAGACCCACTTAGTGGTGAGGGGGGAAAAAGAGGAAACCTACTTCTAGCTTTATCTCCACAACCAGAAAATTAGCCTTTAATTAGTGTAATTAAATACTTACACATGGTTCTGGGCTTATAGTCAAGTTTTTTAAAAGTTATATTAAAAATTTGTCTCAGTTACTATGAGGAACGATAAAGGAGGTTTTGTAGCTATTATTCAGGCCAACACTCTTATGTTAGAATTCTACCCTATGAGTTCCTTAGAACTGTATTACTCATCGCTCATCTCACAGTCCAGATCCCTTCCTGCCATGAGGTCTCATTTGGTGTACAAGTTAATTTTCCTTTTTAAAATAATTTTATTATTGATGTGTGTGTATGCATGCATGTATGTGTGTATATGAGTGTGTGTGTGTGTGTGTGTGTGTGTGTGCATGTTATATATATGCACATGTATGTGGTTACCTATGGAGGCCAAAAGTGAACATCAGATCCCCCAGGGTAAGAGTTATGGGCAGTTGTGAATCTCTGGATGTGGATGCTGGAAACTGAACTCTGGACCTCTACAAGAGCAATATGTGCTCTTAACAGTTGAGCTGGTTTCTCCAGCTTAGTTACTTTCCTTGCTGATTTGACAAAATACTATAAAAAAGCAACTCAAGGATGGAACAAAGGTATCATAGGTTCAGCTGTCGCCTTGATCCAAATCTGGAGGCACCAGGGAAGAGGGAATGCCAACTGGAGTTGCCTCCATAGCATTGGCCTGTAGACATGTCTGTGAGGCATTTTCTTGGTTGCTGATGGATGTTGGAGGGCCCAGCCCACTGTGGACAGTTCTGTCCCTGGGCAGGTGGACCTGGGTTATAAAGAAGGTAGCTGAGCAAGCCAGAAGGGGCAAGCTAGTGAACAGCTTTCCTCCATGCCTCCTGTCACCAACTGTATGAGTTTCTGCTCTGACTTTCTTTTGTGAAACCTTTCCTCCTCCAAGTTGCTTTTCTGGTCAGTGTTTCATATCGTAACAACAGAAGGTAAAATAGGACAGAAAGGTTTAATTTGCTTCACAGTCTGAGGATACAATCTTTTATGATAGGAAACTCTTGGAGACAGGGGCTTAGAGTGGCAGCCAGGAAGTCGAGAGCAGTGAATGCTAGTGTTCATCTCTCTCAATTTTATTCACTTCCCAAACCATACCTACAGAATGGTGCTGCTCACATTTAGGAGGAGACTTCCCACCTAATTAACTGAGTATAGGAACTCTCTCAAAGATGTTGCTCAGAGGTTAGTTTCCATGTTGATTTAACTCCCATCAAGTTGACAGTCAAGATTGTTTATCACACTTGGTTTTACAAAGCACTTACTAGCTGTATGCTTACTGCTATATACACACTGGTTCTGGTGCCCTATACTGCATGCTAACTCAGAGAAGCAGCCCATGAGGGCATTATATTCTATCATAGATTATGCCTTTCTTCTCCCAATACCCATTGATCAATGCCTGGGTGAAGAAAAGCTCAGGATTAAATGAGATTTGAATAATTAGCTAAATTAAACAGAGTTTCCCTTAGAAATATGAACTGCAGGAGATACTCAGAAGACAGAGATAAAAACAGACTCACAGAATTGCTGTGGAATAATCATTCTGTACACTGTGAATATGTATTGTTCTCACTGGTTAGTAAAAAGATGACAAGCTGGTAGCCAGGCAGGAAGTATAGGAGGGACAGCAAGACACAGAGGACTCTGGGAGGAAGAAGACTGGAGTCACAGAAGAGTCACCAGCCAGATGGAGAATGAGTCGAACACACAAAATGGGAGGTAAAAGCCATGAACCTTGGGGCAGCACATAGATTATTAGAAATAGGTTAAGTTGTAAGAGTTTGTTAGTAACAAGCCTGAGCTAATGGCTGAGCATTTATAATTAATATAAGCCTCTGTGCAGTAATTTGGAAGCAGCTGCTGGGACGAGAAAACTCTGCCTACACAGAATAAGTATATCACATTAATAATAGAACCCTGGTACTGGGTCCTTCTAGCTGCCTTGAATCCAGAACAAGATGCCATCAACCATAGCATAGAGCTTTATCCCAGAACTCCATGAGATCTCATCTTTTGCATTATGTGAGTTCAAATGAGAACTATCATTGAGTTCATTTGACTGGAAATGGAAATACCTTACTAAAATAGCTGTTATTACAAGCTTAGTTGTGTTTTGTAGTACACAGCAGACATTCCTTTTTATTTAGTATGACTATCAGCATTTTGCCTTTGTTAAGGCCAGGAATATTATGCATCCTCCCCAAGGAGTTAGCTCAGTCTTCCAACACATTGAGATCCTCAGAAACAACATAATAAATTGGACTGACAGCAGTCCCAGTGTGCTTTCTAAACTCAATTTTTTAATTATACTAAAATGTATTTGCTATCTATTATATGTAAAAAAAAGTGACAGCTGAATATTTCTTTCATATGTGAGAAGTCCTCCAAGATGTCTTCTAAGACTAAAAATGAGCATAACAGGTTATCTGTTATTTCCATCTGCATTTGATTTACTTTCTGATAGAAATCAGCCAGTAACTTCCTTAAGCAATGGCTATGTATTCATAGAAGCAAATGTCTGTTGGAAGAGTTTTATACCCCTCTGTTCTTTGTAGAAATAAAAATCATACCTGGAGGTGTTCAAAAAAAAAGTTCAGCAACCAAACTACACAGCATTATAGTGAGAAATGAGGGGGACATAGAAAATACTGAGTGACTGTATTATTAGCTGTATAGACCCCCCACCCACCAGCCACACTCACTCTCCGGATTGAAGGAGGAGAGGAGGGGGTTTTATTTACTAGACTTCAGCCCCGCCCACATCATGACAGCACACCAGCTGCTCATTATATAGAAGTATACAGAATAGCTCTGCAAGGTTTAAATTTTTCTCGTCTGTGCTGTTTTGACATTTTCAACTATTAATCTTTAATAGAAAAGATATATCAAAAGCAGGGTACCTTGGAAGTATTTTATTTGGCAATATTCTTAAATTATATTTCATAACTTTGATCCTTTCCTGGAAGACTCTTGAATCTCAAACTTTTACAATATTTTAAGAATCAACTTTAAAAAAATTGCTCAGTAAAGATCCTAGAAAAGCAATCATATAACATGTTTTAGAAATGCTTGCAGGATCAAATTACTTGCTATTTTTTTCTAATTAAAAATTGACCTAAGTGTTCCCCTTAATCCCAGAAACCAGCCATGAACCCTTTTCTATTTGCTTAAGTTCATGTCTCAGGCATTAGGGCATTTATGTTGTTTGAAAACTAAGCTAAGTTTTACATGACAAGAAAGGACTGGGAAAATCTTTCTTATTCAACCAGTCTCTCCTACACCATGATTATTTTCTTTCATTTTACATCTTCAGAAAAACATATCTTTTATTTTGCATAGCAGTATTGCCACAAATCTCAACGTTTACTGCCCATTGGAAAATATTAGCTAATTCTTTCATATTCCAAATAAAAAGTCAGCTTTTACAGTTTAATTCTGAAATGTAATTATTTTAGTCAGTATGTCCATGGCAGTAGACATGACTAATTTCCATTGAGGATATAAAATGGGACAATTAGAGATGTGATCTAAAAGCCTATTACAGGCTTTTATATCACTTTACAGTAGCTTTCTGTGCTTTGCGTATCCTGATTAAAAACAAAAAAACCAAACCAAACTAAACCAAACAAAACAAAAAAAAAACCAAATTGGATTTTGTGCTAGCCCTGCCTCAAATAAATCTGGTGATGCCATAGTTGGGACAGTAGGTGTTGACATATGTTTGTGTCACACTTTGATAATTGTTGGGGCACTTTAAATGTTTTCAATATTATTATTATATCTGACATAATATCTTTGATATTGTTATACCACAAATGGGTCCTATATTGGAATGGTGAACTTGGTTAACAACAATATCGAAATCTGACCAATCAAATATCTCTGTGTGCTCAAATGAAGGAAAAATCAGGCACTTGTAATTTTTAATCAAAACTATGAATGAGGATTGAGCTCAGTGGTTAGAAGGTTTGCCTGGCATATGTGAGGTCCTAGGTTCAAACCCCTGTTCTCTCTCTCTCTCTCTCTCTCTCTCTCTCTCTCTCTCTCTCTCTCTCTCTCTCTCTCTCTCTCTCTCAAAAGTAATATTAGGAATCTGAGGAGAATATGTCAAAAGCCAAGAATAGTCACCTGGCAACACAGAATTTGTCAAGCTGTGACTGCAAAGGGAATGTTCCTGGAAGAAATTAGAAGTTCTACTTCAGAGAATATGCGTAGTTGATAATAAGTAAAGCAATGTAATTATAATTCTAGATGTGGAGAAAGTTTTAGTTGTCTGAAGAGATCAACCAGCTACAGAATTACCTTAGGCCAAAGCCAAATCAGAGAAGTCCTAACTAAAGTCCTTTATGAAGGTAGAGAGTTAAGGAACACACAGAAGAAAATATAAAGCTAGCAGGCAGAGGTAGGGTTCTTGGGGTGTAAGGGAAGATGACTTTTTAACGTAAGAAATGCCAAGATGATGCAGCAAATGCTGAGCTAGAAGCTGTAGTAGGTCTTTGATTCTAGTCAGGATGATGGATGGTGGCTATACACAACCAACAGAGTTGAGTGTAAACAAGGCATCCACATAGAGGAAGGTGTTAGCTGGGACTACTTTCTCCTCCTAAGAAGAAGTGCCTGCTTTCAAAGCTTCCGACACCAGCCAAGTGTTGGTCTGGGCTAATGCAGCTGTTGACTTCAAATTGAAGCCAATGCTCACTTACCGTCGGGAGAGGACTCCAGCCTATGTTCTATAAATGGAACAACAAAGCCTGGATGACAACACATATGCTTACAATATGGTTTACTAAATATTATAAGCTCACTTTTGAGACCTACTGATCAGAGGAAAAAATAAAAACCAAACCAGATTTCGTTCAAAGTATTACTACTCAGTGACATTAGGCTTTGGTCAACCAAGAGACTCTGAATGAGATACAAAATGGGATTAATTTTGTTTCTTCTAATCTGCATCCCACAGATAAAAGAGTCATTTTGAATTTTACTTATATTTTCTCTCTCTCCCCCCTTCTTTCCTTCTTTCTTTATTTCTTCCTTTCTTTTTCTTTTTCCCTTGGACAAAGCCTCACTCAAGGGAATCTTCCTGCCTCTACCTCCTAAGTACAGGGATTTCTGGCATGTGTCCCCACCCCGCACCCCCCAAAAAAACCATTTATTAAAACTACAGCTTGGGGTGTTAAGGCAATAGCTTAGCTAAAAGGGCTTGCCTCACAAGTATGGACTCAGGTCCCTAGCACACATATAAAGCACACGTGGGCTGTGTGCACTTGTAATCTCGGAGCTGGGGATGCTGCAGCAATAGAAGTCCTGGGGCTTGCTAGCCAGCTTGTCTTGCCAAATTGATGAGATCCAGGTTCAATGAAGGATAGTGTTTAAAAAAAAAAAAAGGTAGAGAGGAAAAACACCTGGCATCAACCCCCTCCTCTCTCTCTCACACAGGAGCACACAAACACATAAACATACACTACACACACACATACACAAACTAGAATTTGTCCCAGTGATATGCTTTTAGAAAGGTCCACCACTCTAGATTCCATTGAGACTGCTTATGATTGATGAGAAGAGGTCAAAATAGAAACACTAATAGGCATTTGGAAGAAGCTGGTACTGGTCTTTATGAATGACAGAAGAGATTCCAGACTGAGTGGAAGAATTAATTGCAGATGTGATAGAAATACTAAAAAATAGAAGTGGAGTCTGCAGGTTTGACTAAGTTGCTCTAATTCTGTGATGGAACCTTAACAGGTATTGAGTAGCTGCTTACAGATAGGCAGTGAACGTTATTTTTTTGAGATAGAATCTCCCTGTGAATATACTATGATTGTTGCTGAAATGACAAATAATTTGTGTCATTGTATCAATGTAGTTGACAAAATAGCAGTAGGATTTGCAAAGACTGTCTCCAGTTTTCAAAGGAAGTTTGAGGACAAAATACTATCAAATTTCATCATACACTACCCAGAAATCTTTCATGGAATGGCCAGTTGATGAAACAAACTCCATTGCTGTTTCATTTTAAGAAAATACCACAATCCAAAAATCTTCAAAATCAATGTTGTTCTTAATGACTACCCATCAACACTGAGCCACAAGTTCACACTAGCAAAGTGGCAACGACTCACTGAAAGCTCCAATCGCCATTAGAACTTTAGTAACTGAATCTATTTATGTACATTGATTTGTAGACATGATGCTTAATAAATAACTTTAGAATGCACTGGTACAAGAAACCAAAACTTTTTGTGACTTGTTTTTATTGAGAAATGCACTTTACTCTAGCAGTCTGGAACTGAAACTGAAGTATCTCTGAACTATTCCTCTATAACATACAACTATTGTTTGGATTCACCTCCAACCACCTTTCTGCCAACAGAACTCCTTTTAGCCTCTGCACTGAATCCAATGGAACACAGAAGAACTTGATGCTTGAGAAAGCCTTAGCAGAGGAACTATTCCTATGCCAACTTCCAACCCCAGGACTTTTGATAAAACAATAAAGAAACATTCTGGGACCATGGGCTATTACTTTTTCCTCATTCCTTCTTACCTTTCATTTATCATACAGAAGCCATTGGGCTTGGGTTCCACTAATAAAACTCCTACTCCAGAGGGTTCTCCAGCTTAGTAGAAACCAGCTAGCAGAGTTCAGATTCCAAAGACACTAGATCCAGGATAGGTAATGGATGACATTGGTATTCACAGAATGAAATATAGAACTGTCTTAGGGTTTCTATTGCTGAGAAGAGACACCATTACCAAGGCAACTCTTGAAAAGAAAAACATTTAATTGGAGCTGGCTTACAGTTTCAGAGGTCTAGTCCTTTATCTTCATGGAGGCATGCAGGCAGACACGGTGCTGGAAAGGGAGCTGAGAGTTCTACATTTTGATCTACAGGCAGCAGAAGCAACTGTGTGCCACACTGAGTGAAGCTTGAGCATAGGAGACCTCCAAGCACACCCCTACAGTGACACACCTCCTCCAACAAGGCCACACCTACTCTAATAAAGCCACACCTCCAATCAGTGCCACTCTTTATCGGGGGTATTTTTGTTCAAACCACCAAAAGGACTACTGACAAATTGTTCAAAGATTGGTCATTTTGCTCTGGTGTAATGTGCCCCCACAGGGTGTGAAACATTACAACAGCTTCAGATGACACACAAAAGAATCGGTAAATATGTCCCAGAATTTTGATGAAACCTCGTAGCTGAAGTTTTCTCCAACTCTCCAGCTACAAAACCTTATCCAAATTACCACTACATCTAGATTTCTATCTGCTGCATGAACCAATAAACTTGTTATTTACTAGTAATTAACACTTGTACCAAAGATCACATAGCTTTTACCTGAAGCTTTTGTCATTTTTGTTATTATATGTTAATCATGTCAGAGTGAAATAAAACAAAGCCACTGTAAAAGATAGCAAGAGCATCTGATTGCTGTTGACATCCCTTGAGGTACCTTCTCTAGTGCAAATCAATGGAATGTCTTTTCTCATTTCCACTTGTCTAAAGTGGGTTTATTCTACTTGCAAAATGCAGTCCTCCCAATTCATTATTGTTTCTAAGTTGTATGATACAGGGACCCTGAGAAATTATTCATGTATTCTTTTATTGAAAATCGTATCATGAGAAATAAATTTGAAAATAGAACAGGAAATGAAACAAACACCTTGTTCTTTCAGAATTGAGTAACTACTGGTCAGAAAAACTCTATTTTTTTTTGGTTCAAACAATCAATTTCCAATTTTAACAGCTAGTACTGACTAAAATGTTCATGCAAAGTTAAAAACTGGCTTGAATTCTACTGCCTTCATGGTATTTGCTTAATGCTGCTTCTGTGATCCCATCAGGTAATTATAGGTTGCTCTAGACTCTAGGCTCCAAAGGAGGCTTAAGGCCTCCCCTCTCTAAAAACACCATCAAGACAAAGACTATATGTATTAATATTAAGAGCTTTGAGAAGCTTAAGGGCTAAGAGCCTAAATCTTATAGAGGTTTGGCACCCATGAGGCTTCATTTTTCTTTCTTGCTGATTTTTTGTTTTTTAATCTCCTCTCTGGAAATTTTCTTTCGAAAATTAAAAAAGAATTACTTGTTTACATTTCTTTCTCCCTCCCTCCCTCCCTCCCTCCCTCTCTCCCTCCCTCCCTCCCTTCATTCCTTCTTTCCTTCCTTTCTTCCTTCCGTGTGTGTGTGTGTGTGTGTGTGTGTGTGTGTGTGTGTGTGCACGTGTGGATGCCATGGTGCCTGTGGGTGCCAGAAGACAACTTGTGGGAGTTGGTTCTCTACTTTGTGAGCTGCAGGAACCGAACTCAGATTGTCAAGTCTTGCTGGTCTGTGCCTTTACCGACTGAGCCACATCACCAGCGCCCCCTTCTATAAAGTTTTCTTCTTTGTAGGAAGATACTACTCTAGACTTCTCTTGCACAAATTCATTGCTAGGGGAGCTTTGATACCTTTGTGCTAGCTACTTTTGTTTGCTGTGACAAAAATTGCTGTCAGGAATGACTGCAGGAAGAAAGGATTTATTTTTAGCTTACAGTTTCAGAGAGATTTCAGTCCATCATGTGGAGAATAGAATGATTGTGGGAGTAGTTATCTGCAGCAGTGGGGGTGTGAGGCAATGGCTCTTCACATCACGGCTGACCAAGAAGCAGAAATGATTGGATTGGAACCAGGGGTAGGTACAGCCTCCAGAGGCTTGGCCCTCCTGATCTCCTTCCAGCAGCCAGGACCTCACTCCCCAAGGCTCCACAGCCTTTAAAATGGTACCATAAGCTGGAGAGTGAGCATTAAAAATGAGCCTATGGTGGACATTTGAGATTCAAACAGTAACAATCTTTGAAATGTTTTCCTTATTCCTCCATACTTTCTTGGTCACTGCTACCCCTACACCCCGACAAACGAGCAGAATATTTTATGATGGCAATCAGACAAGCAGACCATAAATACATCGATTAAAATAGAGAATGAAAAGGAGAGCATCTACAGAGGGAATATTCCCTCTAGACAATGGGGAAGATATCATAAGACAATTCTATCACATAATAAAGAATGCTTCTTCTATAATGTAGGTGGCAATCACCATACCTTATTTTACATTCCATGAATTTGCTGTGATTTTAACCTGTATCTAGCTTGCATAGCAATTTTAAAAACTAATTGCATATGTAGCCACTGGATACTCAACAAAGATTGAATGGGATTATTACATTTTTTTACAGTAGGCTGCTTGTTCCACAAGGCCAGACAACCTAATTTGTCCTAATACACCAAATATTCAGCAACATTAGTTTTTCAGTAAATACTGTCCAAGATATATAAAACTTGTAAGAATTTAAACTTCTATACAACAGGAAAAAACACATTTTTATTTATTTACAGTTTAAAGTATATACAAATCAAATTTAAATCATTAGGTATATGTATAAATATTAGTAATGTAATAAAGTGGTATTTTTTAAAGATGTTTTCTGCATTCACAGTAAATAAAAATTTTATATTGTCTGTGAATTTGAGGGCTAAACAGAACAAACAATAACAACAACAACAACAATGTGAGCACTCTAGTATGTAAAAAGTCAAGTAAACCAGGTTGCTCATAGTTAATCAGGAGGTAGATCTTGGGAATTAAGTCTTACTTAGGTCTGTCCTTTGGTTTTCTGTTCCTCTATGGAAGAACTTGAATTTGTTCACTTTTACTACTAATGCGGGAAGCACTAAAATGGTTGAGGATTGAAAAATACTAGGAGTTCTAGTAAAGACTGGTTACATACCCCTAGACATATTTACTTGTAAAGAACCACTTCTTTGCTTATTTCCCAAATTTGAAGCATCCCAGTTCCCCAAGAATATAATCACCTATTTCAAGCAAATAGTTCTCAGATGCTTTAAACAGTATTACTTTTTAATGAAATCCTTAGACACTTTAAAACCCCGGGCTCCAAAATCACTCTTCTGCTCCTAAACGAGTTTATCTGTAGCAATCATAACAGATTGTGTGTGTGCACACACATATGTGTATGTATGTATATATGTATTCAATGACATTTTTTCATTCAAAATTACAGTACTGCAGTTGCAGAATTTTGAATACTATTTGTACAATATGCAGCCTATGAGGGTTTACCGAACATGGTAAATTTAAAAATTAAGAAAAAAAATCCTAATTTCTTGTGTATGACCAGATGGGGGTGGGCATGCCTTCTTAATATACCAGGAAAGCAAAGTTAAATTAACATATTTATGTATTTACAATTGTGTCTCATGTAGGCATTCTGTTTAAAGTTTTATTAAATAAACTCAGCATCTGAAAATCCCTTATTTAGGTGCATTTCATAAACCTGCAAACATTAAAATTCTAACTAAGATAACAAACATTGGACTTACTGAGGGGGTCTTAACAAATCTTCCCTGGACATTGAATTGAGAACAGATCAAGTTTTGCTTGGAAAATTTGGGCTGCACCACTCAAAGGTGTCCTATATGCTTCACCTTCCCAAGTGATAGCCTTCACTGGAGGTACAATCTGGTTTGGGCACAGTTCACAGGGGTTGTGACCTCTGTCATCATGAAAAGTCATGTTCTTCAAGAAAAGCAAGTCTGCTCTTTTCTGATAATGTATAAGCAGAAAACAAAATATTCTCAGAGACTAGGCTGGCTGCATTTAATGAAAAAGAGAAAGAATGAACGTGACAGAGTTCATTTCTTCCCAACTAATATTCTTGATCTGACACCATTGCGTTTCATGTGCAAAGGAATATGTAATTAATCTTCGATTCACTGAAGACATTTTCAAATTGAAGCAGCTTAATGGTTTTTGAAAAACTGTGACCTGTTCTCTTAAAAACCTATTGATAAACAAATATTGTTTACTTTCTCTACCACCTTACTCATCTAAGTTCTCAAAGTTCTATGCCTTGGGAAATAATCCAGAAATTCAGCCATAGAAGTGCAGTGATTCTGTCCCTAATTTAAAAAATTGTTGTTACTATTTTCCTAGAAAATCAAAAATCAAAGTTAATTTAAAAATGTGAATCCTACATTCTGTAGTTTATCTGAGAGTATAATAATATGGGAAGAGGTCCTCTATTGTAAGCTGAATCACTGTTGCTACCAGCTAGAGATGTCCATATTTAATGTCTGTCCATATTCTAGTGCATGTACCACTTAGTTGAAAGGTCATTGCAGGTGTGATTACATTAAGGATCACATAAACCTATGGAGACCCTTCATTTTTAGTTCAGTTTAGCCTAAATGAATTTAATACGTGGGTCAGTCATTGGAACCCTTTCAAGGGAACTCCTCACTCTTACTCTAGGACTTCTGGGCAAAGATCTATCTTAACAACAATAACAAACCACAGGCCAAGATGGTTTTACAGATGAGTTCTCTCTTGGAACAAATCATCTTCAGGACATGGAAAAATTGACTATCCAATTCTACGAAACTACCAAATACTCACCCTAAAATTTGTGAAGATCATATAATGTCCATCTTATTATACACATCATTCTCAGATGGGAAGTGAAGAAGATAGAAAATTCCAAACAAAATTAGTAGTAAATTAGATACACAATCTTTATAGTAGCAGTAAAACAAAGAAACTTTATGTAGGAATGGACGTTTGAACATCAATAAAATTATAATTTAATGTATTACCAGAAGATGAATGATTATCACCTATAAATGTATCTAATAGAATTGAACATTTTATTAATGTTTAAAAAAACAGATTTTCAGACTTTGAATATATATGGCTTTTAACAAAATTTCCAAAAATAAATTTACCTAAAGGTGCAATATCAAACATTCACAAATAAAAATCGAAAGCACCTTAAGGACTGTTCAACATTATGCTGGAGATTCTGTTTAATAAAATACAATAAAAATACACAATAGGTTACAAATGAATTATAGGAAAAAACAACCCATATGATATGAATTTTGACAAAACCTAGAGAAATAAGTAATAAATGATAAGTAATAACAGAGTTTGCCTAGACATATGCAATATAAAAAAATATGCAATATAAAAAAAAATTCTATTAGCTGGGCGGTGGTGGCGCACGCCTTTAATCCCAGCACTCGGGAGGCAGAGCCAGACGGATCTCTGTGAGTTCGAGGCCAGCCTGGACTACCAAGTGAGTTCCAGGAAAAGGCGCAAAGCTACACAGAGAAACCCTGTCTCGAAAAACCAAAAAAAAAAAAAAAAAAAAAAAAATTCTATCAAGGCAGGTGATATATGTCTGCAAACCCACCCCTAAAGAGCACAGGCTCAGTTGGAGTCCAGTCAAGACAATACAGTGAAATGAAAGCCAGCTGGGCTGTAAAATATTTCTCATGATAATAATGAACCAGTCAGTCTATCTTAATGAAACTGTAAAATTGGCTGTGAACATCAACTAAGACAAGTGCTGAATTGTATGAATCTAATTACAGTACCTTGATCTATTACAAGAAATCATTTGCTCATGGACTATTAGGATTCATGGCAATTGCACCAGTTGTATTTGTGGCAATTGACCATACTTGACAGAACAACTTACAGGAGGAAGATTTTATTTCAACTCATTATTTAGAGGTTTGAGTCCGTGGTCATTAGGACTATGGACACAGGGCCAAATACTGTGTCAGTTACAGGATGTGGCATAGGAGGGTGGTTCACTGGAAACATAGAGAATGCAGGCTCTCTACTTCCTCCTATTTTACATTCTATTGTGTTGTGGACCCTAGCCAATGGGCATGGTGTCACCTACACCATTGGTCTTTCTCTTCAATATACCCTTTCTTGCCATGCCCACGCCGGTTTGCCTCACCTACATGCTTCTAAACCCATTACGTTGACATCATAGAGACTGATCTGGTTTTAGGATAACTGGATCTGTTGATTCAAATGGCTTCCTGAGCCTTCCAATCTGCTGGAAATTTATTTATTGTTTTCATTTTTCCTATGAGAGTACTGATCCTCCTCTTCACACCCACTTGTGCATGACAAATAGAACTATCAATTATATTCCCCACATCCTATCCATAAAGCACCCAAAGTTAATTTTTGTGTATTGTTTAAAGATCAGTTCTTCTTACTTCTCTAATACCATTCATCCAACAGCCCTCTCCCTCATGATCTCTGTTGCCATTCTGCAATCTTGTCAAATTGTCTCTTATGCAGGAGTCTTTATCTGGGCCTCTTTTTTTTTTTTTTTCTCTCCAGAAAATGTAATCAGTATACCACACCATAAATGTGTGTGTGTGTGTGTGTGTGTGTGTGTGTGTGTGTGTGTGTGTGTATTGCTCTTCTTCCTCTTCTAGCATCACATTCTTGAGTCCATCCTATTCTAATTATTTGAAGTTTTGTTGGAGACTGCTTATGGTTTTGGTATGACTCTTCCGTTTACAACAAAGCTTTGAGTAGAACAAAGAATGGGCATGGGAAGGAGTGTCTGGGTCCAGAGCAAGGGAAGACCAGGCATGGGAAGGAATGTCTGGGCCCAGAGCAAGGGAAGACGGGGTATGGGAAGGAGAGTTTGGGTCCAGAGCAAAGTAGGGTAAGCTTTTGCAACTCCAGGGAAGAAATACCAGGAAGGGCTTCAGTCTTCTACCACAGTGTGGGGTTGTGGTTCAAGGCAGATTTTATATAAAGTTTCCAGGGGCAGAAGGACTCGTGTTACATCTGGGGTACATGTGTGTTTATAAGCATCCTCCTTAAGTTGCTTTGGATATGAATCATCTAACCTTAATGTTTTGCATATTGTCCTGACAAATTTTGCTGTCTAGTTCAATTTTATGTCCCCAGGAAAGGAAGATTTTGATTTTCATATTTTTCATAGCTGTTAATGTGCTTTTTTTTGAATTAGTCAGCTCATGTATAGAAAAGCAGCGCCTATTCTCAAATTGCTACAAATATTAAGTGATGTGTTTCACATAAAAGCTCGTAAACTCCCTAATGGATCTAAAAGCCATCTCTAGTTGACAATAAGAGTAGCCATCATAGAGAATGGTTGGTTTTAGAAAAAACTGGGTCTATGGATTTAAGAAGTTCCCAAGTCTTTCATGATGCTGGACATTAATTGCTTTTAATGTTCTTCCTCTGAGTACTGGTCATTGAGGGTTCCTTAATTCTCCCTCAGATGTAAATATTTTATATTTTCTGATATTCTATAGCATATTGTCACATCACTGAGACTCTACTCCTAATGATGTCATTATTTTTATGTTACATAGCATATATAATTATGACATATAGGACATTATATCTGGTGTCCTTATTAGGATCTAACCCCCTGTGAACAGGAACTGATTTACTTAACTTTTGAATTCAATGTAATGATAAGTTCAGTGTATTTTAATTATTCCCAGCTTCTTAGGAGGGTGATATTTTATGTTGTATATGCCACACACAAACACAGCACAGTAATTTGTTACTTTTTTTCCTTCTAAGAAGGAGAGAACTCTGGAGAAAAGTGCCAGATCTAGTCTTAGTTTCTATAATCCTGTCCATTTAAAAATTTATTCAGTGTAAAGAATATACACTTAGTATTTGTTGAATGAATTAACAAATAGCATACCAGAAAGAGGTAAACCAACTGTGAATAGATGTCTTAAAAACATTTTTTTATAAAACCGTTTTCTAAGCAACCAATAGTCTTTTTATTTTTGATCAGTTTTGCTTTCTTAACCTTTTATTGACTTTTTGACCCATCATGTAAAAACGTTTATTATTTATTTTTGTGTTTGTGTAGGTACATGGTGCAAGTGTAGAGGTCAGAGGGCAACTTGGGCAGCTGGTTCTCTCCTTCTATCACGTGGGTGATGGGGAATCAAATTTAGGTCATCAGTCTTGGCAGCAGGCACCTTTGTCCACGGAACCACCACTCCAGCCCACCCCAAAATCACTCTTCTGATCTTCAGTTCTGTTATTATTAATATTAAAGAAGAAAACATCTCATACCTCATCATTATGGAGGTCTTGATACATGTTGGGGATGTTTGCCTCTGGAGAGAGTTAAAAAAAAATAGAGTAGCTGTGCAATATTCCTTAGCATCAAAAGAATTTGAACAGCAGAACTGCACATTAAAATATACAGGTAGTTAACACAAGGCCTCACCTTGTCGCTGTCATTTAACTAGGTATTTTACAAGGCTGTCCTTACGTGTCCTTATCATAATCTTCACACCGTTTCCAAAACCACTGCAAAGTGACTTTAAACATTTCTAAGAAAAGATGACTTTTAAGAATTTGAAATAGTCATTTCTTCTTAAAGTTATGGGTTAGCTACTTTAACACTTGTGTTAAATTTTACTTAATTTTCTCATGTAAAGTTGATTGTTCTGCATGGACTATTTACTGAAAAACTTTTAAGCTTCATGCACAGATTTAAAAACATCTTGGTTTCTACACTCAGTAGCAGTTTTCACAGTTAACATTCTTAACTTCTCTTATCTTTAAAGCATTTTCTGGATTCTGACAGCCACATCCATAATCTTCTGGACAGACCTAAATGTATTAACGAAGTCAAGGCCTTGTACTTTTTTCTTATCACACTTAGTTTTGCTTATGGTCTGGCAGCCTTCTACTTAGTCAAAGCAGGCATTTAGTGTTCAAAGTATTCATTATGTGTCAAGGAAGCCTAGGTTAATTCCAGATCTAAGCTTACTTCAAGTCTACCGGAAGGTATGTAGCAAGTCCACAATCCATAACATTGTTTTTTGTATTAATAACTTATATTACAAATACAGTTTCTTTGTATGCCTGGTGTTTCTGACAAATCCCTTTCGTGACCAATTAAGCTCCCTAAAAAGCACTACTTCTTATTCTGGCAGGAATTCTTTTTCTTTGTGGAGTGAAAAGCTATTCTTTTTTCCATCTTAGTCCTTTTAAGGAATTCTTTTCAGGAATCTATCCTTGGCTTCCTGCTGGCCTCTGGCCTCACCCCTTTCCTCCTCCACCCCGCCCTTGCCTGACCAGTATTTGTTAGAATTTGGCTCTGGGGAGTACTATGCTGAGTGACAAATGGATGAAGATGAAGGTTTTATTGAAGCATCTGAACTGCATTTAATTTTCCGTGTTGCTTTATTCCTTCTAGCTCCCAGGATATTGAATTTTGTGGGCTCCAGTTGGGTCGTCAGTACTTCAGGCGTTTAGTAATAAGAAACATAATCTGCTTTTTCCGGTAGGATAATAAATCCTCATTGATATTAAAGGCGGCTCTCGGCAGACTGTTTTTTACACGGTCTTTTTTCTGGAGGAACACACTCGCTCAAAGAGTCCTAGCCCTGGGCCGGCCTCTGGCGCCCTGGGCCGCCCGTCGCCCTCCCGCGCGGCGGTCCCTCCCACCGCTGGGATCCTCCCGCTCGCTGGGACAGCCAAGGCCGGCGACCGCGACAACCCCCCCCACCCGCCCGCGCCCCGTCTCCCTGCCCTGTATCCCCCCCCCCTCCCGCCCCCCGCTTCTCCCTCCCCCTCCCGGCGCGCCAGACAGCGGGTAACTGCCGCCTCCGCTGGGGCATCCCGGCTCCATAGGCGGCGCGCGGCAGGCACCTGCTTCTCACTGGCCGCCGCCGCTGCCCCTCACCCCGCAGCCCCCGCGACAATTGGCCCCAGGCCGCCGCCCGTCATCCTCCAGCCCCTCTTGGAGTCCCGCCTCTATCCTCGGGTCATTTAAGTTTATCGCAAATAAATAAATAAAGGAGGAAATAGAAATGCGTAGAAAGTAAAAGCAGTCGGGAGGGGGCGGGGACGGGGATGGAGAGGAGGAGGGAGTGCGCGGGGGGGCGGGGGGGCGCGGCAACGCGGAGGAGTCAACAACCAAACTTGATCGTGTCTGTCTCGACCAATCAGCGATCACTACAGTCCGGTCTGACGGCCTCTGTCGACCAATAGTGTCCCAGCTCTTGGATCACTGAACAAGGAGAGACGACTGGCCTCTCTCCACAGGGCGCTGGTGGGCGGCAAGTGTTGAGACCGTCGACCAATAGGCTGTTAAGAATGTTCTGAGTGAAGTTTCCGCTCACCAATCGACGTTTGAGGTAGCGGATTGGGTGTCTCCTAGGCCAATCAAAGATGACAGAGATGAGGGAAGGGGCAGTTAGGGGCGGGGCCACGGAGGGGAGGAGGAAGAGTGCATTTTGTTTATGGGCGGCAACCTCACGAGGGCCGTCCAATCGTCATTGGACAGCTGAAGCGCAGAGTGGCATGAGATCCACCCAATAGCCGGCCCACCTGGAGGTTCGCGGCTTCAGGCGCCCAATGTGGGCCTTCTGCCGAAGAAGTAGGGGCGGGGGGAAGTTTAGGAGTTGAGGAAAGAAGATTAAAGAGCGCGAGGAGGTAACGCCAAAAACTCTAATTTGTTGTGGGGCGGGCGGGAGGGAGGGGTGTGTGCCGGCGGAGCGCGGCCGGGCGTCTGCGAGTCGCGGGGAGTCGGGGGTGGCGGGCCGCGGAGGAGGGGGCGGGGTGGGGCCGCGGCGCGAGTTCCGAGCCGGAGCCCGGGGCTCCTGCCCCGCCCCGTGAGCCCTCCCGCCGCCCCTCCTAGCGCCCTCCCCGCGGCCTCGCGCGACCCTGCGGGGAGGGTCCGCGGCCAGCCCGGGCGGGGCGTCCGGTCGCTGCCACCGTGTCTTCCCTCTCCTCCCCGCGCCTGGAGCCGCGGCTTCCCAGAAGAGGAGCTGAGGGGCACTGGCCGGGGCTCCGGAGCTGGTGGCGGCGCCGGCTCCCGCCCCTCTTTTCTCCCTCCCTCCTCCCTCCCTCTCTCCTCCCTCCTCCCTCCCGCTCGCTTTCCGCCCGCGCGGAGGACCGGCTTCAGTAATCCCGGGGCGGGACGGGTGGCCCCGCCTGCTCGGCTTGCACCCATAGACAGGGGGGGCTTGGCAAGGGGCGAACCCTGTCCTCCTCCATCGCCTTTGGGCCACTTGGAGAACATTTAGTGAAAATGTCAACGTTCTTTCATACCTTGGGACACAAAACAAAACAAAATAACAACAACCACAACAACAACAACAAAAAAAAACCACCCCACCCCCCGAATATTGGGGGATGGCTTTGAAGTTCAAACGTGGTCCTCTAATTGTTTAAATGCATTTCTCTATGTGTGGCTCTCAGGGTCCCCTTCAGCCCCTCCCCTTCCTAAGGATGCAGAAGAGGCAGGAGGCAGGGATTTCGTAAAAGTTATATTGATAAACACACTTGCACAAGCATATGTTAGGCGCACACACAGACTATAAACATTAGCGAAAAACACAATATGGCGTACAGCTACGCTACCTAGCTGGGTAATCCGATGATCTCTTACTCCGAACCGGGTCAAATGAGGTCGGAGGAGGCATGACAGCTCTCTAGCAGAAATCTGAATGGGATAGGAAGAAATTTGGAAGCCTGTGGGTGTGTAGTACTGTCCTCAGAATCATTGGCCCCGACTTAAATTGAACATGCTACCTTTGTAGACAGTGAAAATTGCCTTTACTATTTTTTAACCACTAAAAAGACCAAAATTTGACTGAAGTGGAATGTTCTCACTCTGTGGCCACGTGGGAATTTCTGCTGATCAAAATTTCAGAGTATACAATATTTTCAAGTGAACAGTGTTCTGAGTTACTGCTGCAACTTGTTGCCTTTGAAAAACTTAAAATATGCAAGTATCATTTTATGGAAAATAGTGTGAGCTGTAATTTCAAGGAGTCAGTGACAACTTAAATTCACAGATAATTTACTTTTGTTCCTGCTTCAGTTCCTGTCTTCAAGGACCTTTCTCCACACTGTGGGAATAGGCACTCTCTGTGCTTATCCACAAATGAGTGTGACAAGTCAAGATTTGACTGTATTCTGTAGTTTTGCTTTACAGTTAGGTATGACCCTACTTGTAGGTAAAGGAGAAACAAACCAACAAACTGATTATCATATGCTTGCTCCATGGAATTCTTAATAACTCATCTGAGTTCATGCACAGGTGGTACATGGTGAATCCTCCCAAGAAAGGTTTAGAATTGCTGATGAGTCAGTGGTGGTTCTGGTTTGTGCCTTAGTGTAAAATCCCAAGAATGGAGTTGCACTCCATTTGCAGAGCTTTAAGTGTGAGAACAAATGGTGTTGAACAGGTGAAGAGTCGAAAATGGAGTTTTCTGGAAATGTCTGAGCCGCTCACTGAGTGAGGCAATGGGGCATTTTTGGCTTTGATTTCAGGTCTTAAGATGAGTGAAATACAATCCTTTGTATTTTCAGATGTGAAGATTAGGTGACAAGTATACTGCCTACCAGACTCCAAAACAATAATGCTCTTTCCTGATGAACTTCTAATATTGTTAGGCTAGAGAAAGAAGCTTAAAAATTATTAAATTTTGTCCATTTCCTGGAAGATGTCTTTCTGTTTATCTGTCTAGGTAGGCCAGCATTTTGAGACTATCATTATACCAAGAAAATATAGATGCAGATCTTGTGGTTTTTTTTTTTTTTTTTTTTTTTTTTTTTTTTTTTTTTTTTTTTTTTTTTGGCTAGGTACTGCTAGACAGTATGAAATTAATCCAAGGATGGAGGAAAATAGACTTTTTTTTTTTTAAACTTGAGGGTTATATGGTGGAGTAGGTCTGTTAGATTTGATGCCTTTTTCCTATTTAGGTGGAGAAGCTTTGAGACACATAGCCTACTCCTGTTTGCCTATAAGAATTTGACTCCTTGATATAGGAAGAAAATATAAGAGAAAACCATTTTAAGGGAGTTATTTTTGTGTCATTTATGCAGATTTTTAGGAGACTTTCTAGACAAATTGGACTTCCTAAATAAGTCTTGACTGAATAACAAGGCCATTTTAGAAGAGCAATACAAGCTACAACAAAATTCTTGTAAATGATTTATAACATAAATGAATTTTAAATTATTTCAGATCTCTTCAGGGTAAGTGGTAAGGGGAAACTTCTTTAAAACATTTGGGATATGGAAGTGAAGTTTTATTTTCTGAAATAATCATGTTTTTCTTACATGGATGGTGAGGTCATCAGCATGTGGAAGAGAGTTCTGGATACTTGGGATGAAACAGTGAAGCAAAGGGCAATTTGGTCCCTGTGGAGCTTACTTACATTATTATGTTCATACAGTGTGTATACTCCACATTGCTAAGAGATTTTTTTAAAAAATATTAAACTTCAAAAATCTAGCTGCTTTTGTGTTTTACAAACTAGAGTTTGAAAAAGCTTAGCAAGTTTGAAGGTGTAGAATGTGTTTATAATTGCTAAATAATAGAGGAAGAACTCAGTTTCTTTAAATTATTTGTATTTGTCATTGTGAAATGTTTTCATAAAATGTCAGTAAATCTTTGACAAATAGGGGTTTTTTATTCTTCGTAATTTTGATCATGTCTTTGGAATAAATAAAATGTTGCTTTATAGTAAAATCTTGTGTCTTCACATTTACTGTAAAATTTCTATGTAGCATGGTCAAACTGTGATAAAACAAATCCTAAAATACATGCTAATTTTTTGCTTGGGATTTATTTTAGGAATGTACTTGAAAATCATGTATCTCAATCTTTTGCAGTTGTAGTTTTAGCAAGGGAAGAAAAAAGTTGTAACTGACTTATAGGTGATATGAAAGAGGTCATTCTTTTTGCAGAGAAGCCTGCAAAAAAACAGAATAAAACAAAACTATTTTTAACCCTTTCTTTCCAATCTCCAAAATCACTCGACTGATGCTTCTCTGATTTAATAAACCATTATAATGCAAGAACACTATAGAAAAATTTTAGCATTATTTTAGTCATTATGTCTGTAAGAAAAAATTCTAGGTTCTAACAAGTCAACTTGTTGCCTGGTTAAATGCACATGATTGAAATCTAAGTGTGTGGCTTTAAGTGGGGGAGAGTCTCACCTTTCTAGAACTTTCTTGGCAGGTCTCAAATAACAGGTTCCAATTTTCATTATTTGGCTCTTTTAGTTATGAGTCTGGCTTTGTTAGCGATATATAAGTTTACTCCTCATGGGACATAGCTTTTATTATACAGAGCCCACCTCACTCTCTCCTGTTGAGGGTTTGGATCTTCAGACCTACATTAGATCTCTAAGCTAATGTATGTAACAAGTAACCTTTTCCAAAAAGGGGACATACTGCATTTAGAGCCTCTTGAGATTGCTTCTGGCTGATATGTGTACAGACCCGTGTATATGCATGGCTTACAGAGGAGGACTGAGGGAAAAACAGATTTTTAAACTAATAGAATAGTTTCTGCTGATTTTTCTTGTAGAAGAATGGTTAAAAGGATGTTAAAAACTAAACCTTCCTGTTTCTAGTAATAATGGTTGATCAGTGTGTGTGTCTATGTGTATGTGTTTACAGATGAACGGTTTATGAATAAAGACGTACTTTAATGCTAGATAAACTCTGTCTTGCTCTGTGGTCCTTGACATGGAATGTTTTCAATGTTACCAAGTGATTTTGTTTGACACAGTTTGTTAGTTACCAGAACTTTCTTGTGAGCAACATAGAAACACAAGCTAATTAAATCTCTGTAAATTTTGTAGTACTTTGGGCTAAGATGTTATTTTGGAAGTTTTAAAAGCATGATTACCAAGCAGTGCATAAAATGAATGAAAACGAAAATGGGAAGCTCATGGAACTGGAGTCTGCATAAGATGATTGAGTTTCAAAGTGAGATGTCCTTAGTACAGAAGATAAAATCTTGACATGTATCAAGTTTTTATGATAATAAAATAAGCATGACTAATTGTATTAGAATTCGTACTTGTAAGGTAAGTCTAAGCGTGTGTACAGTGCATTTTAAGTCAAAATTTGGGGTGTTATTGGCTAGACGTAGTCATTTCTTTGCCAGAGATACTAGGCTGTGTGAGGGCTAACCATCTGTCAAGTGATAGAGACAAAGAAAGGTTTTAATATACTATTCTAAAATCTCTACAAACTTGTTTTGAATTGTATTGTCACTTTGTTTTGGCCTTCATACTCTGTGTTGAGTGTGTACTAGGTCAGTCACCCCACTTTGTTTTATGAACAAACCATTCAAGGCCAGATAAGGTTATTGTCACAGCTGATGAGATCTAGAGGCAAGATAAAATATGTTTTGATTTTGCTTTCATGTAATGATCAAAAACTCACAAGTGGGTTGGCCACCCTCTAGCAATTATACAAATGATTTCAAACATGTTATTTTCACCCACCCAGTCTTAATTTTGGGTGTCTTAATTTTTTCTTTTCTTTCTTTCTTTTTCTTTTCTTTCTCTCTTTCTTTTTCTGTTTTTCTTTCTTTCTTTCTTTTTTTTTCTTTTGCTTTATAGATTCAAGCTTTATATTTAAGCAAATTCCTGAGCTGTTTGGAAGAAAAAAAAAAGTAGCAATAGCAATCCAGATTGCCTGTTTTAGGTACAATATGGTGTGATGTGAAATTGAAACAGCAGATTGGTGAGAAACTTCAGTTTCAAACAAATATAAACTAGTTTGTTTAGTGAAGTCATACACAAAACAGTCTCTATTGACAGGGCAACATTAGTATTTTTTTCCAGTAATTTCTACATCTTGAGGTCACCTTGGTTCTTTGGGTCAGCAGTCTATTTCCAAAGCATCATCCAAGAAAGAGATGTCTTAATATTGCTGATTATAATGATATACTTAGATATGGCAGGCCAAGGAATTATTTATAGCAGTGCTAATTATATCAATAAAAATAGCAATATTAATACTGAGTGTCAAAATCTACTTTTGACAGCATGAAGTAAACAGAGCTATAGTCAAACAAAGCAGCCAGCCTGTCTTTATGTCATGAATATGCACTTCAGGAAAAATATACACACAGTTTAGAGTTGAGTATACTAAATCTTTTCGATTGCTTTTGACTTTTATTTTTAAAGGAAAAATGTTTAATTTAAAAAAAGACTAAAAAGATTGGGATTTTTAGTTTTGAAATTCTTGGTGCCCATTCTCTTGTCATTGGTAAGTTTCTTGAGATTTACCTATTTCTACTTCAAGG
The DNA here is from genome assembly GCF_049852395.1 of Peromyscus maniculatus bairdii. Taxonomy (NCBI): domain Eukaryota; kingdom Metazoa; phylum Chordata; class Mammalia; order Rodentia; family Cricetidae; genus Peromyscus; species Peromyscus maniculatus. The sequence continues at coordinate 33,730,301 of NC_134863.1, forward strand.
CTTTTATAAATTATCAGAAATTTATTTTCTCTGTACCTTCATTTTTGGAATTCAAATTACCATTGCAAAAGGAGCCATTAGAGCCTCTACTGATTGACAAAACGAAGCCAAACTGGCCATTACATTTATATCCCTCCCCACTTCTTCCCTCCCTCCCTCCCTCCCTCCCTCCCTCCCTCCCTCCCTCCCTCCCTCCCTCCCTCCCTCCCTTCCTCTCTCAGTCCTTCCTCCCTCCCTCATGATATCTCTCTTCTTTATTCCCTTTCCCCTCTTCCCCTCTCTTTCCCCTCTTCCTGTCTCTTTCCCCTCTTCCCCTCTCTCTTTCCCCTCTTCCTCTCCCTTTCTCCTCTTCCTCTCTCTCCCTTTCCCCTCTTCCTGTCTCTTTCCCCTCTTCCCCTCTCTCTTTCCCCTATTCCTCTCTCTCCCTTTCCCCTATTCCTCTCTCCCCCTTCCCCTCTTCCTCTCTCCCTTTCCCCTCTTCCTCTCTCCCCCTTTCCCCTCTTCCTCTCTCTCCCTTTCCCCTCTTCCTCTCTCCCCCTTTCCCCTCTTCCTCTCTCTCCCTTTCTCCTCTTCCTCTCTCTCCCTTTCTCCTCTTCCTCTCTCTCCCTTTCCCTCTTCCTTACCCTCTTTCTTGCCCAGTCTTCTTTCTCATTCTCAATACATCTCTGGTTTTCTCTAGACATTAGAGATGACCTTTTCTGTGGTTTCTATTTAAGGACTATTGCGTGTATGTATGTATGTGTGTATGTATATATATGTATATATATGTATTTATTAATTCTAGTCAGTTTTGGTCTTCTAAAATTATTTTCCTGATGATAGATAATTAAGTAAAAGTAATTAAATCCAGCAGAGGGTTTTTAAAACTTAAGAAATTATCTACCTTTTCAATCCCTCCTATGTTATACTTTAATTCTTCTTTATTGCATATAGTCAAAAATCTGGATGTAGAGTTAGTAGAGGCTGCTGTTGACTAGTTGTATGAACTATCATCTATCAACTAGTTGTAGGTTCTATCATCTGTGATATGTCTCAGTATAGTGATACTTGCTTTCAAATACTGCACACTATATAGGCAAAATTTCAGTTACTTGTTATCTTTTATAATTAATAAGAATAAATTTATTAGTTTGCATACATTCCCCACCAACTCACCCTAGTTCAGGAAGCTATATTAGTAATAGAGTTTATCAATGATTTTTGTATCCAGCATAAAGTTGTTTAATTTTTGAAAGCTGGTCATTATAGAATGGGTTAGCTAATACTTGTTTTCTAATTCCATACAATATATATCTAGATCAATAGATATATATCTTCAAGAAAGAAAAGTGAATTTGGCTTTTATATCTCTGATATAAAGTTTGAATAACTAAGATCCATCTCCATGTAGATCTTATTTAATTTGTAATTTTTAATTGTTGCATTTGATTTTTGATCCTACATTATACCCACCCAGGAATAGATTCACATAAGAGGAATGTTAATAATGGTAAAGACATTTGATTTTTTTTTTTGATGTAGAGTAGTGGAAAGAATCTGTGTTAGAAAGGCTTTGAAAATGCTACATTGTTATATACTGAAACACATAACTGCTTGTAATTCATGTGAAAAGAATTGATAGGTCATTGTTTAATGATAACCTTGGGGTTTTCATTTAAAATCTCAGTCAGTTTCTTTAATTGATACACATTTCTTTTGCTGGTGTGAATGGTTATGAGAGCTTAAAGCTATTAAACAGCACCTATTCACAAATGCGAACATAATTTGCAGAAATTCATACAGTTCTGAATCCTTCTTCCTCTTTCCTACACCTGTTCACAGTTCAAGCTGTTTCTGGTTACTAATAATGTAACATTTTATAGTCACTTCATAGGGACATTTACAGTAACTTTTCTAGTATGTTAGGTCATGCTGAACTATTATTATAGCCTCCCAAAGTCTAGGTAATAGGAATTTCAAGAGAAATTTTGGATCAGCCATCAGGTTTAAAACTGGTAGGTTTCATGCTTATAAATGATGATAAAGATAATTGTGATTGAGAGAAATATTTAGGAATGTTAACTGAAATTCTACACGTCTGTTTAAGAATTTCTGTAGATGTTTCCTAAAGATATGTGTGCCTGAATATTAGCAGAATTATTAGTGGTAATCATATTGAAAGGAAAATTAAGTTTTTGTCCTTGAACTAAATGATGTTAATAAAAACAACCACCATAACAATTGTAGTCCACATTATTGAGTATTTACTTTGAACTGTGCATGGATTGTATCTATTTCTTTACAGTTAATTCTACATTCCTATGAAACAGGTACCTTTATTATCCCAATCATAAATATAACTAAGGCTAAGAAAGGGAAGTGATCTCATTCAAAGTCATATAGCTATTATATATCAGATGGGATTTCAAATTCAAATATGACTCTAATGAATGTAAGCGATAATCATGAGGCTTGTATTCTGAGGCCAGTGCTTGCCCAGTTTAGTGCTGGTAACTTTTATGAAAAGCAAACTAGGTTTGGAGAAGGTTCTTGAGAAGGACACAAAGGGCAAGACTTATAAGTAGGAGTAATAGTTGCTATGGTAGACTCTAGTTTTAAATTTAAACTCTATAGAATTACATATTTTGAAAGGGATGAATGAATTCCGTAGATGCGGTCTGATTTGGTTTTATAACAGTGAAGTAATTACACGGTAAAGCAGGCTGTAGGAATTTCCATAAAAGAAAGGTTAAAAACTGGGAGTACTAGTTTGAAAAGTAAAACTGAGTCAAACCATTTTCAGTAACCAAGAACCAGGAATCATAAATATATAAGGCCAAGGTAGAACAGAAATATATGTTGAAAATGGTAGATCCTACTCATTAAAGTTCTTTGTGTTTATTTTGACACTTTTGTCCTTAAAGTTGCTTCAGAAATCAGTACCTAGCGTTAACATGGGCCACCAAGAGTTTGCAATACACAGACATGTTTTATTTTTTATTTTCTTTTGGTGGGGTGAATCATTATAATGCTAGCCTGAAGTTAGGCAGTAAGTTTAATTGCATTGCAGAAAAAGACTATTTAGTGCAGTACTTATTGAGTGTGCAGTCTATGTCACCCAATTCTGAACTGTTTCTGGAGGAATTTGTATGAGTCTGTTTAGAACTCATATTTCAAAACACTTGTTAACTTCCGTAAGGTTTTGATGGATATGAGAGGTGAAAGATCTGATACATTAATTTTATTTAGTTCATTACAAAATTTAGCTTTTGATCCCTTTTATCTTATGCTCACAGAGTTTTAAACCAGGCTCTGCCAAGATTATCATGGGATACAGTCTAGAACTTTTGTATGTAACTTTAATTTTTTCTTGATGTCATTAGCCAAAGGGAGGTTCAGTTTTATTTAACAGTGTGTATGTGTGTATGTGTGTGTGTATGTGTGTATGTGTATACACACACACACACACACACACACATTTCCGTTTCATATTATCAGCTTACATAAAATCAGTGTGCAAGAGTTTGGATTATTTTGAATAGTCAGTGCCTGTGAATGAAAAGTAAAGTATTTATATTATTTTAGACAGAGTTTCATTATGTAGCCCCTGACTGTCCTGAAACTTGCTGTGTAGACCAAGTGTCCTTCAGCTAACAGAGGGGTTGCCTGCTTCCTCCTGAGTGCTGAGATTAAGACCTGTGCCACCAGGCTTACTTAGCAATAGTTATCTTTTAAAGTTAATTACAGTTTCAAATAGTTAGCTCAAACCAGCCACTCCTGTGCCCTCTGTCTAGAAGATACAGCAGGCATCACATGCTTCTCAGAGATGCTGTGCTTGTTTTGCTAAGTCTACACATGTTAAGTTCTAGCTTCTGAATATTGAAGGGGGGATGAATTGCTGAACCAGCTTCTCTGCAGTTTTACTTTTCCTTATGACAGTATTTCAGATGTTTATTCATACTCTGATTTTAGCACATTATGAAACAAAGTGCAACAATAATTTTGTATGGTGTTAGTAGTTTTATTACTGAAAAGATACTGTGCTGTTAATTTTTTTTTTTAACATTGAACTCATGCATGGCAGCTTTTCTCTTCAGGTTCACTGTGAATGGTACTCTTGTATTTGTTCTTTTGACACACCGTGGTACCTAGTCTTCTTAATGGCTGTGTTGTTTGCGTTTTACTGTCCTTTATATAACTAATTCTCAGAGACGCACCTTTGAAAACTTGGGCTTATAATAAAATTTCTTGTTCTGGAAAGGGGTTACAAACAAAGAATTATTGAGAAGGTAGGTCTTCTCAGCTAAACATCGGTATAGGAAAAAATGAACAGGATTCTAGGCTCTTCTCATTTAGATGTTCTGTGTTACAGCTTTGATGTTCATTATAAAGTAAACCAAAGAGTATAAGAGCCAAAAGTAAATGGTGATTATTTTTCTGCAACTTGAGGTGATCTCTCTCCTTCCTCTTCTCTTTCTCTCATGTATCTTAATGAGTTTTGCTACCCCAAAATGGACGGCTCTGGTGTAATGTAAATTTGACTTAATTTGGTGTTTCAAGTATAGTTTGACTCCTGCCTAACTTCACTTATTTGGGATTCACCATTTGAGAAAGGTAACATTTAGAGTCATATCACATTGAACTGCACCCTTTTAAGGACAAATGTGGTGCTTTGTTTATCTTGATACCCTTTAGTGCTGGTTTGGTACTTATCATACAAAAGGAACTCATTGGTGGTCATGATATGTTACATCTATTTGATGAATGTCTTGCTTATTAGTTATCTATTTCCTTATTTTCAGCTAATTCTGATTAAAATTTAATATCGTGAAAGTTGTCATTACCTGTTATAAACATTCTCTGCTTCTCCATAGCTAGACATCTTTACACATGCTTATGACCCCTCATCCTTTTAGCTTCTTAATGAAATTCTATCACGGCACAAGTTCCAATAAAAATTATATTTACTGTGATTCAGAAAAGAAATATATCAGATATATCAGCTACTGCCATCAATGGTAAAGCAAATCTACTTCGATCAATTCAGGATATTGTGTGGAGTAAAGTACACAGAATTCCATTACCTACCGATTCAAGAATGAACCCCAGATTTCATATCCTACATGATTCCTATCTAGATAGTAGGACAATAAACCACAGTACTTTGTGTACTTCAGAGATTGCAATTGAGATCTTGAACATTTTATATGAACTTTCAAATTCTTAAACAAGGAATGGCTACAAACTTTTATATATAGTTTCTCACTAATTTCACTCTGTTGTCTGAGTTACTTAGAAACAGAGTCTAGTTAAACACCTTACCATTTTTGATATTCAGAGAGCAAAAACATAGTTCATCAAGAACAATATAGAAGGTGAAGTCATGTTCACCATGTGGGAAACGTTTGAACATCTGTATTGTGACAGGCATGCTTTTTCACATATCTGAGACCGAACATTTGGAAAATGTATCGGATTGCCCAAAGTTACAATTGGTTTTTTTTTTCTAACTGAAGTCACAGAAAATTGATTTCAAGTTGTGTCCAAAACAAAAGATGATTGTATTCTGGAATAATTAAGAATGGGATTCCACTAACGTTTGCATGGGATGCTTAGTAGCTGTAGTATATTTTGAGATCTGTTTTGGAGAGCATCTGGAAAGCACATCATTATTTTTATATACTGTATTCAGGAATTTGCTTTCTGAGGAAGCTGCTGATTTGAGGGACTAGTTACAACAGTATTCAAACACACTTCAGATCTATAGACTCCATCTCACTTTCAAAGTTTTGTCCATTTGTGGATTTTAAAACCAAGTTGACCTGTACATGCTTTTCTTTCTTTTTCTCTCCAATTTTCCTCTTCAGTGCTTCTCTTTCTGAATGCAATGACTGCTGAGATATGTGCACAACTGACATGGCACCTTGGACAGAGTAACATTATTTTGAAAATTTTCTTTCTTCACTTTGCTGAGCGATTAAGACAAGCATGCTCAGGGTACATAGCAAAAAGCAGCAGGCATAGGAAGCAAAATTTGGGCTTCAGTCCTCTGGACTGCTTTGATCAATATTCATTCATGTTAAGTATTCAAGTCTCTCACCCTAGAATAGTCCAAAGACAACTTTTCTGTCCCCAATGCTAAACAAGCAGTGGTAGCAGAGCTTGTTCTCCATGTGCCTTGGCAGGGAATTGACAAAGAACATCTGCTTTTCACCCCTGTGTGGTTTCTGCTGTTTAGGGTACTCCAGCAACCAGAGTTGAGAGCCAGTGACATAGCAACAAAAACTACCAGAGAGCACCACATGCTAACTAGTGCAAGGGGGGAGGTTAGATGGGAGAGTCAGTGCACACCTCAAGCTACTGCTTACTGTTGGCAAAAGTAAATGAAACTCAAAGGTGCAAGAAAAAAAAAAAAAGGACCAAAAAGAAAGTCAAGTAATAAATTTTAGATACTAAGAAACATTTTAGGTGAATAAGTCAATGAATGAGACAAAGAACAGTGTTCTTGTTGAAATAGGAATTAGTGAACTAAAAGGGCAAATCAAGAAATATATCAAAGCTTATAGAGAACAAAGAGAAAACATGAAAATTTTGAATAAAGATGCTCAAATTTGGAGTCTATTGAAGTACAACTTGTGAGTGATAAGAATTACAAAGGGAAAAATTAGAGCAGATAGAGGTGTATAGTTAAATACTAAAGTACTGAGCACTAAAAATACTAAAACACCCAGCAGTCAGAGATTGACAGAGTCAGTGTGTGATTTGAAAGGGTTTACAGATTTGTGGTCTTGACTGAAAGAAGGCCGACACCTTTAAAGGTGGCATGAGAAAAATTCTCCATTCTCAAATGTGCAATATGAGCTCCTGAATAGAAAGGGCAGATTTCTGCAGACAGGGAGAGGTAGCAGAGCACAGAGAACTTCATGGCTGCATGAATCGTGCATGAGAGTGCAGTGTCATTGCCAGACTGCACAGTCACAGAGGACACTTCTCATTAAACCCATCGAGAAAGTAAGGAAACAGAAAATACCTTCTGTAAAATAAGAATGGTGCCAGCCAGAGTAAGAAAGAATCTTTAAAACATGCAACCAATTAAATGTTAAAGCTATAACAACTAAACTCCAAAGTTGGCTGTTTAGAAGGATCAGTATGATGTAGAAACTCAAATTGCTTTAGTTCACTATAAACTATGAATATTGTTACGAGAATAAAAACCAGATACCAGTTGGCATGAACAATGAGAAAGAAATGTGGCAAGTTAAATTATAGGAAATAGGTAATTTTCATTTAATTTAACGTATTTGAGGCTCTGAAAAAGTATTGGAACCTTTTAATTTCATGTAATACTTCATTTTGATAAAGAATGTATAAAATTATAGTTGAATTATGGATCAATTTTCTTATAGAAATTAACACAGAATTCTAAGTAAGATACTAAGTAGCAATACCAGCATCAGATCAAGAGAATATTAGAGTGGGTCTTAGAAGATTTACTTAGGTAGAAATGAAAATATGATTTAGCAGTGGAAACATTTTACGTTAATTGATTACACTGATAAGGTTAATATCTTTAAGACAGCATGTTATTTTGTCTTATCGACCGTGTCCTTTGCCCCACAAAAGCTTCTCAGTTTCAAGAGGTCCCATTTATTAATTGTTGCTCTCAGTGTCTGTGCTACTGATGTTATATTTAGGAAGTGATCTCCGGTGTCAATGCGTTCAAGACTACTTCCTACTTTCTCTTCTATCAGGTTCAGAGTAACTGGATTTATGTTGAGATCTTTGATCCACTTGGACTTAAGTTTTGTGCACAGTGACAGATATGGGTCTGTTTGCAGTCTTCTATATGTTGACATCCAGTTATGCCAGCACCATTTGTTGAAGATGCTTTCTTTTTTTCTATTGAACAGTTTTGGCTTCTTTGTCAAAAATTAGGTGTTCATACATGTGAGCCAACTTTTTGGAGCCTAGTACCTATGGTGAGACACTTTGCACAGCCTTGGTGCAGGGTGGAGGGTCTTGGACCTGCCTCAACTGAATGTACCAGGATCTGCTGTCTCCCCATGGGAGACCTTGCCTTGGAGGAGGTGGGACTAGGGGGTGGTTTGAAGGGGAGGGTGGGGGTGGGTGGGAGGAGGGAGGACAGGGGAATCTGTAGTTGATATGTAAAATGAATAGAAAAATCTCTTAATAAAAGAAAAAAGAAAAAAAAGACAGCATGTTATTGTTTCTGTTCCATCTTTCCATGACAGAGGCCTTTAAAGCTATTAGTTGTCCTCTGATAACCACTTTAGCTATATTGATAAGGTTTTCAATATTTTTTTCCCATTTCATTGCTAGGTTACTTTTTATCTGGGAGTATTTTTCCAAATATATAGCCCAGGTTTTAGCTGATTTGGTTGTGAGCCTAGCCTTTAACAGCTGAGCCATCTCAGGTTTTAGCTGATTTGAAAACAAAGAATTCTTAATTATGATATTCTGTAACCAGAGAAAAAACACAATCTATTTTCTAAAATAAACACAAATATTAGGCTTTTACTCATCTCTTATTTGGACATATTGATATGAACAGGACAGTATATGGATATAGAAAAATATTCTTAATGTTCCTTTATTTATTATTTATTTTTGGTAGGGCAGGTTCTTACTCTGTAGCCCAAGCTGCCCTAGAACTATGTAAACCAGCCTGGCCTTGATCTCATGACAGTCATTCTACCTGAGCCTCCTAAGCGCAACAACCAACCTCCTAAAATTTGTGTTGATTTATCTCTTGTCTTTTTAAAAGTGAATTTTTTTTTCTCTGTGTGGCCCTGGCTGGCCTTGAACTTAGGGCTGTGACTAGATAAAATCTTACCATGCTGTATTTGCCTCTTTGCTCAGTATTTAACTATTAAGATTGACCCACATTGTGCATAATTGTAACTCAGAGTTCATGTTCACTTGTACATGAAATGGGTGACAGAACCACAGTGTGTTTTTCACCTGTCTTGCTTCTTGTTTCTTCCTGACATTTTCAGGTGATTTTTTTTGTTATGCACTAAGACTGGAGTTGTTGTTCTTAGGTGTGTAAATGCTCGATATTACAAATGGCTGTCATATTGCTTTTCTGGAGTCATCTGTACTGTCACTAGTGGTACACATAACACTCCTGTTCATCTGTATTCTTTTTATCTTACAATAATGTCAGATTTTTAAATTTTTACTACTTACTTTAATAAAACATCCCATTTTGGTCTTGATTTCAATTTTGTATTTACCAATTTGGCTGTGAACACTTTTTTTTGTTTGTTTGTTTGGTTTTTGTTTTTGCCCAGAAATGATTGTTCATATTTTCAGCTGTTTTTCTTGTATGGCTCTTTCCTATTGATTTTCCTGTTTATTTGAGTTCTTTATATATTGTAGATACCCTATCTATCTCTTGATTTGTATCTTGTCTTTTTATATCCTTTAGCATATGATAGTAGAAGTAGGTCACCATACTCAAGTTCTTTCATGGTTGGTGCTTTTTCTGGCTTTTAGTAAATTATTCCCTGAAGTTGATTTTTGTATGTTATATAGAAATGAAATTAAAATAGTTTTCTAAAGTGAAACACATCTCTGGCTACATTTGTTATATGCTCTTATCTTACCTCGGTGATTTGCCTTACTAACTTTTGTATGAGTGTCGGTTTGGACAAGTCTCCTTTTTCTGTCTTCTTGGTTGATTGACTATCCCTGTACCAGCAATACATTTTCTTAAGTTAATAAACATTTGTAGTGGTGGCATATGCCTTTAATCCCAGCACTCTGGAGGCGGAGACAGACAAAACTCTGGAATTTGAGGCCAGCCTGGGGTACAGAGTGAGTTCTGGGACAGCCTGAATGGTTACTCAGAGAACTCCTTGTCTTGAAAAAACAAAACAAAAAAATATTTAATAAACATTTGTAATAATTACTGATATATAAGGACAAATGGCTCAGATTTTGTTTTCCTTGAATGTCAGTGTTTTCTTTCTTCATTCAATAAACTATGGTTTTAAAAACATGTATATATACACGCACATGCACATGTATACATACACATACAACTTAGTTGTCAATGTATATATTTTAATATCTAAAACTTTGTTCAAAGCAACTGCTCAGTTTGACTGAGGGCTTAATGATGCTAGTCTGTTAGATTTAAAAGCTAAAAGCATTAACAAAAAATGTAGTATCAATTTTATAATACTCAAACTAATTCACTTGAAAAACCAAATTCAGTCTATTTAATCCTGATTTCAAGTTTGTATCATAATTTCTTATATACTGTATGTATATGTTGAGTTAGCAATTATTTATTAATCTAAAGCCCAGCTAGTGAATTGAATCATTTATTTTGGATCATTATTATAAATTTGGTCAATATTATAAATTTTAATTCTTGTTACTATGTACCAAACGATGCTTAAATGGTTGACATACTTAGGGCCATTTGTTTTGTAGGGCTCTTAGTTAATGTTATTATGCCCATTTTAAAGATGAAGAAGGCCAAGGGTAGTTGAGTAGCTTGGCTCCTGTATGTGGGGAGTTCTGATGGATTATGTTTATAGTGCTAATCAGCGACACCTTGTGAATTTTTCAGTTACTCTCTAATAAAAGTAGCTTATGATATCTGTTGACTTCAGCTTTTCATCCTTCTAGTCTCAGTACCAGATATTTTTATTCTGGGGAATCAAAATGACCATTAATATCCGAGCCAATTTTGAAAAGGAGTAGTAAAGAAAGAGCTGATAATTTTGAAGAAATCTGCAAATTGCCTTGGGAATTATAGGTTGAATAGATGTTACTGGGTTAGTAGTCGGTGGACTGTATATGTAAGACGCATCAGATCTCAGGTGATATTTAGCATTAGCCAGTGGAACTTCTCTCACTCATTTGCCCCCTTTTCTTTTCAGATGTCCAGAGCTTGTATAACAGTATAGTTGTTAGAGAATTGACAAGTATTTTTGTTTAATGTTTCTTACAATGAACTACTCTTTGAAAAGTTAATCAGCTTCCATTCTTAATCCTTTTGTGTTTTTAGAATGCTTACCTCTTTTGTTTTCTATTTTGTGTGTCTGTTTTGATTTTAAAATAAATTGTATGATCAGATATGTAAACACTGGCTTTATTAATAAGTCACATTTAGCCTATTACTAATCTACTGCTTGAGATACTGATTGTTCAGTTATGATACAGAGAAGGGTCTGGATTATAGGAAAAATAGGTGCCCCTAAAGGTATTAAGTGGTGATGGCAAGGAGCTGATATATAAGGAGTCTTTAAGGATGTCTCCTTTCTTTTTGGGTGTCTTAGGGGAATGGAAATTTGAGGAACTAGACAGTGGAAGAACCTTCATTAACCTGAACTAGATGCCACAGAAAGAGGAGTATGATGTTCTGATATACCGAACTGCATAATGTAGATCATTTGGAATGGAACAACGATAGGATTTTAGGGAAAATCATGCCTATTTTCAGTGATTGGAGTATTAAGATAAATTTACAAGGTTTCGACATTTTGATTGATCAATTCAAGAGTAGGTAGGTGTTTGAAATTAGAAATCAGAGGAGGCAGAAACTGGAGGGGTAAGCAGCAGTTGGTAGGTGATCTAGCTTTGTGTACATAGGCCTGTAGTAAGGTTATGGTGAGGAGATGAGGGTCAATGGACACGCAGGTACTTAATCAAGTAATGCATTAGAGTTATATTTAATAGAAGTGCAGCAATATATGTTATATAGACATATTAACCAGGATGTGTAGCTATTTTAGGAATGTATGGTCAGGAGGATAGAGAAGATCAATACACAGGACATGTTGATGGATAGTACTCTAAGAGTAGGAGCATGGATTTTTATGGAGAATCTGAAAAAGTAAAGGTATGGAAGGGTGGTGGTGCCTTTTGACTGAATTAAAATTCATGGAGAACCAAGGAGCTCAAATATAGGACTGCACAGAGTAGTAATTTGACTTGGTTTGCATGAAATATGCAAAGGAATAATTTTGATTGAGTTTTTTTTTTTTTTTTCATTTAAAAGAGAATTGTGAAGGCTGGAGCCATGACTCAGCTGCTAAGAACACATGCTATCCCAGAGGACCAGTGTTTAGTTCCATGAACCCACATGGGGTAGCTCACAATGGCCTGTAACTACAGTTCCAGGAGGTCTGATACCTTTTCTTGCATATACGTATACTCGCGCGTGCGCGCGTGCGCACGCAAGCACACACGCACACACACACACACAAATTAAGAAAAAAAGAGGCGTTTGAGCAAGAGACTTGTTAACATTTTGCTTAGGAAAGTACAGAAGATAATTAATTTCCATCCATCATATTTGCAATCAAAAGTTACTAATAAGGGCCCAAATATGAGATGAAACCCATGTTCATATTTCCATGCTTTAAAATTTAGTTGAGCTTCACTAGTCATTTCATGTGAGTTATGAATTTGTTTGTCATCTCTACCTGCCAGTTTTAACTTTTCCTTTCATGATCAAAATCGACGTAGTTAACAGTAGCTTATTCCCCCCTCCCCACCCCAATCTAGATGTTTTAGGTAAACATATTTTCAATATAACCAATCGGAATAGTCTCTGTCTTCACCATTTAGACAAGAAACTGAAATGAGATTCTGAAAGCTCAGAAGAATCCTCCAAGGTCCGGAAAAATGTAGTTTTATAAATATTTTAAAAAAGAATTTGATATTATTTACTTTATATTCTAATTTAAAATTCCAGTACCTAAAAAGGGGAGAGCTTTCTTAAGCACATAAAAAGATGGACTACAAGGGCTGTAAAAATAAACTTAGGTTTGGACAATCCCATGTTTTAAAATCCATAGTGTAAGTTGTTCTTCATGTAGGTACTCACTGAAATTTGGCAGATTAGTGATGATTTTTCTCATTTTAAAGTTGATGAAATTAACCTTTATGATCGTTAAAGAGTCTTTTTTTTTTTTTTTTTACTTATTTTGGAGACAGTTTTGCTATGTTGTACCAAGTAAATTCTGAGACCCTGGAACTACTTCTGACAGTAACTTAAATGTTTTCTTCTGTTACTTTAAGCTTAGGTATACTGGTTAGTGTTCAGTTTGACACAGTCTACAGACACCTGGAATTGCCTCCATTGGACTGGCCTGTGGGCATGTCTATGGGGCATTTTCTTGATTCATGATTGATATGAGCACACAGCCCACTGTGGTAGGTATGACCATTGGGCAAGTGGTTCTGGGGTGCATAAGAAATCAGTCTGAGCAAGCTTTGGGGAGTAGTCCAGTAAGCAGTGATCTTTCATAGCTCTGCTTCAGTTCTTACCTCCAGGTTCCTCCCTTGAGTGCTTGCCTTGGCTTTCTTCAGTGTTGGACTGCAAACCCTCTCCCCCACTGAGCCCCTTCTCCTCAGTCACAGCAACAGAAAGCAAACTAGGACACTATGCAAATAGCTTACTCATATTTTTTATATTCAGATATTATTCTTTGTTCTGGCTGTGATTGGTGTGCATGAAATTACTGAATAATAAATATTGTGTTGGAAAAAATCATAGGGTTTAAAATTTTTATTACATTATGTTTTTTTTGTGGTGTGTGTGTGAACACGTGTGTGTGTGTGTGTGTGTGTGTGTGTATGTATGTGATTTGGCATATTGTGTGCTGCAGTGCAGGTATGGAGGTTAGTTTTGAGGACAGCTCTTTGTTTTCTGTTGTGGGATCCAGGAATCTAACTCAGATCACTTTAGTGGATAGCACCTTTACCCACTGAGCCTGTAGGGCCTATGTATATAGACACCTTTCTGAAGAAGGTGTCTTTAGTGGGGTTTGTAGAGTTCTCAGACTGTAATTATTTTGTTTTGAACAGTCATGTTTGTTCTGTCTTATGTTTCTGGGCTGTCCAGCCTCTGGTTCCTGGCCATCCAGGCACTGTAACTTTTTATTTGGAAGATCTCATAAAAATTGTTTTCTCACTAAGTTAAATTCTTTCATAAAAATTATGGAGATTAGAGTCATGACTCAGTGGTCAAGAGTTCTGGCAGCACTTCCAGAGGACTCAGGTTAGATTCTTAGTTCCCACATAGCAGCTCCCAACCATTTAGAACTCTGGTTCCAGGGGGATCTGATGCCCTCTTCAGGCCTCCATAATCACAGGGAATTGGCACACAGATGTATGGAGACAAGTACCCATACACATAAAATAAAATAAAAATAAATAGTGGCAAATAACTTCACAGATGTTAGTGAGAATTAAGTTAAAAGGTTTTTTTAAGATTTTTGTTTTAGCTTTGTTTGGCTCTTGAGATGGGGATGTAGCTCAGGCTACATGAAGCCCTGGCATTGAACTCTTGGTCCTTCTGTTCCCACTTCCCAAATGCTGGGATGACAGGTATGTGGCACCATGCCCAGCTCACACATAACTATAATAGTTCTGGGGAGAACTTTCAAAACTTATGTGAAAGACAAAGTATTGATATGTTATTACTAGTTAGACGAAGTCTATAATATAGTAAAATTTGGGAATTTCTACATCAGGAAGAATAAAGATTATTATTTAATGACTTTGTCATGGATTGAACAGTTGGTGTATTGAGAACAGTTTGTGGTTGAGAACATTTAGTACTATGAAGGAACCAAGATTCAAAGAAAATGGTAACTTGTTTATTCACGACTAGCAAGTGTGGATGCTTGAGTCAAATCCGGGCTTGTTTGACTTGAATGACCCTTTTGTTTTTGCAGATTTACTCTGCTTCCCATGTATCTGAGGATGGAGTATATGCACCTGAATAATCATGGCAATGATGAAAGCTAATCTTTCAGATTCTCAGTCAGATACCATCATGCCTCGCACTTATTATTCTTCCTGTTTCTTTCTAAACATTCCATGTTGATCTGCCTACCTTTTCCTTATGAAAGCGTCATGAGTCAGATGGAAAACATGAGCTATCAGATATGATCACATAACTAAATATTACACATCACAAGCTAGGTTTTCCCCACCCCAGGTTTCTTATCTGAAAGAGAGTGCTATGAAGAGTATTACTGGCTTACAATGCATCTCAAAAGTAAAATAATAATTCCACATAAAATTAAAACTTTAATTTTAGTGAAACAGATGGTAGACTTCATAGTATGTTTCATTTGATTTTTTTTTTTTTTAGAATAAGCAATTTATTTCAGGTCAATTGACTAATTCCCTACTTTATACAGAAAATATCTCAGTAAAAGCCACCATGGAAACGTTTCTTATCTGAGGTCTGAGTAAAGGCACATTGCAAGTTGTATAAATAGCCACGGGATGCTGCATTTTCAAAAGGTCTGGAGAATGTTACCTCTTCCTGCAGAGATATAATAGACTACAGATAAAAACAGTGACATATTTTGTGATGTCTGTGTAGTTAATTGCTTACTCCTGTCAATAATGGAGTTGCTGTAATTTTTGTAGATAATACAGCAAGTTATAGTAGCACCCATAAATAGTAAGTTATAGTAGCACCCATATAGCTGCACCTAACACTTTAACAATGATTGAGAACACAGTGCCTGCAAAATGTTGTACTTTGTTAAGACACGGTAGTCACAGCAACATGGCTTTTCCTCTAGGAGCCTTCAAGTTTTGTGAATGGCATGGTCATGGAAACAACCGACTCCATTTGTCCTAATACACTCTTAAATTAATCTATTTCCTTGTAATATTCAACAAGTGGCCTTTATGTATCCATTTCAATCTCTATTTCCTTGTAGTTTTCACAAATGTTCTTTGTCAACACTATCCTCAGGAGTTAGTAAACTGTTTCTTTAAATGTCTTGTACTCTGTGTGTTTACAACACATATTAACTCATTATCAATTGAATGTAGTCTTCAGTACAGCCCTGATATAGCTATTCTTATCCTCATTTTATAGATGTGTTCTGTGTCATGGTTACGTAGCTTGCTTTTGGCTGCGTATAATAATACGTATTATTCAAAATGGTGCTTAAGATGTTTGAGAATGTGTTCTAAAAACTGGATTTCATGTACCCTAAGGAAACATGCAAGGTGATGTAGTTGACTTTGAAAATATATCAAAACTTTTATGTGTATTATTATTTGTAAGAACCTAAGAGGTTAAAGTCTATTAATATTTAATACGCAGTATAGAATCTGTCAGTCTATGTTATATGCATAGTAAATTATATAAATAATCCTGATTGGGGCATAGGAATTTATTTGAGACTAGAACTGATAATTTTTATTTGATTTTATTTAATTTTTTACTTTGATTCATTGTATTACCTAGCTTTAACTGCACCAATTCTTACAAAACGTTAACTGACTGAAAATCACAATAAAGGTAATACTGATAATTCAACCACATTTGAAAAGAGTATCTTAGCATATACTTATGAACACTGTCAGTTATATTATAAATTAAAAATAATTTAATAATATTTGGCAATAGGTCAACCTGATTAATGATCAACAAGTTTCTTTGAAATGTAGATTTATATTAGCCATCACAACAATTGAATTTCAAGTTATTGTGTACCTTGAGGTTTTTTCTTTTTTCTGATGATGGACTACCATCTCATGGGTAGCATTAACATCTAAGTATCCAAGGAAGACTGGATGGCTCAGTAGGAAAAAGCAATTGCCATGTGAGCCTTTTGATCTGATCCCCAGAACCATCTGTAAGGGAAGAACCCTGACTCCTGAAAATTGTTCTTTGATCTGCCCCCCTACACTGCATGGCACATATGCTTACACACACACACACACACACACACACACACACACACACACACACACACACACAAAAAAACCCCCCAATTAATAATAATAATGTTAATAACATTAAGTATTCAAATCACAAGCTACACATGATACTGGACCATTTAACATTTTAAAACAACAGTTTTTATTTAGTTCAAATTTTCCATATGTGTAGAATATATTTACTCTTCCCTACCCCAGCTACCAGCCTCCAGTTCCTTTCAGAACTCACCAACTTGCCTCCCTCCCAACTTCATGTTCCTTGTTTATTAGTATTGCTATTAACCCCTTGAGTCCCATTAACACTGACCACATGTACATGAGCATGGGGCTATTCACTGTGGGGAGAGCAATCTACCAACAGCCACACCTCCAAAGAAAATTGTTTCTCTCTTCCTTAGCATGAGTCAACTGCCAATAACTCTTCAGCTGGGGTGGGGCCTGGGGAGTCACTTCCCTATTTGTGCTGAAAATTTAACTGTCTTGATATTGTGCAGGTACATTGCAGGCATCCACAGCTGCTGAATTGATGTGTGCATCAACTATTTAAAATTTAATAGTGAAAACCAAATGTTCTCTTGAAACATTGTTCTTAAGAGCAAATGTGGCAGAAATAATGTGTAGAAAATAGTATGACAACAAGCTACATCACATTTTGTCAGCAGATGCTGTTACAAGATGCATAGAGAACATTTTTTTTTTTTAAATTTGAGGATTTTTAACAAATTATACAGTATAGAAGGCTAACTCTGTAGTTGGAAGTACTAGTGTCTGTAACACGTGAGCTGATGGTATTTGCTGGATTCACTTTTAGTAAGAATGAGAACTCTGTATCTTAAAAGTAACTGTAGTGTTAACTGCTGAAGGCCACCAAGCAGAAAAGTGCATTCAAGTCAGCAAAACAGTGCATTCTGGGAAATTTATAAGTGAATTCAGACAATTAATATGTTGGAGAGGTTTGTTTGGCAAGTAGAAAAATTGTTTCTGGGTTAGGTTACAGCATGACATCTGAATTGATTGATTTGTAGACAAGCTATTTTTGCAAAGATACTGGAAAAGTTTAAGTGCTATAGGATGCTATAAATATGGTTAATTTGTTTTTTTTTAAATTAAATCTTTAAATATAGAAGAAAATACATCACCAAGTGTGGAGATACAATCATATTTAATAGAACCATTGTGAAACTTTGTAGAAAGATGCGGAACTGTCCCTGAGTTTCAGTTGCACAGCTCCAGACACATCAGTTCCTCAGTGGCAGAACAGTCGGGAAACAATCCTAAACTTATTATGCAGTTGTCTTTCACGGTATGACAAATGTTCTATGTTGACTGACTGACTGTTTGGAATGTCTCTACTGGCCTGTCATTCATACATTTAAGGAATAAACACACGTTTTTTGAAAGTATATTGTTAAAAAGAATTTTAAAAATGAATTAGTATTAATGTAATTAATATTTGAAAGAATCATGGTATAGAGAAGCATTTTATATTGAATGATTATAATTACTTTTATTATTATGAGATTTTGTTGCCAAAACCAACATACTTGTAAAAGTAGTTACTGTGTATATTAAAAACTGTATAAAATGCATCTGCATATTTTTATAAAATTGGGACCTAATTTATAACTCACTTTAAGGTCTTGCAAATGCAGTTTTAATGTTTTAAATTTTTGTTTAAAAACTCTGAAATACATCTCATAAGAATCACTGACATCAGGAAACGGTAGTACTTCACCAGCTCTATTCAACACATCTTTACTACACTAGGTGGCTGTGCTTGGAAACCAGCATTGTGAAGAGGGAGCACAGCGGAAGCCACTCACTCTTCCTCCATTCGGTCGCTGGTTTGTCAGACTTTCTCTGCAATCTCTCTAATGCCAACCATTACAGTTAGTGTCACATGATACCATCTTTTCTAATGACTGTTTCACAACATGTAGAACTAAGCCAAGATGGAATGAATGCCACGTTTTTGTTTAGTCAGATTTCTTTCTTATTGTTTTCAGTGAAGGAGAATGTTTTAACAATATTGATAATTTTTTTTTCATTTAAGTGCTTATAACTGCCTATTGTTAACCTATAATGTATAGAATATGGTAGTATTTAATTTAATAGTTTGTAATATTTATCAATAACTGAGTATACTTGGGTGTGGACTTCTATTTATCAATGCCATTAGGCTAATTTAAATAACTCAGAGTGGAGGAACATCGAGTATTGAATTCAATTGCTAGTCTGTGGGAGAGATGAGGAGATGGCTTAGTGGGTAGAGTCGAGTGCTGCAAGGTTGCCCACCAGTTTGGCTCTTTGTGCTGCAAGGTTGCCGACCAGTTTGGCTCTTTGTGCTGCAAGGTTGCCCACCAGTTTGGCTCTTCAGCACTCATGTAAGAACCTGGGCAGGACAGCTAGGGAGGTGAGCAGGTGGACCTGTCAAACTTGAAGATAGCCAGCCTCACAGAATCAGTGAGCTCCAGGTTAAATGAGAAAAAACAAAAACAAAAACAAAAAAACTAGTGAGGGGGAAAAAAGGTGGCAATCTTCTTTAGCATTGACCTTCTGCAGCTAAAGCAAGATAAGGATCTAGCTACCCAGAGTTTACAGGTTCTGTTTCTGAACAGCAACTGCACCCCTAGTGAGTGTGAAGAGCCTAGAACCCCAGAGTTTTTTTCTGGGAATTGCCCAGGTGGCTGGACTTTGCAGTTACTTATTTGGGAGTGCCACTGTTCTAGTCCCATTGTTGCCATCACTAGCAGCCCTGAGAGCCAGCTCCTAAAAGCTCCATATTAGAGGCTGCCAAGGCCAAAACACAAATGAGAAAAAACAAAAACAAAAACCTTTCTCATTAATATTATGCCAGCAGGGCTCATTCTTGCAAAGCATTCTGGGAATTGTAGTTTTCAAGTTCCACCATAGTAAGCATGTGAGGGAAATCAGACTCATCCATTCATAGGCAAATAATTTTAGCAAATGAATTTGAGCCATTAGCATACACAGTGCTCCGTCAAAGATGGTGTGATGGCTTTTATTTTTAAATCCAAACTTTAAAATTTAGTAGAAAATATGTAACAAGGATGAAAGAAACTTAATATAATTTTAGGTAAGAACCAGGAGTTCAAAATAATTTTACTGGTAGGGGGTATTGTTTTAAAAATTGGAGAATTGATTGCCCCAGAGTATAGGAGAGGTAAACTCACTGGTAAAATTACATATTAATTCAGTTTTTGTCACTTTATTTTAAAAATGGATTTTGGTTTGTTACTGGAAGCTAGAGTTGATATTCATGAAATACATAGTGGTATTACATCCTATATTTACTTACATCCAACAACAGTTTCATTGGTCATAGTCATAGTAACATTTCTTACTAGCCTGACTTACCAGCTGTACATATTGCCCATGACTTATCAGCTGTAAACATTTTGACTATCACTCAAACAGCTGAAAACTGATATTTTAATATATTTATTAAGGTAACATTCAAAGCTGGCAAGATTGCCCAATAGGTAACGGTGCTTGCTGCTGAGCCTGGCCACATGAGTTCATTTTCTGGTACTCAACATGGTGGAAAGAGAATTGATTCCCAAAAGTTGTCCTCTTACCGCTACATGTTCACTGTGGTATTTGAGCATGCATGTGCATACATGCATGCACACTAAAACTATAAATAAATAAATAAATAAATAAATAAATAAATAAATAAATAAGGTAACAGTAGCAATAGCTAAAATGCAGCAAATGGAAAAAACATTTAAATTACATTAGGTAAATAATATCTAATGTTTTATAATGGCTACTATATTATTGTAAACACCTGATTAAACTGCTAAAGCACAAATTAGTTGTTGAGTGAAGTGCTGAGACAGTGACATTTATTGATGGAGAGATACTTGAATAGGAATTTTGAGTTTGTTAGGCAAAAGCCACGTGAGACTCATTAAGATGTTAACATGTTTATTACTATTTATTTGCTGTTTATTACTATTTTATACCTTTATATATGACATCATAAGAGGCATGCTCTAGAGTCCCAGATCATTAAGTTTATAAAATTAACTTCATAATGATGCTTGCTTACTTGCTTTGTTTCTTTTTTTTGTTTATTTCTCTCTTCATTCCCTTGTTTCTTTCTTTCATGGCTCCTATCATAGTGATTCAAAATTTCATAACCAGCAGTGTTCCTTTCTCTCTCTCTCTCTCTCTCTCTCTCTCTTTCTCTCTCCCTCCTTCCCTCCCTCCCTCCCTCTCTCCTCTCCTCTCCTCCCCTCCCCTCCCCTCCCCTCCCCTCCCCTCCCCTCCCCTCCCCTCCCCTCCCCTCCCCTCCCCTCCCCTCCCCTCCCCTCCCCTCCCCTCCCCTCCCCTTCTTCTCTTCTCTTCTCTTCTCTTCTCTTCTCTTCTCTTCTCTTCTCTTCTCTTCTCTTCTCTTCTCTTCTCTTCTTCTTTTTTTGGTTTTTGGAGATAGGGTTTCTCTGTGTAGCTTTGGAACCTATTCTGGACTTCGCACTGTAGATTAGGCTGGCCTTGAACTCACAGAGATCCGCCTGCCTCTGCCTCCCGAGTGCTGGGATTAAAGGCGTGTGCCACCACAACTGCCCAGCTGTTGTTTTCCTTCTTATTGACTGCTAACACTGCTTGTTTCAGTGCCTAGACATTTACTTTGTGTCATTTTGCTCAAGATTAAAGATGTTGGGAGTATTCTTTGCAATGTGAAAAGTTCAACTAAGTGGTAAAATGTTACCAGTTCAAATTAGAATCTTACATCTTATTTAAATTAGTGATAAGTCTAAATTTAGGGATATTCAGCATGGCATAGAATTTGTTTTGTTCAGAATACTCTTAACTGAGACATTATTGACAGACTACTTAAAACTAAGAAAATGATAATTTTGGATTCCCAGAATAATTAAGTTTAACTTAGTGTAATTTCAAGTTTTTATTTGATGAGAATTATGTAAAAATATTTAACATGTGTTCTGAATATATGATAATTTACTATTCTGCATTTGTTGTTAATGATGATCAAAACCTTCTCTAGATTGTTCTATAAAACTTTGTATTTACTAATTTTAAAAGATTATGAACTATAAATTCCTAAGTGTCAGAATTGACTGAATTTTGTTGCACAAACAACAATAACAACAAATACTGCTTTTTTTTTTTTTTATCAATTTGGATTGTTACAATGGCCAGTTACTTCAGAGGACTTAGCAGGTTGCTTTCATGCTGACTGTATTAATAACTGGCTTCATAATCTTTAGATAGGTTGTCACTGCTTTTTCAAACTCTAAAAATTGGCTTATAGTATGTTTGCTTTGAAAGTATCTGTCTGTCTGTCTATCTGTCTATCTATCATCTGTCATCTGTTTTTATCTTTCTATTTCTGTTCTTGATAAGGAACCTAGGGCCTTATGCATTGTGGTCAAGTTCTGTACCACTAAGCTTTAATTCCAGTCTTTGGAAATTTATGTATTTTAAACTTTGCTTATTTTATGTTTGTGTATGTTTTGCTTAGTATTTGTCTGTGAATTACATGTGTGCCTGGTGCTCTTCTAGGCCAGAAAATGGCATCAGATTCCCTCTAACCAGAGTTACAAATGACAGTTGTGAGCCACCATGTGAGTGCTGGGAATTGGACCTGGATCCTCTGGAATTGCAGCCAGTGCTCTTGACCACTGAACTATCTCTCCAGCCCTTTGAAACTTTTTCTTTTAAAAATGCTACTTTTCATCATGCTTTCTGTAAGTTTCACTTTGAGAAATTTAGTAAGCTTTTCCTTAAACATATACAAGATAAGTATTTTTCGAGTAATTTTGTCAATTACTCGAAAAACCCTTTTGATACAAATCAATATTCTCTCTCTCTCTCTCTCTCTCTCTCTCTCTCTCTCTCTCTCTCTCTCTCTCTCTCTCTCCCTTTCTCCCTCTCTCCCTCCTTCCCTCCCTTCTTCCCTCCCCCTCCCCCTTCCTCATTTCCTCTCTTCCCTCCCTCCTTCCTTTCTTCCATTTTCATTTAGGTTATTGTCAGGCTTGACCTATGTTACTTATTAGGTATGTGTCTTTGAGACTTTATTTTCTTCCTATAAGATGGGGACATAGATATTACTTTCTTATAATGCTCTTGGGGAGATTGTATGAGATAGTATTTGTAGCAATAGTTACAAGTCTACAGCATACAACAATGATAACATTTATTCTAAAAGGTAACTTTCCTCTAGGCTATCCTTCTAAGTGTATATCAGAAGCCATTGAGTTAAGATGCCTTTCATGTTTTTATGTGGCTTTAATTTTTCCTAGAAAATGTACTGCTGTACTTTTCTGGTATATTTAGTATGTTTCTGACATACTTAATATCTACTGTGCACATGAATGTTACATATGTGTTAAACACTTTACAGATCTGCTAGCGGCTAGCTTTGTCCTGGATTGCTCAGCAGGGAGGACTGAGTAGGAAGCAGGAAGAGTTCACTCAGTTCATATGTCTGAAACATTTTTCTAGACCCAGAGAGA
Organism: Peromyscus maniculatus bairdii; assembly: GCF_049852395.1. Classification (NCBI taxonomy): domain Eukaryota; kingdom Metazoa; phylum Chordata; class Mammalia; order Rodentia; family Cricetidae; genus Peromyscus; species Peromyscus maniculatus. The sequence continues at coordinate 33,753,523 of NC_134863.1, forward strand.
AAGTATTGCAAATGACTTTAGTATGTTTTTTTATTATATGGGGTCAGCATTTATTGATTTTTGTAATAAAGGTACTTTATTCCCTTCATTTTCTGAAGATAGTCATATCATTTGAAGTAAATGTATAAGGTATTAACAGCATTAATGGTATAATGATCTTGTAATTCGGTGTTAATCTCTGTAGTTATTGTCCCCCATGGGCTGAGCTGTCCTGTATTTGGAAAAGGTAGATTGACTCATTTTCATCCGTGAGTCATTCTACATTAAAGGTACTTTTGATTTCTTCTACTCAAGATTTACTATTTCCTAGCCATTGTTCATTCCAGTAGTTACTCCTGGAAGTCTTGAGGGAAAGTGTCCATATTGCAAAGCTTTTAGTATGTGAGTGAGTGTGGGAATTGACTACTTCTTTGATTCTTTTGGTTTTCATTATACTACCATGTAAGACTATAGACACCATCCAAACTTTGCCAGAAGTTCACAGAGAAGAAAAACATTTACATTGCAAAAGTACTCTTAGAATTCTAGATTAGGTTTCACTCCTGAGCAAAAAAATCCACCTTCATGGAGGGAATTTCTTATTGCTTGTTCTTTCCTGCTATTCTCCACTCTTCCTCCCCCTTCTTATCTATTTCCTACCTTCAGATTGTTGCTTCTTTTCTTTCTTTTCTTTTTTTTTTTACCTTGCACAGTTTAACCCCACAAGACGGTGTACCCTAACCCTTTTAACTTATCAAGATGTTTTTCTCATGTACAATTGTTCCATTCCTATAAAGAGACTAACTTCAGACTTCTGGAACATTTTTTTATGCATGAAGAAAAGAAATAATAGATAAGCCAATTGCAAATGCAGGTTGAGTTTTCTTCTTAAGTGATGTCATTTACAGTCTGCTAGTGGGCCAGGAGAAGGCTGAGTAGCTTAAGACACCTGCTCCCAAGCCCGACAACCTATGTTCAATGACAGAACCCACATGATGGAAGAGAACCTACTCCCTCAAGTTGTCCTTTGACCTTCACATCAACATACTGTGGCACATGTGTGGGACAGACAGACAGACAGACAGATACAGTATATGAACATACACATTAATAATTGTAAACAAATATTTAAAAATATATTAGAGGACAATATCTTTTTTATTCAGTATTGTCTATTTGCCCACAAGCTCTTAAAATAAGGATACTTTAATATGTGAATTAGTAAATTTAAAAAGTAGTGCTTACAGGTTGTTTATGTCATCCTTATAACTCAAATTTGTTACTGTCTTTAATGAACTATTATTTGTGAAACTTATGTCTTTTTGCTTTGTTTAAGCATTTATCTTAGGATTTCTGTTGCTGTCAAGAGAAACCATGGCCATGGCAACTCTTATAAAGGAGAATTTAAATGAGTGGCTTACAGTTCAGAGGCTCAATTCATTATCATCATGGTGGGACATGGTGGCGTGCAGGCAGACATGGTGTTGGAGAGGTAGCTGAGAGTTCTACATCTTGTGCAGGCAACAGGAAGTGACCTGAGATACTGGCATGGCTCGGGCGTATGTGAGACCTCAAAGCCCACCTCCACAGTGACACACTTCCTTCAACTAGGCCATACCTCCCAATAGTGCCATTCCCTGTGAGCTTATAGAGGCTGGTTACATTCAAACTACCGCAGCAGCATTCATGTGTTCATTCACTCTTTCAAGAAAACTGAATTTTTGTTCAGCTATGTATCAGTTGCACTGCCAGGTGCCAGACCAGAGAACTGAACAAGTGATCTCCTATGTGTATAGTTTCAGTCCCATGTAGGAGAGAGGCATATAATATCCTCTAGTGCTACAACTAGCCATAAGAGAGATATTCCAAGTTACATACTCTATGCCTTTAGTTTTAAACTTAAATATTTGTTGATTATAATTGAAATTAGCTATTTTTCTTCTCATAAAAAGATTATACTACTCGGCAGTATTAGAAAACTGTGATTTATCTACAGTCTCTTTTCATTTTTCTTGGGAATAATGGTATACAAATTTAGTCAAATGACCAAAATTAAGAATTATTATCTAATAGGACACGTAGAATTACCCAAGCTTCTGAAACTTTCCATTTCTGCATAATGACTCTTAATTTCCTTCTTTTCTTCCTCCTCCTCCTCCTCCTCTTCATAATAAAGGTATCCTTGGGAACACCCCACATTTTTTCCTGTTAAATGTGTAATATAAAAATGTTCATGATAACTGAGAAGGAAACTCAGGAAAAGTATGACTTGGGATATTGGTAAATACCTTTGAAATTAGCTTTCTTTGATTTTGAGAATTAAAAAACCTGCACATTGTTTGAAGTGGTTATTTATCAAGATAATTCTGACCAAGATGTATGGTAACTAAAAACAATGGAATTTCATACTTTAGAGCAATATTTACCACTGATTTTCACAGTCATTTATGTACAGATACTGTTACTTAAAGAATTCACTAGACATTTTGGGTTATAAATTATAAGCTATATATAGTGTGTATAGATCACACTTTATGAAAACAAACTCTATTTCTAATCTCAGAACCTACTCCTCTCCATGTATGTATACATATACTTTCATAAGCCATATTTTTTTTTTTTTTTTTTTTTTGGTTTTTCAAGACAGGGTTTCTCTGTGTAGCTTTGCGCCTTTCCTGGGACTCACTTGGTAGCCCAGGCTGGCCTCGAACTCACAGAGATCCACCTGGCTCTGCCTCCCGAGTGCTGGGATTAAAGGCGTGCGCCACCACCGCCCGGCTTATATTTTAAATTTAGATATTTATGGTCTTGTGTTGAGCTTATTGGGGGGGTTTAAGGCACTGTTATATAAAATATCACCTTTAGCCAATGTTATTTGATTGTGTTAACTAGATTGTTTACATGCCCATTCCCTACTGTTCTGTGAAGTCTTCAAGGGCAAGAACAGTGTGTCATATTTTAAAATCTTTTCATCTCCAGTACATAGTAAGCAGACAGTATATGTATATTTAATGCATAAAGATCAGAACAAGGGTAAGTACTTTATTTAAGACAGGTTCCCTAAGACAATTGTTCGGATCATTTTTAAAGTGACTAAGGAATTTTAGTATGTCAACCAAGATGAAAGTTATACTGTACCCTATATTTTGCCCATAGTGCCATTAGTAGATTAGAAATTAAAGTCACCTTTAACTTTACAAAGTTAACTTGTATATGTTCTGTTCTCAGTCGTTGGTTCTCTCAAAATCAGATGAATTCAGAGGGAACCTGTCTGGCTGCTTTTGTTTCAACTGCAGGCAGTGGAGCAGAAGGACGCCGCGTGGCACTAGAATGAACTGTTGAAGTAGTAACAGTTTTATACAGAGACTGAGCCATTTTGGATGACTCAAAATTTTATGAGAAAACATTTAATTGCTTATGCTGTTTTTAAGAGGAAATAAAATTACATACTGTTTAAAAAAAAAAAAAAAAAAAAAAAAAAAAAGAGTAAGTCACAAGTATGAATATTTAGAATATACCCAGACAATTCACAGTTAAAACAGATTTTATGAAATTACATACTTTTATTTATTCATTTTTCTCTTCAAATTTCTTACAATTGAGTCTTGCATTTTCATTACCTTAGGCTACATAATGTTGAGGATGTTTTATTGTGCTGTATGTGTTTATTTATCCATGAAATACTTGATTGCACAATTTTGAAGTATATGCTGTTTAGAGTACACAACTTTCCTTTTTTGGTGTATGATATATGTGTGTATATACATGTATGATGTGTGAGGGGCATGTGCTTGCTGTGCCAGTGTGAAGGGTGCCACTCAGGATAATCTTGGATGTTTGTCTTCCATCTTGTTTGAGGCAAGGCCTCATTTGCTGCTGTATATATGAGGCTAGCAGGCTTGTGAGCTTCTAAGAGATTCTCCTATCCCCACCTCTCATCTCACCTTAGGAACACTGGGATTACAAAATTGACTTGGGTTCTGTAGATTCGAGCTCAGGTTCTCACATATGTGCGAGCATTTTATCCACTGAGCCATCATTGCACAATATTCAAGAACACCAGACAGGATATTTTAGAGTTGCTCTACCCATAAACCAGATGTATTGAGGACTCCAGTTACTGAATTTTTCCTGTGTTGTATTGATAAGTGAAGCATGATGAATTGAATTTAACCCACAAAATATTTGGGACATTGAAGTATAGGAATTAAGCCATGAGATCTAAATCAGATAGGCTAGATTCAAATCCCATTACCACTAAATAGTGTGATCTCAGGCAATTACTTAATCTTCTTGTTTTTTCATCTTGAAAGTATGGCCTAAAAACAGTTCTTACCTAATAGGGTCATTATTAAGATCTAATGAGTTAATAAATGAAAATAACTTAAAACATTTCCTTATACATAGTGAGCACTTAAGCACTGGCTATCAAAATAATTGTTATATTTCAGATTCAATTATTTCCCTTAAATTTAATTTTCATTAGATGAAGAAACCTGAACTGTGGATAGTTACATGACTTCTCAGGATATGCAAAAATTAGCAGTAATTCTGTGCCCAGAAAACAATGTTTTTATTTTGTTATTTGTGTGTGTGTGTGTGTGTGTGTGTGTGTGTGTGTGTGTGTGATGCTGTTGTGTGTATGACAGCATGTGTTTGGAAGTCAGAGGACAACTTTTGGGAGTTGATTCTCCTACTATGGGTTCTAATAATTGAACTCAGGTTTTCAAGCTTGCACTTTCAAGTGTCTTTTATGAATTGAATCATTATACCGGCTCCAGAAGAAATACTTTTTATATTTGATAAATAATAGACTTTGTTTTTATTTTTAATCATGATATGTTTGTGTGTGGTGTAAGCGCATGTGAGCTCTGGAACCTGTGGAGAGGCCAGGGGCACAGGATCTCTCTGGAGGTAGAGTTAATAGGCAGTTGTGGACTGTCTGATATGGGTGCTGGGGACTGAATTCTGGTCCTTGACAAAGGCAGTGCACACTCTTAATTGCTGAGTCATCTCTCTATTCCGAATAGTTTTTATTATTTTTTGAAGGACTCTTAGGCTTGTAGAACGTTGAAGGGAAGCTATGAGATTTCCCATGTACCCTTTACCTCCATGCTTACATTAGTACCCTCTCCTTATCAATCATGTGCTTTAACAGAGTACTGCATTTGTTATAATGATTCACTTTGTCTGGTTATTAGCACTCAAAATCCATCTGTAACATTTATCACCCTTGATATTATACATCCTATGGGTTTTAACAAAAGTATTATCACATGTATCTGGTCACTTTTAGATAATATTGAGAATAATTTCAAACCCTGAAAAGTCCTCTGTGTTTCATTTATTCATCCCATCTTCATCGGAACCCCTGGAACTATTGCTTTTTTTTCCCCCACTATCATTTATAATTTGTCTTTTCTAGGATGTCATATAGTGGGAAACATGTAAATTATAACCTTTTCACATTAGCTTCTTTTACTTGGTAATAACATTTAAATTTCCTCCATATCTCTGCATGGCTTTGTTCTTTTTAGCTCTGGAAAACATTCTATTGTCTCGATATATCACAGATTGTTTTTCCATTCATTTAATAAAGAACATCTTGATTATTTGCAAGTTTGGGAAACTATGACTATAACTCCTGTAGAGCAACAGTGTTGTTGAGGATTTTAAAAATAGATTTGCAAGAAACTGTCAAGTAGTTGTACTACTTTCTATTGTTTCCATCAGTGAATGAATTCAGAGTTCTGGTTGCTCCACATCCCCACCAGCATTTGGTATTGTCAGTGTTTTGGGTTTTGGCCATTCTAAGGAGTGTGTGGTGATATCTTCTTGTTTTGCTTTGCACTTCTTTGAAGACATATGATGTGCATATTTTCATTTGCTTTTTTGTCTTTTGTTTTTCCTCTTCAATGAGTTGTCTGTTAAGCTCTTTGCCCAATTTTTAATTCCATTGCTTGGTTTCCTGTTGCGCTTAAGACAACATTTCATATTTTAGGTAATTGTCTATGACAAGATTTGTCTTCTGCAAATATTTCCTAACCTTTCATGGCTTGTATTACCACTATCTTTTCTGTATCCATCGTCACAGAGGAAAAATGGTAATTTTAATGAAGTTTATTTTATTTTTTTTCTTGGAACACCATTGGTATTTTACTTAATTTTTCCTATATTTTTGGAGTCTTAGGGTTTTGCATTTTACAAATATTTTCAAAGCATTTAGGGTCTGTGTCTAGGTTTTCTTTTTTCATGTTGTGTTGTTCCTGCATTGTGTTGAAAAGACTTTTTTTGTTCCATTTTTAATTTTGTTAAAGATTAGTTGTCTAAGTTCATGTGGATCTATTTTTGACCTTCTTACTTTTTAAAACTATTGATATGTTTTTTATTTATTTATTTTTTTTGCCAAAGCCACACTGTGTTGATTATATTGTAGCTTTATGATAAACATGGAATTACCAGGTAGAGCAGCAAGTGACAAGATGTGTGCTAATATATAGGATGACTTTGAACTTGATATGTTGCTAAGAATGATCATTAATTAACTTCTGCTTCATCTGTCTCCACATCCTTTAAATGTGGGATTATAAGTATAAAACACTATGCCCAGTTTTAGGAAGTGCTGGGGTTGAACCCAGGCCTTTTGTGTATGTAGGCAAGCACTTTGCCAACTGATCAACATATCTCCCACCCAGCTCAGTAAGATTGTTCTTATTATGTAATGAAATACGTTCTGAATTTTGAAGCACAGTATACACTAAGCCACATAAAAGGATGGTTTTATAGTTAATATATTTAAGATCATGGGTTCCCAAATATAAGATTGGAATAAGTCAGATGTACTCTTTTCTTTTTCTTTTTTTTGTGTGAATTCCTTTAGAAATATTTACTATATTTTATTGTTTTTAAATGCATACAAATGACACAGTCAAATGGTATAGGACAGTATTAAGGAAGATGGGTGTACTAGACAGATACAGTACTCAGGTATGGTATAGTGAATTCAGGACTTGTTTTGAAAAAAATAAGGGATAATAAGAGTGACTTGTAGCCAGTCCTGTTTTCTGATGTTGGTCATTCTACAGCTGAAAATATGTTGCCATTTTAGAAAAGGCATCTGGGAGTTGGCAAATGGTATGGGGTGTACTTGGTGGGATGAATAATATAGTTAGAACTATCTTCCTGGAGCTACTGTGTGTGGAAATTTGGTTAAAGATATAGGATAAATAGTTGCATTTTTTTTCAAGAAAGGTTTATTTAAAAACACCAGTTTTAGTTTTTATTTCTAATAAAAGATCAAGGGTTATTTACCATAGTTTCAGATCCATATTATATGGAACCTTGTCCTGCTTGAATGGTAACTCCTAGTGGGTTTATTTCTCTGGTATACTATGTATTGTATACATTGCACCTGTTCTTACAGACTACATTGCATTGTGGTGTTTGTGTAGCTGGATGCTTCAAACAAGAAACCAGTCTACTTTCTTCTAGGGCACTAATCTATTAGCAAGTTAATTGAACTTAATTCTGTTCTTGTCTTCAATTTGGTGTATGGTTTGGTTTATTTACTGAACAGTGATTTCTCCTTGCAGTTATCAGTTTTGTCTGAGATCAGTTTTCCTATTGTATGGAGTCTGTTTCTTACAGCCTCTTTTAAGACTGCTCTGACTTTAAAATCATTACTAGGCTTTTGTCAGAGCAGATTTGTTGACATTTTTCTCACATTAAAAAAATAAATTTGAAAGATTGCACAAATAAGCTATGCAATTCCCTATTTCCTGCTAATATGCAAAAAATGTATTTATGATAATTACACACGTACTGTGTGCCAGAGCTGAAACAATGCATTGCTCATAATGGAGCATAAATAAAGAAGGTGGAGCCAGCTGCTTTAAACTGTTTATTTGCAAGCAGCAATGCTATAGAGAATATACCTTTTTCACTCTGTTAGTCTGGCAATGCTGAACCTGTTGCTGCATTAGACGAGTTGCATTTTGCTGGATAGGGGAAGGAGGGCTGTCTGCTGTCTGGTAGGAGGGCTTTGTCTGTGCCTTTCTCTCTCTCTGTTTCTTTCTGTTTTTCTTTCTCTCTCCTCTTTCTCTCTCACTGGCTTGCTTGCTCTGTCTCTGTCTTTCTCTCTCTCTCTCTCTCTGCCCCCCTTCCCCTCCCTTTCTCTTGCTCTCTCTCTCTCTCTTCCCGTCTCTGTGGTTTGTAAGGTAGGTTGCAGTGTGTGTATATACACAACATCAAGAGCAGGAAAATGGACTCATTAGGGAGGCAGGCAGTCATTACCACTCACACTGTACTTCCAGGGAGACACCGATTATGAGAAGAGAAACTCAGCGCTGGGGAAGAAGGTAGGGGCAGACAACTTTCATAAAAACAACCCTGCCTCCTGAGTCCCCCTGTATTTATCATCTTATTCAGTCCACAGTGCTTTTATGCTTGCTTTCTTGAATTTTAATTTCTGTATTTAAATTTGACAGAGCTAATGCTAGCTTAAAATTTGGAACATCTATAGGAGGCCTACCCTTTACTAATTTTCTTAATTATTTCAGGGTGTGACCTTGTGATTCAGTTTTATTAGTTTAAAAATAATTACAAACAAAGCTATTTTTCTTACTAAAGTACCAAGTAAATCAGAGTCTTTCACTCTTTTAAAACAAACTCCTCCGTATGTTTGTCTCTTTGCTGTTCTTGTCTGTTTATGCAGTTCCATCTGTCTGTCTATATATCATGTTGTCCTTATTTATTGCTAACTGGATTTTGTTAGTTATTTGCCAGTGAGTTTTAGCTGCAGTGCCAGTGTGGGTACAACCAAAGTGAGACTCTTGTTCTTTGTTTTACATTGAAGTTTAAAGTCCATATTTACAGTTGAGATCCTTGAAGCAGGTTGCATGCTTTGAGCCAGCATATTTATTTGATGACATTAGACATAAGGTGAGGGGTAGCCCCCGAAGGTGGGAAAGAATCAAGTAACTATTTTTGCTATTACATGTATAGAATTAGTGCAGTAGGGGGCTATATTTTGAAAGGAATTGGGGCTATTTTCTAACTTTTTATTTTACAGATGGATTGCTGCATTTATACTGATATTACTGTGGTTATTAAGAATACAAACTTTCTTAACAAGCAGTTTTTATTCTGGGACAGTTTCCTTTTAGTTTGTTACTGTTTATTTATGCTTGGGGAGGGAGTAGTGGGGGCTGGCTTTTTTTTTTTAAACAAAGTGGAAGCTATGGAGTGTATCAGGCCATTTTGTGCAACAACTGTAAGTATTCCCTTAACATTTTGAGACCATAAATAGTGTATTTGTTATTGTAAATATGTATTTGAGGTACTCTTTTTCTTCTTCTTTCTTTTTCTTCTCATCGTGGGAAAAAAGTTATGTTTCAAACTAGCTTTCATTGTTGAGGAATTTTCTAGAAAAGTGTTTTTCAAAATTCTAAGGAGTAGTTAGATAAGATCCTTTTGAAGAATACTTTTAAATAGACTTATTTGGGTTTGTACGAAAGTAAAACTTTTATTCATCTGATAAAAATTAAGTCAGACACAGACACATAAATATTTTCAGAAAATACAGGAGCGATGATAGGAAATGGATGCTGATCTGTGGAGATCTTTGGTAATCACAATCACCTTTTTGTAATACATTATTTATTTACTATAAGTGGCAGACTTTCCCCCGTTAATTCCATTAGGCCTCTCTGACAACACAAAGAAGTCCATAAAGCAATATTCTTAACCCACCTGGGACACTGCAGCAGACTCCTCAACACATTCTCAAGGTTTAAACCTAGTAAAATGTTTATTAAAAATCCATTATTACAGGACGGTAGTGAACTTTTGCCACTAAAAGTCTTTTTCCCCTCTTCTTTTAAAAAATTTATACTGAGACTTTTAATTTAGTTATTTTCTCCACGGTCTTTTCAGCTGAAAAGGCAGCTTTGACCAAGAGCAGTACAAACCTGAAGTACATTTAGTCAGGCCCATCCAGAGGTTGTTTTCATCAAAGGTCCAAGGAAAGTTTAGGAGGAATCTTTAGGAAGTGTGTGTTAACATTGTGCATAATAATTGGGGGTTTGAATAGTTTTTTTTTCTCATTTCAGACTCTGATCCAAGAATTTGTTTCAGGACTAATAGGTCAGAAGTGTGTCTGTCCTATACACCTGTTATTTTTGGTATTATCACTGAGAGAATTATCTAAAATTCTCTTTTAAACAAAAGAAATCTTTCACGTATCTTTTGATCAGTCGTTTTAATGTGAATGTGTATTTATGGAAATGTTACCGTACATTTATGTACATAATTCATATTTATATACATCAAAGAATCACAGATGCATTGCTGATATAATCTAAATATTTCACATTGTGTTTTTACATTACCCACAAGTAAACATCAAATGCAGCAACTCTCAAAAGAAAATGGAAAAGGAAAATTTTAGTCATTTCTGTGGTGGTTTTAATTTTTAGAGTGTGTTTTCTTTTGCATTATAATTCTTGGTTGCCTTCAGTAAATTGAAAATATTTTTAGTATGAAAAATAATCTTGTCCTTTTCTGGGAGGAACTGTCACAATCTAAATACTGCAGGACATTGTAAAATGTGCATAAGTAAACTTAAAGCCAGTGCCCTCTGCTGCACAGGGATTTGGAAAGCTGAAAGGCTTGCGTCACAGGAGGGCTATCGAGTGCCAGAAAAATTCATTAACTAGCCTTGTTGGTTTGGGTGGGCTCATCTTCCTGTTTAGGTCCTAAAGCCTTGGTCAGGTCACAGTGTGTTTCATTTGAATGTTGGAGCAGACAGTTATCTAACACACCCACATGAGGAAGTGCTTTAAAGCAGTTATTTCATGCTTTGCCATGCCCTGTAGCTAAAACAATTTGGTATTGAGTGACGTGTGTGTGCTTTTTAACTCCTATCCGATGAAAATCAGCTTTGGCTCTTTGAAAAGCACCCAAACAGTTGAATGCCAAACAGTATGATTCAAATGCTAAGCACATGCCAGTTTAAACTTTTTATTTTTTTTAACTGAAGGGCGAATCACTATGATTATTTTTAATAGAAAGACTATGTGTGATTTCCTGCATCATACTCAAAAGGGTTTCAAAAATCACAGATACTTTTCCTTCATGTTTTTTTTTTCTGCAGAAGCCTATATTAGTCAAGAGGAAAGCAGCTGCATACTTTCTCCCTGAAATGTTAACAAATAAATGGCATTTCTGTTTATTTATCTATTTTTGAATTTTAATGATTAGTCCTTGTGCTAATTAACAAATTCCTGTATTCATAAAATCTGGCACTATATAAATAACCAATTGTGTGATTATCTACACATGTTCTGGTCTTCTATAAATATAGAAATTATTGGTGGATGTGTTCGTGGACTTGCCCAACCCTGAGTAGTGACTGGTTATGCTGTCTCAAGGAAGCCAAATTCAGGCCCTGAGCAACATGTTGCTCTGAGGTCTGGCAAGGTGTGTGGAAGCAGCATCTGGCTCCTGTGCTCACTGTGATCTTTTCTGGCAAAGGGAGGTCTGTTGTTGACATTCTTTGAATGCTGCTAGTCCCCAGCCTTCTTCAGCTGCAAGGGTGGCCTCTTGAGAGTAGTGGTTGATAATGGGCATTAGAGCTGCCCTATCTTGGAGCTACTTAAAAATATACAAATTTTGTTTTTTTTTTTTTTTGTTTTGGGGGTATTTTTTTAAAATTTGTATTAAAGAAGCCCATTCCAACTTTTTACACTGGTAAGGAGCTAAGCTAGTGTAAGTCACATAGTACTTAAGAGAAAATCTGACTATTTTCACTTATTGGCCGTATAAGGTACAAGCAAATTTTAGAAATTGGGTATCACAAAGAAACAGGTTATCCTGCAGTAGTGGCTGTGTGTACTGTCAGTTGTGGAAGGGGTACTTGCAAGTGGATTTTACCCCCTATTTAAGAAAAATAATTTTAAAATAGCTTACAAAGTAGCAGGTTTCCTTATGGCTTTTTTGTCCATACTTAGTTTTGGTTGGCTCTTGACCCCATCAACTTTCAGAATTCTTAATCTTGTTTTTCTGTCTGCCTCTTCATGTGCCAGTATCATAGTTATAATAACTAAGCAATCTGTCCTTTGCTTAGAGGCCAAGGCCTTTCTTTTTTCTTTTTCATTTTATATAAGACATTCTGGTACTTTTATGTAATCACTTAATTAGCAAAGTGCTTTTTATTTGTGACAGAAATCTAAAGACTACATTCATATTCTACAAATTCTAGAAAATGTATGACTTCTTGGTGGTCTGTTACATACATGTCCTGTATTTATATATCATTATTGATATCTATTATATTTATTTAATGTACCAAGAATATTTTTGAGCTGTTTTAGAAACAGTAGAGGCATATTTCTGAGGCTTTAAGAAGAAATAGTGCCACCTACCTGTTCTTACGGTCCTGCCTGTGGAATCCACCACAGCAGGTGTTCAAAGCAGCATTTAGGGGTTTACAAGAAGTGGGACTTTCTGTGACTCTGCCCCTTCCTACAGTTACACAGTTATGGACTGTGCCCAGCTGGTTGTGCACTCAGCTGAGGGAAAATGATCCTTGACTTTGGCTTCATAACCTTTCTTCTCCAAGATCAAGCTCTTTGGTGATTCTGCAGTTCACTTGAAAGTAATCTGCTTGAGGATGTGGAACTTTTGCCTTTCTGGAATCTTTTGACAGTCAACTAAAACTTCAGGCGGGTGTTTTGTAGTTCTCTTAAGCAATGAGACTCTTACATAAGCACCCAGACAAACTTAGCTACTGACTTCCAAGTAAGAGAATGGAGGAAAGGAGCAAGGACAGTTGATCAGTTCATATAGTTGTCAGATGGAAACCAAACGAATTCTGAGTAATTCGGAATATCCTTGCTTTCCTTTGAAGTTGATTGAAAGGATGCTGTTTGCTTTTTTGATATTAGAAATAACTTTGTCATTGAAGACTTCTGTGTCTCTATATATGATGAATTTAATGTTCGTATTTCACATTACACAGTTAAGTATCAAGATTTTATTTGAAAACTTCTTATATTAAACTACTAATGTGAGGAGTTATATTAAAAATACATTTATATATAGTAGAATTTGGAGTTTTTAAAGGATAAAACAATACTCAATAAATTGAAACTATAAAGGTACAAAGGGGAATAATTATAAATTACATATAGTTTTATTTTGCCCTTAATGAACTCACTTTTTTTGAAACCATAAAATTTGTTATGTAAGTTTTAACAGTTAGAAGGCTTTAGTTTTTCTTTTTATTAGATTACTATGGGTTTTTGTTTTAGTTTTTCTTTAAAATATCCTATGAATTTACAATCAAATTGTGATTTATTATTGTGAATTTATTTTGTAGTTTGAACTTCCAAGCAAATAAAATGTAACTGACAAAAATTATATGAGTGTTTTCAATTTGTATAGGTATGCCAACTTAACAATTAGTAAAGAAAATAACTAGCAGAATGCTTATTCAGTTTTTATAACTTTTCGGTTCCCATATGCACTTAAGAAAACTGTATGACTGTCATTTTAAATAAAAATACTATATCTAGACATCCTTTCTTTTGTTGGCTAAATAGAAGTTAGGCAAATACTCTTGGAAAGGCTGGGCTTCTCTACACTATTCCTTGTTGGTTTGTTTTCTTTTTAAATACTGGACACACTAAATTTCCTCTTGATTCAGTAAATATAGTGCTTTTCTGTACATACTTCTTAGTGTCTTTATATTCCTGGTTGTATAGTCTTACCACCTTGGTTTTAGAAAGGACAAAAAGAACTATAATACTTACAACATTTTGTGGCTTCTTATATCAGCAATGATCTTTATTTCCTCATTTCATCTCTACAAAGGAGAGAAATAGGTGTGATCAAAAGTAAATGAAGATCCATTGAGATAATATAGTAATGATGTTGGTGGAAGGAGTAGGTGAAAGAAAAGGACTTTGTGTTCAACTTTAGTAAAACCCATTAAACCCATTCCTGCAGCTCTCCTTTCCATCCTTCTAAAACAGATAGGTGTAAACATTCCATTCATCAGGCACAGATTCCAGTGGTCCATCAAGACAAGGTCATGGAAGAAGTCCAAACATCTTACATTGGCAGTCCTCTCAGTGCCATGATTCTTTTGCCCTTTAATCCTTGGATTTGAGTTGTGAGCAGATTTTCATATTGGTGAACAGATTTATTTGTTTTTGTAAGAAGTCTTCCTAACAAAGCCTTTCCCAAGCCTGTGCTGAAGTGCCATGAGCAGAAAGAAGGTGGGGGAGCTGATCCATTAAGTTTGTGTGTGTTTCCTCTTCAAGTCAAATGATTTTATATAAAACAACAACAAAGCACTTTCTAAACTTTGTGGCCCACAAAATGGGTCCAGGTTTTCTTTTACATAATGGCTTTATGAAACCAATTTTTAAATAGTCCATTCTACCCTGTATTCTGCCTATTTGGTCGTTTGCATTGTTAATATTGAACAGATATGAATAATTCTTTAATTTTAAGGAAAAAATTAATCTTATATTCTCAGTATACCCACCAACATGAAGAAGGTAGTCTAGGACTTACACACAATAGATGCATTCTATTAATTGAGCATGAAACATGAATAAGAGTTTAGAAACTAATTTTTTCTTGGTATGCTGAGAGAAATTCTATGGTTTCCTACAAAAAGCTCTTGCTCAGGAATCAGGTGGCATTAATTAATGCAAAAAAAAAAAGGATTTAAAGTGGCTAAATCTGGAGGCCTTGTTTCTGGTTCTGATTGTGATTTTAGAGAGGTTACAATCTCTGTTTCGCAGTTTCCTTGACAGTAAAACAGGGTAAAACTTCTCTAAAATTTTTAAAGTCTTAATGTGATTTTGTTTTAGGTAGATATATCTGTAGGTCTATCTGCTCATATTTTAGTTTATAAGTTAAAAGTATATGGAGGAAGTTTAGGTTGGTAATGAAGGAAGAATAGAAGAGGCCTATGTGGTCTGAGAGAGCATAGCACTTTTATTTTGAGGTGGTGGTTTTCAGAGTAAGTAAATATCACAATATATTATTGGTCTTCTTTAATGATTCAGTGATTGCAATAAACCAATTTTTTTTTGTCAGACTAAAGTACTTAATTGTCTGTGGGTGGTTTGATAAAAGACAGTTTTTAACTAAATGAAGTGCAACATGGCCACTATGGCTCCACTCCTTTCCACTGGCCACTAGATGGAGAGGCGGTCCATGTCCACAGCTTGTCCGTGGTAAACAGCTCGCTTCTGAGTTTCTACTGGCAAAGCCGAACTTGTATGCCTTTGAACATTTTTATGAACACAGACATGGCATTTTGGAACCGCCATCAGAGAATATGTTGTCTTCTATAAAAGCTTGATGTGATTTTCATGAAATTCAAAATGATTTGCTCTTCTTTAGGCCCCTGTAAATGCTGGCAGATACAGGAGGCCAGTATTACAACTCGTTTTAACTGCCACAATAGAGCCTTTTGCCTCTTTCAAATTTGTCCACTTAGAAAGGGCCCTGTAATGAATGTCAGCACGACAGTGCCACCTTGTGTCCCCGTTGCTATGAGAGTAACTAATGCATGAGCCAGTGAAAAGGAAAGAACTGGACATTCACAAAAAAATTTGCAAATTAGATTTTACATTGATGCAGAAATCCTTGTGAAGTGTTTTAGTATGTTTGAGAATTCTTTTTTAAAAATTTTTATTCTTCTTTCGTACATGGCATCTCAACCAAAGTATTCCCTCCCTTCACTCCTCCCAGTCCCTCCCCAAATGCACCTTCCCTCTTCCCAGATCCAAGCCTCCTCTGTTTCCCTTCAAAACAAAGCAACAAACCAAAACAAAAAACAAACAAACAACAACAATAACAAATACCAAAACAAAACAAAAAGTCCAGGCCTCCCAGGGATATCCAGGGAACATGACCTAACAAGATAGAGTAGGACTGGGCACAAAACCTCACATCACAGCTGGACACCTGATAGGAGGAAAAGGGCCCCAAGTGCGCATCCTCAAGAAGATATTAGGATCTTGCATTTCCCCCTTTCTCATGCTAGTGTATATTAAAAATTCTTTTAAAATGCTGAGTTCAGAGAGGGACATACTTAGAATTAGAGATGGATAAGACAATGAGTAGGAGAGATTTTCACTTCTAAAACTGAAATTAAGCATACCAGACAGTGAGATATTTCCTCCTTTGAATTCTGATGGGAACTTTTATGTGTCCCTTTTAATACCACTTCTCACATTGGATTGTCATTGTTTTTAAGCTTATATATATGTTTGAGCCCTGAGCTGGAGGATGAGGTTTCTGTATTAACTGTCATTCTGGAACCTTCTATAGCATGAAGAATAGTCAGTTACTTTAGGTCCACATGAATAATTATACTGGTTAGTTTATGACCTGCATTTATTACACACACACACACACACACACACACACACACACACACACACACACTCACACACACTATCCTCCTAAGTTTCAAATGATTTTAAAGCATTTCTGTTTTGGAAAAACGCCTTTTGACTTACCTCCTTTTCAAACCATCCTTTATAACTCTACTTCCCTTTGGTATAAAAATGGCTTTTCTGTTTTTGCTTAAGAAAACTACTCTAGAGTGTGTATTGTAGTTGACTGTGGACAACACTCAGTTTCTAATTACAGCTTCACAACAAATTTACAGTGCTAATGTGGATGAGATACTTGACCCTCTTACGTTAGTTTCCAGTGCATAAAGTCAGTGGAGGTCTGGTCATGCTGAAGGGGTGTTAACTGATGATTTTTGGAGGGGCTGGTCTTATGGTTATATTACCTTGGTGCCTTTGGTATCTTAGTTTTTTAAATTATTATTATAGCTAAAAGTTGAATTGCTAGTTGTTGAAAATACTATTTGTCATCTCATGATTCAGAAGAGAAAACTCTTATAGGGGTTAAATTTGATATGGGCAAGGCAAAACTGAGGGGTATTCTAAGGTTTTGCTTTTTATTAAATATTTAGTTTGGTTGGTTGGGCTACCACCATCTTTTTGTCCATTAGCTCTAAAGTAAGTCAAGTAGAATTAAAGAACAAGATGAGCATGTATTGCTATAGAACTATAAACTACTTGTAACCTACACATTATTTCATGCTATTTTAAATTTTATTGATAACATTTAGAAGACAGTGTTAAGTTTTACATTTCACATAATTTATATGCATTTACATATCACTGAAAATACAAACAAAGATAGGAGTGGATAATTTGCTTAACTTTTTAAGTTTGACTTAATAACTTTTTAAAAATTAATAGTAGATGTTCCCTTTCCTGTCACCTCTCATAAGGTTGTTGTGATGGTTAAATGAGTTCATGACAGTCGCTGCCATTAATGATGTAATTAAAGAAGGAATAGATAATAAAACCCAACTCATATCAAATATACAATTTAAGGACATTAAAATTTGTGGCATTTGTTAGTCAGAATGCTTCTCTGAGGCAGCAGACCCTTTAAAGATATTCTTGAAATTTTCTATATTTTGTTTTAATAACTAATAATTATAATACCTAGACTAAATGACTATTTTCTTAAATAACTTTTTAAACTTGTTGTTCACAAGTTATTTTTCAATCATTGTATTTATTAAGTATAGAAGCTAATTTTTAAAAATAACCAATTACTATGGAAAATATTTCCTTTTCAGTATTGCATTATTATACCATAGTTCATAGGCTTTAACCATCAGGGTACATAATAATTACCCTAAGGCGCTTCTTAAAATTCAGCTTTCCAAGCTCCATTGTCAATAATTGTTCAGTGGACCTTGGGGATCCTGCATTGTAGCTGGTCCAAACATTAGGGAAATTTCAGTTGAATTTTATGTCATCTAGGTATAGCCACACTTGCACCACAGTCAGCAGGTGCATTTTAAATGCATAGATTTCAGGTCCTGTTTTCAGATCTCTTAAGTCAGAACACATAGAGCAGTATTTGGACACGTGTATTTCTACTTCATCAGTTTTGTTGCAAACCTTGGAAATGACTGCTTTTTGGTTGTTGTTGTTGTTTTTTTTTAAGGTGTAATGTAACAATATGTTGATTGTTGCATCAAATTTCATCTACATCTATCATATGATTCTTTATCTAAACACAACCACATTTTCAGTGTAGAAGGTTAGAATCAGTACTGCCATGTATGAAAAATTTAGCCTTGCCTTTTAATCCAAAGCTTAAGGAAAAGGGCAATACTTATTTTTTTTTTTTACACAAATTACTTAATTTAATCTTTACCTACAAGTCTGTGTAGGTAAAGATAAAAAACCTACAGTGATATTGTGCCTGTGCTTCAGAAGAAAAATGTGCAGAATGCATTGCAAAGTTCAATTGAGAGCTTTGTATATCAAAGTTAAGATTTAGTTTCTGTGTTCTTTCCACTACATATCATTTCCCCAAATTCAAATGAATTTCCCCAAATTCAATGAATCTTTATCAAATTCCTATTATGGTAAGTGTTAGTGTTGAGTTTTGGGAGGCCAAAAAGTGTATGACCTACTTGCTGTAATAATTATTAATTAATTTATGTGAGTGGAAAGAAATTTTTATTTTTCCATTGAAAATAATTTCTGGCTGGAGGTAAAAATAAAGTGCCAATAGTCCAAAGGAGCCTGAGTAGTTCTACTAGGTATAATCACTGAATTCTTAAACAGCCTTGCCTCTGAGGCGCTGTAACCCCTATCCTTTCATTATGAAGTGTTTCCTAACAGAGGAGGAAAGCTAGACTTGCACTCGTTAAGTGACTCACACATGATTGCATAGCTAGTAAGTGGCAGAACTTAGGTTAAATATTGGTGCAATCTATTGTTGATAGATAGCAAAGGTAGTGCTCATAACACACCATTGATGACTTTATAGTTACTTCTCAGGAGCAGGCTATACCTCCGTTTGGTAAGCACACGTCATCAAATGCTAAAAAACTTTGTAGAGTATAAGTTTGTTTCCTTTTTAGGAAACACACCGTCTTGCCACATGGAATGAATTCGGGAATTTTCTTCTTTAATCTGTAAAGTTTGAATACAGTCTAATATTACAGGGAAACCAGTTGAAATGAATAGTTTTTTGTTTATATGTTTAGTGTAATTTTCTTTAATGGGACATTATTTGAATGAAAATTTAAATCTTACCCATTATAATATGCCAGGATACACACAAATTCTGTACCATAGCCATTATTATCAGCCTTAAAATAACTGGTTTATATTTAAAGTACAATGTAAGTGTTAATAGAACCAATGCATCAACAGCTTTATACAGTTAAAATATCTTACCATGGAGCATTCCAAATGTTCCTGTTTGAAAAAGAAAGTCTCTGTATAAGTGGCAGTCTGAATATACAGTGTGACATACAAACTAGTATATTTCACACTTACCTGTGTATAAGTTGCAAAACATGTAGTGTTTATGCATTTTATAGACTTAGTAATACTCTATATTCATTAGAATAGTCACAGTGTAAAGAAACTAATGTATATCATCTACATTTGAAAATAACTATGATTTTATAAATTAAGGTATTCATATAGTTTGGTAAATTTTTGATAACAACTTAATTTATATATAAAATTATATGTATGTATGTGTATAAAGATTCACAGAATAACTAAGGGAATGTAATCTTTTCTTTAGAAGACTTTCAAAGTTTTAGATATTTGGGTTACCTTTGAATTTCTAAGAGTGGACGTTTCTCAAATGACATTCTTTTAAAATGTCATCTAGAGAAAAACAACAGTTAGATCTTAAAAATTAAGACTTTACGTACTCGTTTTTTAACATAAAAATTAAAACCTGATTTTGTAGAAAGTTAAATTTAGTAACAGCATGAATTGGAAAATTTTGTCAGTGATTTATTTAAGCTCCACAGGGATATCCTAAATTTATTTTGATTTGAGACCAGCTTAAAGGGTTTGTCTATCCTAAAACAGTTCTCCAATTTTTTTCTGTGGAAAATTCCAGAGGAGCTAGTAGTGGGAGGTAGTATACCAACAATGACCCTTTTAGGGCCAAATAAGCACTTTAGCAGAACTCACTCCTTCCCATTCCTTAAACCGAAGCATGTCTTGCCCAGTTGGTATGTTTAATTTTGACAGCTCATTTTATTTCTTTGCAAACACACAGGAGTCAGAAAACTTAAGGTGGGTAGGGTACTACTGATAGCATGGCGGTAAGGTTTGGGCTCAGAAGGAATAGAATGTCAAAGATTCCAGCCAGTCTAGAGATGTGGGGAGCAATTGGTATCTGAAACTATTTCACAGATTTGTTGCTTCACAGATTATGAAGGAGAAGCTAAAATAGGTAAAATGACTAGTTACAGTTACACAGCTGTTTCTAGTGTTTGGGATAGAACTAAGATATGTTTGTTTAGCGAGAAAATTGGTCAGCCTGGTTCCTCTATTGCTCAAGAGACTCCTTTACCATCATAGCACCCCCTTTCTTACCTCTTTCCCTATTGTTGCAGTAATATCTATAAACATCAGTCTGGTGATAGTTTCAGCCTTAGAGGTGGGTGACAGGTACTTTTGGAGCATTAGGGACATTTAGAACAAGCTCATCTGTAAGCCCAGTGTGCATCCTTTTAAGCATGTTGTGTCTTTTTTATTTGGATCATATATGTAACAAACATGGAGCTAGAAACAGAACATGTTGAATAAGTAGATATTGTGTTCATGGCAGAGATCTAAGTAGGGAAAATGTGAACACATGCTGTACGGTTTAAAAAGCAGCTTCTTAATCATGGCTGATGACAGGGTTTTGAAGCAGACCGAGAGGAGAATTTTCTGTTAATTTGATGTCATTATATGGATTTAGGGTAGAAACATTAATCCAGAACTTGACTCTTCAAACTACCTCAGATCCCTCTGCTGCTTGAACCTTGTGGGAAAATTTCATCTTGGTTCTAGTCTTACCTGTTGAGGTTGGATATATTAGTCAACTTCTCATTGTTACAGTAACATTATAAAAATCTGTGGAGGTTGTAGTGTCTGAGCAGTAGCAGCAAATTTAATTATAATGCCATTTTACTAGTTCTAGTGTATCAAATGAAACTAAAATCTGAGTTTTAGCTCGTCACCAGAAGATAATCAACTGCATGGAAGAACTTAGAGGGATGGTTCACACACAGTCCAGTACACTCACCAGACTTCTAAGCTTTGATTAGTGAATGTATAAGTTATTCCCAAACCCTAGTGCAGGTCAGTATATTACTCTCATATTGATACATCCACAGCTGCCCACAGCTTTGGATTCTATTCTAAGATTTGGAATTAATTAATTGAGGCAAAAGCAGCCATACATTTGATTCACCAAATGTGTCCTGCTCGCAAATATCTCCTAGTTTCTTTGGATTCCCTGCTGAAAAGTTGGTTGTGTTTTCCTATCTCAGTAATAGAGTCAATAGCAACAGCGTACAGAGGCCAATGATTAGGATGTGAGGCTTGGTTAGAAGTAGAACACAGACTTCTCACCTGTGTTTCCATTCACTCCAGCTGGCAGGAAATTGAATGTAGTTCTGTAGGAAATAGATTGTAGAATGCTTCAGCTAGAAGTAGCAAAACTAGAAGTAACCAACGACACCTTCAAAGATGTTTAGTTATTTTCCACTCTCAAGACAATTTTCATTTAGACTTCATCTTTATTAAGCCTTCAGAATAAAAGATGAAAGTGACAGCCTTAAGGTGACAGTAGCCTACAAACTATAAAATTATAGTTGGTGCTGATTGGGTATTCTTGGGAACAGATATGCTTTTATCGGACTGCAAATAAATTGTTTAAAGTTCTCTAGAAAAAATAAATACTTACCCTTAAGTTATTTATTGATAATTTAGGATAGAAGAAGAAGTAGTAGTTCAAAATTTTTCTTATACAGTTTTAAAAATGAGCTCAAATTTGAGTGAGAGGAGACAGTATTTTACTAATTGCCATTTAAATATGCAGCTCCAGGTTTGTAGACATCTTTGTAAAACAGGATACAAAGACTGTTGAAAAAGATTCTTGTTTGGAAATTACATTTCATGTGGCTAAAAACACTAAAGAAGTTTCTTGTTATAATAAGGTGAAAGTGGTTACCAAAGAAACAAAAGTTTCTTACTGCTTGGCCTGAGGCAAATGTGGCATATTAAGCTTAAAATGAATTCTTCTCTTAGGAGTGCACACAATTCTTATTAATGTCTTGGAAATTATGCATACATAGGAAAAATGAATACCATTTTCAAGATACATTTTAAAAAGCAGCCATTGGGGTGCAGATGCTGTCTAATATGTAATGTGGATATGTTAGCCTCAGTGAGATTTTGCTATTTTGCCTTTTACTGGGCCTTAATATTGTACAGAATGACTTGTTTGTGTCGTAAAAGGGGTCTTTCTTTTCATGATAGCTAGGTTCCCGGGTGGCCTGAAAGAGTTAATGTAGTTTCCAAGAGCGCCCAACTTCCTTCCAGGGAGTAGTGAGTGCATGTGAGCTAGTCTGGCTCCAGGATATTTGTTCACATCCCAAAACCAATTTGGCACAACTTAAAATGTCTGCTAGGCAGAGGATTCAGTGTTGTTAGGCCACGCAATTAGTGCTTTATTTCATGAGCACCAAATTCACCCAATAGTGTTTTGTTGTAAAGAAGAGCCTGAAATTCACAATAACGGGTTTCATTTATCAGAGCCATATGGGACTCACCATCTTTGGATATATTTGTAAGGCTTTCACAAAGAAGAATCCTGAAGCATCTCAGATTTCACGGATTGGAGGGCAATCTGGATGAGGATCGTTTTTTGGAAATGATGAACTATCCTTTCATATGTAGTCTTCAATTTCAGTAATCCTTGAGAAGATCCAAAAAGCCAAGAAAGAGTTAAGTAAGCCCCAGCTTATTAGCTTTATTGGACAATAAAGACCATGGTTTTTATTCTCAGATCTGGTTTAAATGCTAAGTGCATCTTTGATGTTGAAATTTGGCCACCTAATCTCTGTAGTTTGTGATGTGGCCTGTATGAGAGGGAAGGTGGGTTCTAAGTCTCAACCTGGTTTTTTTTCTTCCACTTTCTGCTAGTTTGGTCTTGGTCAGATGTCAGTGGGTTGCTGGGAAGCTCTGAGTAATAGAGTGAACTGAAAATTTAGCTGTGGTACTTTTGATTACTGATAACTCAACATTATTTCTGTGCTGCCTCTTCTTTTACCTGATTGTGATAATTAAGGGGGTGATGTAAGATGTTCCCGAAAGTGTTAATGTAAATTGATTTTTAAATAAGTTTCTTTGTCACTGATCTGTAAACTTAGATATTCCTCATAAGATATTCTTTCTGTGATTCACTTGCCTATACTTTTTATTTAGTTTCATATTCTACTTGGCTATTGATGATCTGTAAACAAATATTTAAGCATTCATTAGCATTATTAAAAATAAATTTATTTTAACATTAAAAATAAAAGTTTTTGAAGTATCGAGTACTACTATATAATAATGACAATCATTAATCTTATAACATTTTCAGATTTTTTTCAATTTTTGGTTCTTTAGGTTTATTTATGTTTGGAAGCACTCTTTGGCCTGATAAATCTGGCCGAATTTGAATATATACAAGTAGTAAATAGCACTGCCACCATTACTGCTGCCTGTGTGAAACCTATACAAACTACATAAGGGTGATGATTTCAACTTGAAGTTGTGTTCATAAATTACCCATTGCTTGAAATAACTTTTGGTCATTTTAAAGATTATTTTATTGCATTTGCCTTTACTTTGCTATCATTGAATTTATATTAATGGTTTAAACACTTCACTAGTTAAATTTTTATTGGCATGTTTTAGGTTTCTCAGAGAATGGCCACTAATTTTTTTTTCAGTTATAACCATGTTGAATAACACTAACTTTAAGATTTAGCATACTCTTTGCAATAAGTTCAACTCTATATTGGAATTAATATACATTTTAAATACTATTTCATAAGGAGTAAAAAAATCTTTTTCCCATATCTTTGCTAATGTATACTATATTGGATAAGCAGAGTACTTAGATTTTTCTGACATAGCACATCTGGAGTGGGCACACATGTATTGCTCTGGGTTGTTTACTCATATTATGTAGGCCAGTGAGGCTGCTGAACAATAGATAGAAAGTTGGAATTATATAATAAATTATAACTGCTGAAATCAACTTAAGCATTAATTGTACTGGATGTTTGACTGTCTTATGATCTTTTTTTCCCTCTATTTCATTCTTAGTCAGATGTTCTCAATTAGAAGTGTACAATCAATTATTAAAAATTCTTAAAATTAAGCTTTATTGTTTTTCTTCTTTCAGCAAATGATAGGTATTGTGAACCAATGAAACATTATTTTTCTCACTCAAAATTTTATTATGAACTAAAAATGAACTCTTTATTGATGCTTGGAATTTTATATGAGGAATTCTGAATATTTCCTTTGTGAAGGCAGTGCAGGTTTTAGGATAGTTGTCAGCAGCAACAAGGAATTAAAAATGGCACAAAGACTCAGGTTAGAATATGTACCTGTAGATGAATGGTGTTTCACAGGACTTTGGATTTAGTAATGTAGTATAAGCTGAGGGGAGAAGATAGGCACTCGGGGCAAAGACAAGTATGTAGCTGAAGTATGATGATCAGAGATCTATTACTGATGATGCTCCCTAATAAAGGACACAGAGGGTAAGGAGGGAATTATTCAGTGGAGTGTATATGTAGATGATAAAATATTTGAATGCTGAGAAGAGAGTGTCAAGCAAAAAGATAACAATTATATGTTGTTCTATGTCTGTAATGGCCCAGCTTTCTGCATTTATATTGAGGTTCTGTAGTGGAGACGAGCGACTGTTAGATGTAGTTAATGATCATCGTATAAATAGGATCACAAATCATTTTATTAAGTAAGAATTTTACTTGCTTGTGATGACAGACCTGTTTGAGTTTAACATGTAGTAGGTTTCTGTTAATACTTTATAATACGAGTAAAGTTTATGCCGTAAACTTTTGTTTACGTGGGGCAGATGTGTGGGATGCATGTCCGTATAGACACATGTAAGGAATGGTTACCTCTAGCTCCTAAGTCTGTTGCCTTTTTCAACATTTTGCTTTATCTCCATCCCCATATCACTGAGTTTCTTCTGTGTAGAAAATGAATGCATGGCTTTATCATTTTGCATTTTTCTTTTTCACTTTTGTTGTTTTATCCTTTCAGTTCATTTTCACCTCAAGAATTAAGGCTCAGATATAGTGTATTTTAGGTCTCACATTCAAGAAGTGTTTCTTTTTCTTTCCTGTCCGTTTGTCCATATGTTTGTTGATCCCTGGTAGGCTGTTCAGTGAGACAGCAGTTTACTATCAGTGTGTGTGTGAAATTAGCTAATTGGTGTTAGCAGAAATATTTTCACATGTTGTATAAGCAAAGTGCAGCAAGGTATATAAATGTAGATATGATCCAGACACGCGCACGCTCATGACTGTCACTGCTCATGCATAGGCGCTCAGAAGTAATTAATGTTAATAAGATTTTAATGTGCTTGTGAGATCATAATGAGGAGAAATGAATGCTCTGATTAGGAAAAGGTAACTGTGTGTGTGTTTTGGCTTAGAACAAGATTTCAATTTTTATAAACCGCAATTTTAGAACTTGTTTGTGATTGCATCAATTGGTTTTTATTTTCAAATTAGAGGTCTGTTTAGCCATTTGAATGATTAACCAAATAAATGGGTGAAACCCTGATCATAAGGAATAGTGCAGGTTTTTACTTGGGAGGCGGTGGAGCTGTGCAGCAGGGCTGTGTTGTCTTCTACCACCGCACCAGTTTAATATCTCTTAAGAAAACAAAACAAAACAAAAGCCCTTTCAGAAACTCCTTGTGGAGATGGTGCTTAGTTTTATAAATGTGGATGTTGTCTATATGATCCAGAGGCACCAGTCAAGCAGTGTAACTATAGCATGTGAGGTACCCTCCTGCTACTCAGTGGTGGTGGTGGGTCTCAATAGTACATATGATGCATCTCAAAATGTTTAATTAGAAAGATACAAAATACCCAATAATTTTCTTCCTAAACATAATCTTTACAAATTTTAGAGACTGATTGTCTTTTATGGTAAAGTACAGTATTTCAAGGTAAGCAAAGATGCTGTCTCAAAATGGACTCAAATACTACCCAGCTAAGAGCCAGGTGATAAACTGGCTTAAAGCCAGATGAGCACTAGGGTACTTCTCCACAACACTGCTTTGGAAAATATTATTTACAGAGTTTTGAAATTCATTTGCATTATTATTACTTTCAATTATAAGCTAATATAAATGCATTTAAGGGGCTTGCTCTGTGGTCCTTATAAATCGCCTATGTATTTTATAATGTGAATTATAAAGATATTAAAAAGATTATAAACTTTATTTGAAATTTAAGAAAAAGTTTTGGATCTGATTTGAGATATAGGGTACTGTAGTTGATTTCCAACTAGATAACAGGCATGGTTTAGGTGCTGAGGTTCTCTTTATTTTCTGATACTTTTGCTTGGGTTAAAAAAAAAGAATAGGAGGCATCAGAATTTGGTTCTCCCAAACTAGTGTGATATACATTTTAATTTGATTCTCTAACAGCATTGAGGCTTTACTTCCCATAAAATTCTGAGAATTATGACTATCTAACATAACAAATCATTTTTAAAAAATATTGTTTAGTTGACTTTCTTGGGTCTTATCATGTGGAAATACAATTAGGAATAGTTTTCTTATTCTCCTTATGTAAAAACTTAATTGGCTTGTTTTCTAGTACTTGCATGATACGTTATGGTAGAATTTCTCATAGAATAAGATACATTTCTAGATTTTCTGTCTTGAGCTTATTCCTATGACAATTTCACATAATTTTAACCACATGGCTTTATAACATGTTATAATAGTTAAGGTATTAGTTCTCTACTCCACTCATTACTTTCCTTGTTCAGGGTTTTCTTAATCAGTTGTTATCTAAATGAACACTGTAATCAGCTAGCAGAACTTGGGGAAAAGAAGAAAACACCTTGGGAAATGTTTTATATAATTTTAGATGCCCTGACTTGACACAGGGATAATGTTTATCTTCATGATGGTAAACTCTT
Organism: Peromyscus maniculatus bairdii; assembly: GCF_049852395.1. Classification (NCBI taxonomy): domain Eukaryota; kingdom Metazoa; phylum Chordata; class Mammalia; order Rodentia; family Cricetidae; genus Peromyscus; species Peromyscus maniculatus. The sequence goes on from NC_134863.1 coordinate 33,780,627, forward strand.
TTATACAAAAGAGTTTATACCCAGTTTTTCATTTATTTAATAACTTTTGTATCTTTGTAAGTGTTGTATGGTTTTCCTCCTGGAGATTAAAACATTTGTTATTAACTTTAATATATAGTATTGTTTGTTTATTTTTAACCCTGTTTACTTAGCTTCTTAAACTCAATATCCTAAACAAGGCCTTTTCTCCTATCATATTTTCTATTGACTTTGTTTTTGAACACAGAGTGACTCTTGTTTCCATGTTAACTTTATGACTTCCTACTTGGAAAATTATTTTATATGTTTGTGGTTGCCCAGAATAGATAAGACTGATTATAGTACATAATATTTGTGTAACTATGGACAGGTTATTTTGAATGTCCATTTGAGTTACTGCCACAAACTACTATAGATTGAGTCTATAAGCAACAAACCTTTATTTGTCACAATTTTGGAGGCTGGAAGTCTAAGACTGTATGCTAGCATGGTCACGTTCCAGACAGGCCCCTCTTCTTCTTTGGAGATTGCTGGATTCTCTTGTCCCCTTTCATGCCTGAAGTGAACAGCTAGCTCTCTCTCTGGGCCTCTTTTGTAAGAGGACACTTCTACCCTCCTGTTCTTAACTTAAACTTTCTATCTCAGAAGCTCCATCTCCTAATGCTATTCTACAGTATACTAGAGCGTCAACATCTGAATTCCTAGGTGCAGGAACATGAATATTTACTTCATTAACACTGAGGTGTGTTTTCTTCATTTGCCAAGTGTATGTTATAAGACCAAACTTTTGAAATGTGGTAGCTAAATAAGATTATATGGTAAAGTACCTAATAGTTTACATGGCACATAGTAGGCATTCAGTAACTTCCAATAACAATTACTGAAATGTTATATATCTTATCAAGATTATTATTATGCATGTTCAGGCATGTGGCGGTGAGTGGACAACCTCCAGTTGCTTAAGTACCATACACCTTTTATTTGTTGATACAGTGTTTCCTTAGTCACCTAGTAGGTTTGGCTGGCTGGCCAGTGAGTCCCAGGGATCCACCTGTCTTGGCTTCACTAGCACTTGTATTCCAAGTATGCACGTTATCAGCCACCATGCTTGACATTTTTTTTCTGTTGTTGTTGACTAAAACCAAACATTAAATTCATGTTCTTATGCTTGCAAGCCTCTCCAGCTCCTTATTATATTTCTTAAAGTATTATTGAATTATTAGTTTTTTTAAAATCAAGAGCAGAATGGATCACACAAATTAGCAAATTGAAAATGTAAAGTTCTTAATAAACATTTGTGCTTTAAAGATTCAGTACAAATATATATATATATATATACACACAGATGATCCTTTGTCAACTTTACTAATATTTTTGGTAACCTTTAAATGACTTTATGAGCATTAAATACCAAACTCATATGATGGTATTCATGCAAGAAGACTAGTACTTTCTAGAGTATTACACAAGACTTTTTGATGAATTTGATGAAAAAGCTACAGTTGGTATTGCAGTACTCCATTCTTTTAAGCTTCTATTCTAATTTACTAAAATATATATTATCTTACAAACACATTGATTGAGTTCATTTGATGTAATCTATTGTTTAAAAAAGAAAGTACTACCCTTCCAAGGTTCATATTATTCCCATTTCATGGTTGTATCAAGGATTAAGTATGATAATTCTTTGTTAGTTGTTAGTTGTTTTTATTCTAATTATTTTATAATTATCATTGTCAATTCTTAATTGGCAATGTTCATGCGTATTTTTCATGTTTAATATATTCTTGAAGGTAGTGTTCTGTGCTTAGAATAAATGTGTGAAATATCCTATGTGTGTGTGTGTGTGTGTGTGTGTGTGTGTGTGTATATGTGTGTGTGTGTGTGTGTGTGTGTGTGGTGGTGTATATGTGGAACATGCAAGTATGTTTGCGGATATGTGTACGCATAAATGTGTATGTATTAAGTCCGAGTTTAACATTGGGTGTCTTTCCTCATTTGCTCTCCATTTTTTGATTTTTTGAGATAGGGTTTCTCCCTGAGCCTGAAGCTCGTATGTTCAACTGGGTGGATAATGAACTTGAGGGAGCCTCCTGTCTCTGTGATCAGGCCAAGGCTGGAATTACAGGCTCATGCCATCATGACACATTTATTTTTTAACATGTGTTTGGGGGACTTGAACTCAGGTTTTTTTTTGCTTGCATGGGAGGCATTATAACTCCCTGAGCCATCTTCATAGCGCTGAAACATTTTAGTCAGTATATATATATATATATATATATATATGATGACAGATAAAAATTTACCAATGTTGAAAAAAGCTAAAGGTGAAGTCTGATCACATCAGTGGAGCATATGAAATCTTTAGCTGCTTTTGGGTAAACTTTCTGAGAATCTGTGGGAATGAAGAATAGTTTCTTCAAAGAATTGTGGGTACTTTTGACTTAGCACTGAGTGAAAGTATTTCCCATGGTTTCATTTTGCTCTTTTATTTGCTCATGTCAGAAACAACATAGAGGATCTATGAGGCACAAAGTATTTTTATGGGTTGGGATCCTTTATGAGCAGCAAGACTATATAGATGCATAAAGTCTCATAAAGTCTCATGATAATTCAGGCAGGAAAATAGCATATTATGTTCTTGGAGTTTGGAGCCAGATATTAATCCCTGCTCTGAAATTTATTAATTATATGACTTTATGTATGTTACTTAAAATGACTGTGTTATATTTTCCTTATCTACAAACTGAGGCTCAAACTAGGGTTTGTTGTATAAGGTTGTCGTGAGAACCAGCAGTTATGACATGCAAACAATTCATAGAGGCAGCATCGTGAGCTCTCTGTAAGATCTAATTTCAGTTGTTCAGAATAAGTACCTGGAAGGGGAAATGCTGGATCATATGATAATTCTGTTGTTAATTTTGTTAATTGGCAGACCCTCCATACTGTTTCCTTTCAAGGAGACACCACTTTACACCTCGCTAATAGTGTGCAGGAGACCCAGCTTCCCTGTATCCTTATGTACATTTGCCTTTGTTAATAACCAATGATGAGTGTGAGATGATATCCCATTGTAGTTTGATTTATCTTGATGAGGACTAGTGTCACTGAATATATTTAATAGTTTATTTTATTTTTGAGATTAAATGTAATTACGTCATTTCTCCCTTTCCTTTACTCCCTCCAAACCCTCCCATGTACCCCAATGCTATTTTCAAGGCCTTAGGTTTCATTACTTAATCATTCACCAGGGTTATACTTCTTATTACTAGTGTATTAGAGGTAAGTTCCAACAAGTGAACTTTGGAGTAACATATTCATAACCTAAAACATTAGCATAGTTTTAGCCCATTTATAAAAGTTGTGTTACTGGCATTTAAGTTTTGTTGTTGTTATTGTGCCAATATAAATTTAGATATTAATTTTTTATCAGGTATCTGATTTACAAAAATTTTCTCCCTTTCTGCAGATTGCTTTTTACTCTATTGGTTGTTTCCATGACTCTGTAGAGATTCTATTTTAATGAAGTATACTTATTTGCTTTGTAGGGATTTTTGTTTTGATGTAGAATTGAATGTTTTTGTTTTTCTTTGCTTTTAGTGTTATACCCATGAAATCATTTCCATGATCACAGTGATTAAGCTTTCCTTTATGTTTTCTTCTAGGAATTTTATACTTAATGTATTAAGTTTAACTTTTAATCTCTATAGAGTTGATTGTTATTTACAGGGAAAGGTAAGGGCCTGCTTTCATTCTTTTGTGTTGCATGGATATCCATTTTACCCCCAGCAGCACCTATCTAAGAGACTGTCTGTATATTCTTAATTTCCTTATCAAAGATTAGTTGAATCTGTATGTGTGGGTGTATTTATGAGCACTCTGTTTTGTTGCATTCACTTAGATGCCAGTCTTTTTTTTTTTTTTTTTTTTTTTTTTTTTTTTTTTTTTTGGTTTTTTTCGAGACAGGGTTTCTCTGTGTAGCTTTGCGCCTTTCCTGGAACTTGCTTTGGAGACCAGGTTGGCCTCGAACTCACAGAGATCCGCCTGCCTCTGCCTCCTGAGTGCTGGGATTAAAGGCGTGCGCCACCACCGCCCAGCATAGATGCCAGTCTTTATGCCAGAATGAAACTTGATTTCTGTTACTATATAATATTTGAATTTAGAAGAGTGATGCTTTCAGATTTATTTTTAAGGAATTGATTTGACTATTCATTATATATTATGGTTATTCATGATATATTTAGCTATTCATGATATCTTCATGATATATCAGTTAAAAGTTTGTAGAATTGATTCTGATGGTCACTTTGTGCAATTTATAATGTAAATAACATTTAGACTTCCAGTCTATGAACAAGGTATATCTTTCCATTAAATGTGTTTTTGTAATTTTTTCTAGTCAATGTTTTTGTATTTTCCAATATACAGTCTTTCACTTTAGTTAATTAGTAACCTTTTGCCTTTTGGATGTCATTTTTGTGCTTTTTAAAATGGGAATATTTTCTTTGTTTCCTTTTCAGAGAGTTTATTATTAGTACATAGAAATGCAACATATTTTTGCTCATTGATTTTGTGTTTTGAAACTTTACTAAGTACTAGATTCAACAGTTTTTTCTATCTTTCTGAAGTCCTTCAAGATTTTCTCTAAATAAGATCTTGCTATCCACAAACAGGACAGTTTTACTTTTATTTCTAATTTAATTATGTTTGTTTTTTAAATTTTTTAACTGCTTTGGCTATTGAAGAGAGGTGGTAAGAGTGGAGATCTTTGTAAAAGTTTTCATTTCAAAACTGATACTGGACTTTTCATATATGGAATGAATTCTTTGAAGATTCTTTCTCTTGTTTGCTGTTTATATAAATTATTGAAATCTGGATATTGCATGATATGTCAGCACTCTTTATGTCCACTGTAGCACTGTTGACAATAGCCACAGAATGGGACAGCCTACATATACAACTGATGTATGGGTCAAGAAAAGGTGATAGACACATATGGTGGCATATTATACCATATTTAAAAATTAGAAAAGTCTCTAATCTGAGTAGCATGGATGAAAACTGAGAATGTTATGCTAAAGTACAATAGCCAATCACAGAAAGACAAATAGTACATGACTGCACATGAGCCAAATCACTTGAATTGATTAGTACAATGGTAGTTTTCTGATTGGGAGAAAGGAGGAAATGAGGATTTCTTAATAGTTGGGAATAAAGTTTCAATTACGAAAAAAAATTACTAGAGATTTACTCTATAGCATTGTGCCTGTGTGGTCATTACACTTAAAAAATCAAGCATTTAAAAATTTACTAAGAGTATAGAACCCAAATGAAATCTTCTTAGCAAAATAGGTTAAAATAAAATAATAAAATAAAGTTCTCAGTAAGTGTTAGTTAAGATTAGTAATGTTAGATAAATCAGAATAAATTTAATGCCATAGTAATAGTAATAACCAAGTAATACAGTATTCTAAAGGATGATCATGTTGTTTTTATTATGCCTCAAAAATCTTTTCACGTTGAAATATTTTTTCAATTCTAAGGAAAAAATCAATTGTCAGTTCTGTTGTAAGTGAATAACTATTAATCCCATCTCCCATTGCCTCTGTATCTATTTCTTTCATTATTATCCATTAAGTTTATTGTATTTGGAGCGTTTTCTACTTTCTAGTTTTAGGCTTTTCTGAAAGAGTACTTCTTCATGTTGGTAATGGACTTAGGGTTCCAAGTTCATTTTGTACCACTAGTGGTATCCCACTGCCTGTGGTATAACAGGCAGTGAAAACGAACTTTTCTGAATGTATTTGAACATTGCTTTTTAGACTCCGGTTTCCTTCAGTCCTTGCCATTTTGTTGAGAGATGGTAGAAGAGTTGCTGAGAGGGGAGTGGGTGCTTCAAGTAGGGAACAAGATCAACAGTTTGAGAACCTTTCCAATGTCAAGCATTTATCTGCAAGAGAAGTACTAACGTTTTAAAAGCTCAGCTTCATAGTGAGAACTCGATGACTGGGTTCTGATGGGGTTAACTAGAGCTAATGGAGTGAGGACGTGGGGAAATTGTCCAGTGAGTTCTTTTCACTTGGCCTTTTCTTTGGAGGAACTGTAGTCTCTTAAAGTATGATCTGACCTGAAATACATAGTGCAATGTTGGAATCACTAATGGCATGCAGGGAAATATTTCTATTATTATGTACCATTTTACTTCAGTTCCTGTGTGAACTATTTGTTATTCCTCTTATAAATAACAATGCAGTGAATGTCACTGAGTCACCATTTGTACTCATATCCAAATAGTATGGTACAATTATCCCAATATTCTTTAGAACATTCCCCTTAACAATTATGACTTCCCTCTTCCCTCTACGTTGGAGAACTCTTAAGAGTCAGTGAGATTAAACTCTGTAAGGACATCTGTTTAGTCATGACAGAGTTCACTTGAATCAGTGAGGTAACTTTAAAAAATGATTGATTAATCTAACATAAACACCATTATGGGTCATTAACGGAATCTTTCATTTTTATTCTGTAAACAAAGATGATGGTTTTAACCAATGTGTTATTCTGTATAGCAAGCAAATTTATCATCCAGTATACCCAGCGTCACTTACAGAAATGACCAACACCTATTCCTTTATACTGTTTTAAACATGGGATCTGTTTAAAGAGTAACATGGAACCTCAACCTAAAGGCTAAAATAAATTAATTATAGTATCATTTTTAACCATAAGTGGAGAATTCTGCAAAGTATAACCAATTAGAAATCTGTCTGGTTAGTTTCAGGAATATTTGCCTGGGTGTTGGTAGAGATCGAAGAGACCAGCTCTCCCAAGTTCTGCTGTAAGGAAGCCTGGGTGCTGCCTTAGCTTCAAAGGAATACTTCCCTAAGTATTTCAAAATGTCCGGCTGGCTGCCCCAGCCATTCTCTTTGGAAGTCTCTTTGTCATCCTCATAGCACATCCTTCTGGCATGCATGACCAGCTGCAAGCTAAACCCCATGGAATAAGAACTCTTTCATCCTTTTGTGTGATGTGTTTCATTTTCGGAGTTTGGATGATCCTCTTCGACTGCAGTAGCAGCAGGCATTGTTAATTTCAATAGGCGGCCTGGATGCACAAGAATAGTCATCATAGAGAGACAGGCTCTCAGAACCCATCTCTTCGTGCCATGGTGCTGTTTTAGATCACTTTCCCCTGCTGTATGAATGGCCAGAGAAAAGGGGAAGCAAACAGTACCCAAAATAATCCAATTAAAAGTACTTGAATGTCACTGATGTCCATCCTATGGTTTTTCTTAACTTCCTAACCTGTGGTTAATTTCTCTGACTGGTAGAAAGGAATAGTGTAAACATAATTAGTGCCTTGTTTGTTTGTAATAGCATCCACATGTTATAACATGGAATAATAGTTTCTCTTTGGTATGGTAAAGTTGAAAATAGGCATTTTTTATTATTCTCTTGGTCTCTTCACTAATATCAAAGCCACTGCCAGGACTTAGTATAAGACACTGTTGAGCATCTAGACTTCATTGTTTGTTTACAGTTGGAAGTACATTAGTTCTTAGGCATTTTTGTTTCTTTGACTCCCTAGTGGATCAAGCTCTTCTGCCTACATTGATTTTGTTCTTGATTATCAAGAAATCTCTATTCCTGCTTGTTGGTGATGCTACTATAAGTAGGAAAGTAATTAAGCTTTTTATTTTTTGTGCTTTGTGATTAAACTCAGGGCCTTACACATGATAAGCATATATTCTATCAATGAGCTATACTCGCAACTTAAAATTCAGGCTTGTATGTTTCAGTATTGTGATTTTTTTTAAATCACTCCTCCAGCTGTAAAGTTATATGTGCAAAATATAAAGCAGAGTTTCTAGTATTAATAATTTCTATGTACATAAGGTGATTGATAGTTTGCACTGTTTTCATATATTTTATATAATTCTAATCATATTACCTGTGAGGTAGAGACAACTGATCTGTCTGTCTGTCTCCTATCTCTTTATTCTGATAAGACTGTATAGTTCAAGGAGGTTGAGTGACCTATCCTGCATCAAATAAGTTCTAACTGGCTGCTCCTGAAATTTAAATATAGAGTTTTTTCCTCATATAATGTATGGATACTCCTGGGACATAGAATGTTTCTCTCTTGAAACCTAACTTCATTTATCAATGTTTAATGTGTGTATGAATATATGCTTCCTTATACATTATTTAATTTGAGATAGAATTTTGTGATTTTAGTTTTTAATTGGTGTAGTCTCCTAGAATTCTTAATTAAAGATAATGGGTAATATGTTACCTTTATGTGTAGAGTTTTTGATATCACTATAGAAAAGTTATTTCTATTAATTATAAACATATTTCAGAAATTACCTTTCTAATAGTAATATTTGCAATGGGAGGGTAATAAGAATGCAAGAAAAGCCCCCTGAGCCAATCCTTGTCTCTGGACAGATCCTTTGGAGAAAAAGGTTCATTTTTATTTGTTTACTCACAGGTATGTTCACTCAATATGATTTATGTTTGTTTTAAAATTTCTTTATACCAGTTGAATTTATAGCAGTGCAATTATAATTTAATTATGCAAAGTGAAATATGAGTACAAAAGTAGAAAGGCTGTTGGTTTTGTGAAATTTAAGTTGAATCTTTTGGGAAATATTCTTAAAGGTGATTCACTGCAATAAATTGCATTATTTAAATAGGTATAGACTAGATAACTGTGAAAGATTGCCTATAGGGTGGGTGGAATTGTTCTGTAGTATCTGAGAATGATCTATGATAGCCATACGTTAGATTTTGAATGCATTTATTATGTATATAGTAAGCCAAAGTAAGAAGATAAGTAGCAAGTGATAGATAGCAAAACTTCAAATTAGGACTTAAATACCCAGTTGAGATGCATTGAAAGCTGAGGCAGCCAGGTAAAGTTCTTGATAAATTCTTAGCAGAGCAGTGTCCCCTTGAGTGAGGCTTCCACCTAAAATAATGAAGAGCAATAGCTAAGAGATAACATCAAGTCTTTGCTCACAATGTCCAGCAGAAACCACCTGGGTAAGTTGAAGGAGTCAGCTGGATTTTCTTTCTTTCCATTTATGAGCTTTCCATGGCTGAACTTGGAGCTTCTCTTTCTCCCATTGGTGTTTTGAAATGATGGAATTAACAGTAGTGACATCTGTTTGAAGTGGCTTACCTTCAAGCTGTTTTCAAGAACACAGGTTTTCACATAGGCTGTTTTGTCATTTTCCTGTCACATGGGTACAAGCCAGTCGCCTGATAAGGGACCTTGGAGGACACTTTGAGAGAAACATGCTTGGGTCTAAAGTTAGCTATATGGGGATTAGTCCCATTTCCATTTCTTGAACCAGCTTCTTAGTGAGTTCAAGTAACACATGGCAGTTTCAGGGGAACTAGTTGCATATTACAAAGATGAATATAAGACATTTATATTGATCCCTCATTTACCTTACTTTTCAAGTCTCTTTAAGTTTGTACTGACTTATAAACCAAAACTGGAAATCTCCATGACCTATTATAATATAATTTAAGTAGGAAGAATAATTTAAAACTCCATAGACAACAAAAATCTGTGATAGCCATTTGTTTTATTACAAGGTTGATAAATGGGCACAAAGATTTATATTTTAATTTTATATAAATTGAAAATATTAACATTATTTTAGTCTGTTTGTATTGTAGTGTTTCTGGGTATAATAGGAATAAAAATAATTTTACTTAGTGTGGTGGTTTGAATGAAAATGGCCCCCATAAGTCCATAAGGAGGAGCACTGTTAGGAGGTGTGGCCATGTTGGAATAGGTGTGGCTTTGATGGAGGAAGTATGTCACTGGAGGTAGGCGTTGAGGTCTCAGATGCTCAAGCCAGACCCAGTGTCTCACCCTATTAGTGTTATCTGCTGATCCAGATGTAGAACTCAAAGCTACTTCATCAGGACCATGTCTGCCTGCATGCTACCATGCTTCCCACTATGATCACAGTGGATTAAACTTCTGAACTGTTAGCCAGCCCCAATTAAATGCTTTCCTTTATAAGTGTTGCCATGGTCATGGTGTCTCTTCACAGCAGTAGAAACCCTAATTAATACACCTAGTAAGGGTTTTGTTTTTAGCATGTTAGAATTAAATGAGATATAAAGCATCCAGAACAATACCTGGTTAAGGTACTTAGAAAAGTTAGCTGTCATCAGTCATCATCATCATCTGTTACTGAGACCATCTACTTTAATATATACATTAATGCAAGAGACATAATGTTTTGGGCCATTGTTTCCTGATATTGAACCAATTCAGCAACAAGTCACAACTAGTTCTGCTTGGGTTAGTAGTGAAGCTCTTAGTGTTTTTTTTTTTACCACCCACCTTATCCCCTCCCCCATTTTTTCAGGATCTGTGAGAATAAGAAGTTTTATTTTTTTTCTCAGAAAATTCTGAAATCTCAGATTGCATGTAAGATATAAGTGAAATGGCTACCTATGTGTTTGTTGTCTAGTTGAAAAATGTCAATAATATTCAGGGATAGGGAGATTGAAGTATAGTAGTTGTGGCTTGCTTTTACATCACCTGCTCACACAGAGCCTAGGCTGCATAGGCTCTGTGTTTCTCACTATTGTACACTAAGCGTTACATAATTTTCTCCACATTATAAATAGAGAACATATGAATGGACCGTCTACATTGGGAGTGTGAATGGGGTAATAAACAAAGAGACCTAGTAACTAAACTAGCATAGGTGTTTGAGTAAAGTACTGATTATAGTACAAGTAGTAGACATGTGCTCAATTCTAAAATATTTATGCCATTGCATTGTTAGAGGTTTCATTAATTAATGACTTTTAAAAATTCCTGGTTTTGGATGAGTGAGATTTGAGTTTTTTCTTGCTTATTTATGGCTGCAGGTACACACCCTTTTATGTAATTTAACATCTTGTTTTTCTCCTTAAGATTGTAGTCCCCATTTGCAAGGTGCTCAGGCTTCTGTATCAGAGACATCAGTACTACTGATAAGATTTTCCTTGGATAAATGTTATAGTGACAGTGGCATGGAATGTACCTGTGATAGTTTCCTTTTTGGTTTGAAGGTTATTGTGGTTGCTTCAGTGTTGGCAGCATATCAATGAACAAACCATCAACTACTTACTGTTTTCCTAGTAGTGTCTACTATTTAGAGATGAGTTACATCTATAAGTTTTACAAATAAAGCAGTTAACACAAAAGAACGTAAATCATTTCCCAAAATTTAAAATATTTTAAAAGGCATGATATAATAGTAATGCCTGTTCATTTTCTTGAATATTGTAAGTTTCATCACTGGTGACTCTTTGTGCCTATTATGTAGTGTAAGTCCATTTACTCTTCAAGTCGTTGTCCATCCTTAGCTGTCATAATGCTTTTGGAAAAAGGGAACAATGTCTTTCCATGTCATTTGTCACAGCATTGGGATTACCTGACTGCATTACGATGTATCTTAGTTAGGGTTTATTGCTGTGAATAGACACCATGACCACAGCAACTCTTATAAAGGAAAATATTTCATTGGAGGTGGCCTAACAGTTTTAGAGGTTTAGTCCATTATCATCATGTTGGGACATGGCTAGAGAAGGAACTGAGAGTTCTACATCTTGATTCTCAGGTAATAGGAAGTGAACTGTGACATTGGGTATAACTTGAGCCATTGGATCTCAAAGCCTACCCCCACACCAACAAGGCCACACCTCTTAATAGTGCCACTCCCTATGAGGGCCATTTTCTTTCAAACCATCACATCGTGGATGAATATTATTACTTTTTCTTCTCTGTTCTGGCTTTCTATGCTTAAATTTCAATCATATATGCTTAAATTTCAATCATTTAGCCTTTTTTTTCTCAAGATGTGCCTTGTAATTTTTTGGGGGGGTGTTGAAATCTGAGAGATCAGAGGAATAGGAAAAGCCACAGCTAACCTTACCTCACCAATTCTACAGCTTCCAAAGAGACCTACTTCCTGTAAACCCATGCCTATATGCCTTTTGGTTCTGCTATATCATTTGCTCTCTCTGTCCAGCTACATCACTTGCTCTTCCTTCTTAGCTGTATTGGTTGGAGGTACAGACCTCCAACCTCTATGGTTAGTACTGGGATTAAGAGCATTTGTCACCACGCTTGGAGAGATCCATACAGAACTCTGCCTCTGGTGATAGGATTAAAGGCATGTGCCACCATTGTCTGACTTCTATGTTTACTGTAGTGGCTGGCTTTTTCTGGTTCTTTAAATGGCACTTCCATAAAGGTTATACACATGAAGACAAGTGTAGGACTTTTAAAATTCATTCCCCCAATATGGTGGCTTTTGTATTACGTGATCATGTTAGATACAGCTTTCTACTATCATCTAATGCTCTAGGTATACCAGGTTTTGAACAGCAACTATCTACTCAGTCTACCTTTTTTGTTAAGTCTGTTATTTTATAGAAGACACTTTCATTTTTCATATGAAATTCCTTTGCCCAACATGATATGCAGAACTCCTTACTAAGTACTTAAAATATTATATAAGATATTATAAGGGCATACTATTATCACAAAATTTTAGTTTTCATAGCTAATACTATTTTAACTATATTACTAAATTTCATTTGATTTGTTTGGAAGAAAAGATGGGAAATATAATTGTTATTTGATGGGGGAAAATCCAGGGTTAGTTGAAACCCAACAGAGTTTTTAAAGATTCGTTTATGTGCATGAATGTTTTGTTTGTATGTATGTATATGCACTGCATGCATGTCTTGAACCATCTGAGGCCAGAAGATGGTTGCCAGGTCCCCTGGAACTGGAATTACTGATGGCTGTAAGCAATCATGTGTAGCAGGAATCTTAAAGGTTCTTACTAATAAAATCAAACCCGAGGCGAGTTATTGGGGTCCATGATGGTAGATCAGAGAGACAGAACAAGCCACAGCTATCTCACCTCGCCAGATCCTCAGCTGGTCTTGTCTCCTCAGACTGGAAGCTTCTGTGTCCTCATCCCAATGGCTCTCAGCTGAACTGCTGCTCGAAAGCCTGAAGCTTAACCAGCCAAAATCTTCTAGTTTCTGGTCCTCACGCCTTATATATCTTTCTGCTTTCTACCACCACTCCCTGGGATTAAAGGCTGGCTTTCTGGGATTAAAGGCGTGTGTCACCATGCTTGGCTATTTCCAATGTGGCCTTGAACTCACAGAGATCCAGAGGGATTTCTATCTCTGGAATGCTAGGATTAAAGGTGTGAGTGCCACCATTTTCTAGCCTTTGTATCTAGTGGCTGTCTGTTCTCTGACCCCAGATAAATTTATTAGAGTACACAATATTTTGGGGAACACAATACCACCACAATCATGTAGGTGCTTGGCACTGCCAAAACATCTCTAACTCCCCTAGAGATTTTTTTTCTTAATTTTCTGTCTGATTTTTAGTTCAGTAAAATGAATAGTATGTAACCATAGGAGACCAAAATGAAGAAATATAAAGGGGTTCGCCTTGAAATATTTTATGTGTGCCATACTAAGATGGCAGAAATGAGATGGGATCCGCTAATGGAGTTCAATAAGGAAATTTTTTTTTCTACTGAGACAGATATTTGATCTTTGATATTTGAGACAGATAATTGATCATGGAAGAAGGGATATAAAGAGGTGGGGCTAGAATATATGAGTATGAAGACAGAAATTACCAGACTAAAACATGATGAGGACTTGAACAGGAACAGTGACTCTGAGGACCTTTAAGAGCTTGCAAGAAGGTAGAGTTGATGAGATTGGATACCTCCTGGGTGGAAGAGTGGGAGTGGGATGCTGTACAGGAAAGGGGAAAGTTTAAAATGACTTAATGAGATGGTGCTTAAGTTACCCAAGTGGTGTCATTTACAGAGAAAAAGACCATTTTAAAAGAAGTTGTAGGCCAACCATAGGTCATGGAGTAGGTGTGTGTGTGTGTGTGTGTGTGTGTGTGTGTGTGTGTGTGTGTGTCTGTGTGTGTGTGTAAAATACATATAATTTAGCTGTATTTCAAATATAAATTTACTTTGCTTTGAGTAAAGATCATTTGACTCTGGGATTTATGAGACTTAAACTTGGGGTTTCTGCCATGCTAAAGCAGTTGAGCAGAAGTTTCCTGGAAGAGTGTTGATTAGGAATTTTTGTTAAAAGAAGATGGTCAGAGTTGGATATTTCTTCTTGGTGTCATTCTTTTCCACATTTATTTTTTTCTCCTGTTTTGTTTTCTAAAAGTTAGAATAGTGAATCTAAACATTTCATTTAAACTTAGCCTGAGATTCTTGAGCAAGTATTTACTTTAAGGGCTTATCTAGATGAGGGCCAGCATAATGCAGCAAAATAAAATTCCAGATATGCAGGTTGATTGTTAAATAACTGCACAGACCACACATCTCAAGGATTTTCATTTACTCATTTCTAAAATATGCACATCTGGGCTTGAGAGATGGCTTAGCTGTTAAAGACTACAGTCACAACCAAAAAAAAATTAAAATATGTACATCAGATAATCTCAAGATATTTTTACAGTGAAAGCTCTATAATTTAACACCTTATTAATTACACCGGTTGAATCAATATTTTCAGAAATGTTAGCAGAAGTCTTCCAGGTAAATTTAGTGATTAAGCATTTATTCCTCCATAATAAATAATAATTTTAAATAATAAAAGAAAACCTGTATTCACAGGGAAGTAGAAACAACATATGAAAGAGATAGAAGATTTGGAAAATATAAAAGAGAAATTACTGCAAGGAGAAAGCTGAATGACTGGAGGGTATTGTATCAATTAGAAGCAAACTAGTTCCCACTCTAGAACTGAAGAATTGGAAGCACTTTGTCCTATGAGTAGCTGAAAAAAATTGTAATTAATAATGGTAGAATATGGTGATTCTGTGAAACATGATAGGATAATATAGAAAAGGATAATCATTGAGTGAGTATTTATAATATCTAAAATATACTTAAATAATAGTTTTTTTAAATAGAGTGAGAAGTTTGGTAGTAGAATATAGAGAAGAAAAGATGAATTCAAGCAAATAATCCAACAAGCTGAAAATCTGACTGATAAGATTTCTAGACAACAGAGCTGAGAGAATGATAGTAAATCATCACAAAATTATATGATGGAAGTTTTTGATAAGCAAGTACGTGATTTCTACTTTGAAAGTGTCTGCTGAATACCCATAAAATATGAAGTAAAATTATGTCCCTGGAAACCTTAGAATGCTATTAATGAGTAGATGAAAGAAACTTGTAGAAAAAATATAAAACTATACATCATCTTAAAAATCAGGATATTATCTGACATCTGAATGGGATCAATGAAAGCTTGAAATCATGCCTTTAGAATTCTGATAAAGTTACGTTTAATGAACGACCACATATACCACCTTTTGTTTCTAAGAAATAATTTCAGTGTATGCTCTATTCAGAAAGGGATAAATGAGGAGAAAAGAACAATACAGGATTTATAAACATAAAAAAAGATAAAATGATAAAGTGAGGTTTATGAATAATAGCTGTAAGTTGCTTTTAAGAATACAGTATTTATTTGGGTTTAAGATGGAAAACTCCAGGAAAGTATGTCCTCATAAGACAGAATTGGAATATAATTCTTTATGCTTCAGGATATGAATTATTAAGAGATGTTTCTGTTCTGCTAAAGATCTTGGGAATGGGAGTCAAGTTACAGTATTAACTGTAGGAAAGAGGAGTTGATACTCATATAGGAAAGCTTTCAAAATGGACTACTTGACTAAATATTGAGAAGATGGTAGGAAAGGAAAAGCAAAAGAGAGACAATTATACATTTTCCATGATAGTACATTAATATTTATATTATGTTGAAAATTTATAAATCTAGATAGCAAGCATTGTAAATGTGATTGTAAGAATCAGAGGGTCAGGGACTTGGCTGTGAGATTGTCTCCTAGGAACACAAAAAGCTTAACTGTAAAACCTCACAAACATGACCACCCAAATATGAGTTGAACCAGGAGGACACCAACAAACATGACAAACTGCACAGCGGGGGGGAAAGCCCATGAGGCCTCAACCATACACAAAGAATGATAGGTAATTGTAAAGCTGAGAGTAGAAGAGTTGGTTCTCCTCAGGAAAGTGCATACCAATTGTTGTCCAGTGTCAGATGGTCAGCCCTGAAAATGTACATGCTAATGACATTATATGGACTTAACAGGTTATATTTAGGGACATATGTCTGTACAAATACATACATGCATGCAATAACAATTAGAGAGAAAAGAAGCCATGAATTTGAAGGGGAATGGAGAGGGCTATATGGAAGAGTTTAGAGGTAGGAAAGGGAAGGGAGAAATGCTGTAATTAAAATACAATTTCAATAATAACAGCTACAAAAGAAATAAAAAGAGACAAAGACTACAGTGAATTCTAGCACATTCTGAAAAGTTGGGTTATACAATGTTTTTTATTGTTCATTTTTTTGAGGTTTCACTATGTAGCCAGGCTGACCGGAAATTCCCTGTGTAGACCAAGCTAGCCTAGCACTAAGAGATTTGCCTGTCTCTGCCTCATGAGTGCTGGGATTAAGGGAGTATGTAACTATGCCTGACTTCGAATTTTTTGTATAAATTATGTGATATCATTTAATAAACTTTGTAAATGTATTATTACTTTGAAAACACCAAAGAACGAAAAAATTGAATATTTAAACAAATTAGGGCCAGGAAGTGAATCAGAGAGCTCGGAAGGAGAAAAGAGAAGGGAAGTGATATAATTGCACTATAATTATTAAAAGAATTAAAAATATTATTAAGATTGTTTAATTTTTAAAAAAATATTTATTTACATGTTTATTATTAGTATTATCTTTGGCAAGGTTGGGAGAGAAATGTTCATGCCAGTGGAAGTCAAGAGGACAACTATTGCTAGTCAGTTTTCTCCTTCACCATGAGGGTCTGGAGAATTGAACTTAGGTAGTGAAGTTTGGTGTCAAACAAATTTACTCACTCAGCCATCTTCTAGCCTTCAGCCTAAGATTCATTCATGCTGTGTACTCACAATTTGTGCTCTTTATATTTTACATGTTAAAATCATAATCTCCAGTGTGATAGTATTTGGACAAGGGGCCTTTTGGTGGTAATTAAGTCATGAATATGGGACTCCTTAGGGAAGAGTGTACTCCTTTTTTTTTCTTCATCACTTGAGGACACAGCAAGAAGGTGACCACCATATGCAAACCAGGAAAAGGCAGTCAGAACAACTTGACTGTGCTGGTGTTTTGATATTAGTCTCTCAGCTTCAGAACTCAGAAATAAATTGCTACTTACCACCTAGCCAGATAGAAGACTAACTCAATGAAGCATGTGTGAATGCAAATATTTTTATCTGGAGCAATAGGTTTATGTGCTGTCATTGATGGAATGTTGGCATTCTGTTATTGAGAGTAATATCATTTGTTTAAAGCTTCCTCTTATGCATGTGAGGTATATAGCCTTCTGTGAAAACTTATATAGAGGAATCTAAGAATTGTTGGTACAATTTTCAGATGTTAAGCTGTATTAAAAAAAGGGTATTAACTTATGAATGTCCAAGATTAATATAAAAAAGAATCCTTAATCTTATTTGCTAGATTAGTACATTTATTAAATGAAGAACAGCTTCCTTACATTCTGATTAATATTTAAATATTTAATACTTTTTTCTTACACATCAACACTCACATGTTTAGTGTACAAATTATCATGAAATGCTTTTAACTGTTCACTGAATCATTACCTATTCATCTATGGTTAATATAAGGCACTTTTGTTGTGGCTTACAAAATGTGAAGTTATGCAACTCAGTGCATGCAGTTAAGAATTTAGATTATTCTTCAATAATCAGAAACAAGCTTTGCCAAAAATCCAGTATGAGTGTGCTCAAAATATCAAGTGCCTTTTGAAGATTTTAAATAAGAACTCCACAATAAAAATTCAACAACAAACAAACAAAAAGCCCATAGCAGATTTTATAGACAAAAATGTTTCACAGACATCTTCAAGCCTTCTTGAGAATTTTAGAACTTAAGAGAGGGAGAGGCAGAGAACAAGGTAGAAAAGGAGGGAGTAGAGTCCTTTCCTTTCTTTTAAACCAAGGACATTTGGTATTGAGAGGAAAAAAGGGAAGAGGAGAAATGAAGAAAGGACTGGATTTGTCTCAAAGATTTATTTTGTAATTGATTGCTGCTTATAAAGGTTTTCATTGATGGAGAATAGGAGGGAGAATTGTAAGTTTCAATGCTGAAGCTTTGAAGAGTTGCCCTGTTGTTGCAGCTGCTTGGGCAGGCTCACTCAAACATCAATGGTGCATTGTGGCAGTTCGCTTTGCTTCCCTGTTTCTGATGGACATTCTCCAGGCAGTGAAGGGCAAAAGGACTGGCTATGCTAGTAACTGGCATAATAGAAGTTGTTGGACCAGTTTTGAGTATGTGTATAAGCAGAACACTTAATGATAGATTATATAATATGGCCAGTCTGCACTGGTGTTCAGAAAGCACTCTCTGGCAAATTAGATCAAGCAGGAATGTTTTATATTATCTTCTTGTAGTATAGAAGGTATATTATTTAGCATGTGCATAGTGGTCAGCAGAAAGAAACAATGGAGGTAGCTTAAAGAATAAAAGCCAGACTATATTTACCACGAAAATATTTCCTTCATCAAATCAAAATTACAATATTGATTTCTGCTGTTCATACTTATTTTTAAAAGGATAACCATATAGAACACAATAAGCTATATTAAAATTTATCTCAGTGTTTTCTGCTTACTTAAATGAATTTTTTGGTAAAATTTTAATTTATTATTTGAATTGCCCTTTTATTAACATGAGCTTTTATAACACATTTTAGAATTTGCCTGCTGCTTAATAAGTAGAGCAGCTACCCAGGACTTCCTTATGTCTTAAGGAAGTGATATGGAGAAGACAAAAATGATACTGTTTATATCTTTTTTTGTGGATAGTATTCAAATAGGAATAGAAAAGAATGGGCGGGGCTGTGCATTTTTGCAAATTAAAGTAAAAATCCACACTGTTTGGTAATTCTTTCAAGGATAATGGTAACAGTTTTTAAGGACTGCACATTTATATATTATATGTGTTCTTAAAGCATTGCCTCTGTATATTTTTACTTGATTTTTATGATCCTGAAAATAAGGAAGAAATTTTTTCTCATGTTATAGTTGAGGAAACAGTAAAGTCAACAATTAGTTTTGAGCCATAGATGAAGTAGTTCACTTTCTCATTTGATCATTATCTTTCCCCAGGAAAATGTTATTACTTCCAGTTTTACCTGTTTCAGCTGAAATTAAATAAAGTACTGCCCTTTTTCACCAGAGCACATGGAATCCAAAACTGAGAACTCTTGCTCCAAAACCTGTTCTTTTTCTACTGAATGCGTAATTTTGAAATGTGGAGAGTTGAAAAGTGTGACATGATGCATACAAACCAATGTATAAAATCTTAAAGATAGAGAATTCTATATCCTGTAGTGTGAACTTCATCTCCTATAATATTCTGAACTGAGATACATAATTGGCACCATGTAGAAACCAAGACACATCATTATTTCACCAAGATCAAGTCATGTCATGCTTCTCATTTTATCTTTAATTTTCTAATAAAGTTATCTAGATTATTAGATAAGAAAATTTAAATATGTGCCATAGTAATATAAGGATTTGACCAAATAATGACAGCATGTTTAGATATATTTATGGTTTATTTTAATAATTTCACATAAGTAGTTTTTTAATTTTATTTTCTTAGTCAAATATCTATTAATGCCCCACCAAATACTAAGTTATTCATATCTACTTTGAGATATTCTTTTATCTTTTTTGAGATTATAATGTAATTACAACACTTCTCCCTTCCCTTCCCTTCCTTCAAAGCCTCCCATTTCCCCTCCCCATTCTACTTAGGCGACTGAGGAAAGCTGGGAGAGAGGTAGAACTTCCTAGGGGAGAGTACGCCAATTGGTTGTCCAGTGACAAATGATCAGCTCTGAAAACACACACATAAGAAACATTATACTGATTGAACAAGTTTATTGTTTAGGAATCTGTGTGTGCGTATCCATATGTGTATGTATGCATGCACATGAATAACAATTAGTGCATAAAAGAGGCCATGTATTTGGAGTTCTTTTAAAAGAGAGTGCATCATCAGTTTGCCTTGATTACTATCAATTGGTAAAGAAGCCAAGAAAAGAATGTGACTACTAAGTGGCAAATATATCATCAAACATACTCTCAGCTTGGATCTAGAGGAGGCATACCATTCGCAGAGGTGACATTTTAATTGGATCTTGATTACCAAACAAGATCTTATTACAGAGAAATGGAGGAAATTAGCTCACATCCACTGAGATTTGTCTTTGTTACTTTTCTTGTCTCTACAACTGAAATACCTGCAATGATAACTGAAGGGCAAAAGGTTTATTTTGGCTCACAGCTTTAAACTCTTCAATCCATGGTTATTTGGCCCCATGTATTTGGGCAGAACATCAAGGCAGTGGGGATACATATCAGTAAAGAAAGAAGAAATAGAAAGTGACTAAGGACCAGAATAACCACTAAATTCATGTCCCAAAGCATCTGCTTCCTCCAGCTAAGTCTGCCTCTTGATGTTTCCACCATTTTCCCAAAGACCACCATCAGATGAAGGGTAAGACACATAGGCCAATGGGGGATGTTTAAGATTCATATCATGGTATTTTGCCCATGGCCTCAAAGGTTCATGGACATCTCAAAATGAAAAGTATGGTTTGTTCATCTCTAATAGTCTTCAAAATCTTAACATTATTAAATACCATTCCAATATTCAAGTCTGTTTTGAGACTTGACGTGGACTCTTGGATGCAAACTTTTTCAAAATACTAAATAAGTTCTACTCTTCCAATGACTATGGCATTGCAAACGTTGCTGTTCTGAATGAGAGGAAAGGGGCACAGTAAACATTGAGGCTCTGAAAGAGGAGTGGGGCATGGAAACACACACACAGGATCAAAGCAAATGCAAACCAGAACCATGGCTTCATAATTCTTGTATTGTGCATGTCTGCAAGAGTAACATCACATGGATAATAGCAAGGTTTTCCATCAGTTGGAGAAGTAGCCAGACCCCTTTAAGACATGGCTGCAGAAGGGAAGTCTAATGAGGCAACTTCCTGGACAATCCTGTGCTACTGGGGAACCTTGATGTGACCTCAGAAAGATCACACCATTTTAATAGGACCCAACAAGTAGTAAGGGCAATGTATCTGGACTTATCCTAGCAGATCTTTAAAAGGAGAACCACAAGGACCAATCCAATCTTCAAGTTATTAAACAGACTGCCAAAAAGGGGCTTGCCACTATCTGAAGTAATTCAACAAAATTTAGAACACAACAGCAGAAAGTTCATACTTGAAGGTCTGATAACCAAACTAAATTTTACAATACATGCAAAAGCTGAAAAATATAACCTTTAAACAGAAGCAAAATCACCAATAAAAGTAGGCCTAGAAAGAAAGATAATGGAAGTGGAATAAAAACATTTTGTAGCAGTTTTTATAA
This sequence comes from Peromyscus maniculatus bairdii, assembly GCF_049852395.1. NCBI lineage: Eukaryota > Metazoa > Chordata > Mammalia > Rodentia > Cricetidae > Peromyscus > Peromyscus maniculatus. Next base: position 33,802,200 of record NC_134863.1, read on the forward strand.
ATATATCAAAAGATTTAAAGGGAAACATGACTGTAGTGAAGAGAAATGAGTGATTAAAAATAGGATCAACTGGAATTTTTATAGCTGAAGATATAATGGAAGTAAATTGTATTTCATTGTGATAATAGGACATTGGATGCTATAGAAAAGAGTAGTAATTGTGAAAACAGAGCAACAGAAACTGTCTGCTCTCAAACACACCGTGAAAAATGAGATCCAAACAAAACTCCCAAGGATATGCAAAGCCTCAGAGATGTATGGGATACCATGAAGCAGTTTCTAATGTCTAAAAGTGGATGCAGGAGAAAAGGTGGAAAAATTCTTAAATAATGAATATAACTGAACATGATACAAGGATTTTAACCATGGCCATTCTAAAAGCAGTGAAAATCACATTAAGATAGGTTATACTGAAACTGCTGAAAACCACCAAGAGAAAATATTACAGTGGGTGTGGGAGCATAGGTCTGCAATCCCAGCACTGAGTAGGTGGACATAGATAGATCCTGGAACTTGCTGGTGAGCCAGTCTAGCTATATCTGTGAGTTCCAGGGAAAGTGGGACACCATATCTCAAAAAATAAGGTGCAGGGTAGAGGGTATAGAGTGATAATAGCTATTGTTGCTCTTGCAGAGGACCTAAATTCTGTTCCTAGTCCCCACATGGCAAACAGCTGTCTCTAACTTCATTTCCAGGGTATTCAATACCCTCTTCTGGCCTCAGAGGGTGCCAGACACATAGATGATATGCACATATACATGCTTGTGAATATTCATACACTGAAAATGAAAATTAATCATTAAAGAAAAATGTGGTGGAGTATTGTGCGGATTAACAAGGCAACTCCACATAGTTATAAAGGTAGTTTATTTTGGGGTAACTTACAGCCAGTAAAAGGGTTGGTTACAGGATCTGGGAGAGGTGAGGTACAGTCCAGCAGGGTTCTCTGGAGAACTTTGCTTGGTCTACCATCCAGCATCCAGGATCATGAGGAATCAAGAGGGCCAGCATGTCCGGATCTTGGGTCTTAAGGGCTCCCGTCTCAGTGGACCTGGGGCAGGTCATAGGTAGGCATGGCAGTTACCAGAAGCCACACTAGGAGTAGTACTTCCAGAATTGGTTTCAGGGCATTGTGATAACATAAACAAATGGAAAATTCTACTCAGCTTTCAATATGGAAAATTTAACTGTAGAATGAATAATGAAGGTTAGATGAAAATATAGACTATCATAACATATAAGTTAATTACGTGTATGTCATTGACACAAACTTAAATTTATGTATTTAAATGAGTAAAAGTGAAATGTATCTCTAATTATTTAGACATGCTCTCACTGTTCCACATAAAAGAGCCAGTCATGCAGAGGGATTACATATTGTTACTTCCAGCCCTGTTTTCCTCTTGGGGTGTGAGTGTTTTTGCCATTCTTAATGGTTTCTAATATTTGATAATGGTTTAAAGACTATAACATACAACCTCAAGTCCATTGAACTACTTTCTGTGAAATTAAAGTGAAGCCAAATGAATCAACAAATAACAATAGTTATAGGGATGAAAGAACAGAATGTCTAGATTAGATGTGTAGAGGATACATAGTTTACAATGTTCAATACCTTTTGAGGAGATAGAAAATAATTTAGAACAGTATTTCACATGTTTGAATTTTAATGAAAACAGCATAGAACCTGTCTCATGCTTACTTATCTGCGCTGACAAAATATTTAGTCCAGAGGAAACATTATTAAAAAGGGAAATAAAGTGACTGGCCCAAATATGAGAACCATAGGTTGAATTTTCAGAATCCAGATTGGTTTTAACTGTGAATTTGACTATCAAGAAAGAAAATAGAGTAAGTCAAGAGATTTCTTGACTGTGGAGATTTTAAAAAAGTATTTGAAAATGAATTAATGAATTACAGTTTTTATTTGTAATAACTCAGTCATTTAAATACCAAATGTTTGTAGTGTCATTAGATGTACTTCTGAATAATTTAGTCTAGGAAATGTTTGCTTTTTATTTTTCTAAATTTTCTCTTAAGAAATTCTAGTCTTATGTAAAAAACTTAGTATACTTCAAACTTATACTAAAGTGCCAAGTAATATAAATTCAGGAGTTTTTTAAAGTTAAATATTTTGTTGCTTTGTGTAGGACAATCAGTGGTAGGAAAAAACTATGGTAAGATTCTTCTTAAAGGACAAGTAGATTAGGTTTTAACTTTAACACCATAAAGACAGGATGATATCTTTCTGTGTACGGAATGTAGTTCAGAATGACTCTCTTCTCTTGACTGTCTGTTTTTTAGTGCATTGCATAATACTGCATTCTAGGCGCTGTCATCTGAGAAACATCAGACCTATCAAATTCAGGTTAAGTTTCATCAGTTAAATTTAACTTAACAAAAATTGGGAAAGAACTTGCTGAAAATTGTTTTGTATCAAGGAGGAGTCTGTAAGGCACATTGACAATGATTAGAGAGAATAGTTTTTCACCAGTTTAGGAGAACAGACTATCCTTATGGTATTAATTTAGCAGCATTAATATCTATCTCAGTAGCCAATTAATAATTCTTGCTAGCTAGCAGTTACTTAAAACAGAGCATCGCCGGGCGGTGGTGGCGCACGCCTTTAATTCCAGCACTCGGGAGGCAGGGCAGGAGGATCTCTGTGAGTTCGAGGCCAGCCTGGGCTACCAAGTGAGTCCCAGGAAAGGCACAAAGCTACACAGAGAAACCCTGTCTCGAAAAACCAAAAAAAGGAAAAAAAGAAAAAAAGAAAAAAAAACAGAGCATCATAATCATAATCTTGGGTCTCACTAATTTTAATTTATGGTCCCTAAACTGTTATCTATAACATTTCAGCTTAAAAACATATCCTCAATCGAATCCTAGACATACGCTAGATTCAGTCTTCCCTTGTGTGCTATCAAAAGACTCTCATTTCCCCTTCTGAACTCTCCATTGATGTTCAAGCAGTTATTGCTCTAAGTATGGATGTTGATAACTTTTTCTCACTAGAAATTAATTTTATGCAAACTCGGCTTCTGTCTTATTTCTTTTCATTGTTAGTGAGAAACTCAGGTGATACTCCCAAGTAAAAGATTTCAGTTCTTATTTATTCAACTAGTATTTGAATACCTTAATAGAATCCTCAGATATCATTCTTATGCTGGTGAAATGGCTCAGCAGGTGAAGGCACTTGGTGCCAAGTCTGATAACCTATGGAAGGATAGAATAGACTTCTGCCAATAACCTGAGTTTGAGCCCTAAAACTCATATGACTGAAGGAGGGTATTGACTCCCACAGGTCCACTGACCTCCACTCATACACCCACATGTATATGCGTGCAGTACATAATCTCACACAAAAAGTAAAAGTTACATTAAAAAGTATAGAAAGCCATCCTTTTTGTTATTTGTTTCTTCACTCACATGCACAGTGTTAGGTTTCACTGTGGCATTTTCAAGATAAATCTGTTGTTGTTACCTCTCCCCCATCTCCCTGCTCTTCCCTTAGACTGTTACATCACTCCAGCCTCCTTTGCTGCCTCTCATGTGTAATGTGTCCCATAACCCTTCCCTTCCTCTGCTCTTGTTTTCCTACCTTTATGGTCTTCCTTAAAGGTCTGTTTCTACACTCACCCCACTAATATTCATACATATAAAATTATAAGCTAGCATCCACATATGAGAGAGAGTATGTGATTTCTGTCTTTGTCAGTCTGTTTCCTAGCTTATTATTATACTTTTCAGGCTACTCATTTTCCCACACATTTCATTTATATCTGTAGATGAAGAATATTCCTTGTGTAATGCACCGCGTTTTTATTGTCCATTTGTCTGTTGATCGGCACCTATTTTGGTTTCATTCCCTTGTATTTGGAAGAACAAAAACATGGATATGTACACATCTATGTAAAAACCATGTTTTTATTGTTATTTTTTCTTTAAATGATACTGAACTATGTGTTTATATGTGCATATCAGCTGGCACATTGATCATAACTAAGCATAAATAGAATCTGTACATAAATTTTTTGATGAAATATTTGCTACATTCATATACCAGCTATACACGATTTATGGAGAATATATGTTTGTAAAAAGATAATATGTGTCAGTTTTTATGGCAATGATTAGAAAAAGTAAAATAAAAATTGAATAATCTTTGTGTAATGCAGAGGACCAGTTATAGGTAATGTACATAATTGCCAGGAATTTCAACCCCTCTGATATCTTTAAAAATAAGTCTCGCCCTTCATTATTCCCACTCATGTCCAGGTTGTTCATGTAGATCTCAGCCATTTCTCCATCATTGGGCCATCCCCGTGTCTTTCTTGGGGTCCTGTTTTCCAGGTAGCCTCCCTGGTGATGTGTGTAGCAGTCCAGTCATACTTGTTCCACATCTAGTATCCTCCTATGAGTGAGTACATACCATATTTGTCTTTCTGAGTCTGGGTTACCTCACTCAGGATGATTTTTTTTTCTAGATCCGTCCATTTGCCTGCAAACCTCATGATGTCATTGTTTTTCTCTGCTGAGTAGTATTCCATTGTGTATATGTGCCTAGGAAAGAGAGCCTGTGGGAGCGGAGGATCCCAGCTGGATCAAGAACAGAGAGGGAGAACAAGGAATAGGAGACCATGGTAAATGAAGAGCACATGAGAAAAGGAAGAAACAAAGTACTAGAGAGGCCCACAGAAATCCACAAAGATATCCCCAAAATAGACTGCTGGCAATGGTTGAGAGACAGCCGGAACTGACCTACTCTGGTGATGGCATGGCCAAACATCCTAATAGTCAATGCTAGAAACCCCATCCAACGACTGAGAAATCTGAATGCAGAGATCCACGGCTAGGCCCTGGGTAGAGCTCCAGGAGTCCAATTAGCGAGAAAGAGGAGGGTTTATATGAGCGAGAATTGTTGAAACCAAGGTTGGATAAAGCACAGGGACAAATAGCCAAACGAATGGAAACACATGAACTATGAACCAATGGCTGAGGGGCCCCTAACTGGATCAGGCCCTCTGAATAGGTGAGACAGTTGATTGGCTTGATCTGTTTGGGAGGCATCCAGGCAGTGGTACTGGGTCCTGTGCTCATTGCATGAGTTGGCTGTTTGAAACCTGGGACTTATGCATGGTTGCTTGTCTTGGCCTGGGAGGAGGGGACTGGACCTGCCTGGACTGAGTCTACCAGGTTGATCTCAGTCCTTGGGGGAGGCTTTTCCCTGGAGGAGGTGGGAATGGGCGTTGGCTGGGGGGAAGGGGAAGGGGGCAGGAAGGGGGACAACAAGGGAATCTGTGGCTGATATGTAGATCTGAATGGTATTGTAAAATAAAATAAAAGGAAAAAAAATAAAAACAAGTCTCAGCCCAGTGGTGGTGGCACACACCTTTAATCCCAGTACTCAGGAGGCAGAGGCAGGTGGATCTCTGAGTTCAAGGTCAGGCTGGTCTACAAGGGCAAGTTCCAGGATAGCTAGGCCTACACAGAAACCTGTCTCAAAAATTAAAACAAAATCTCTTCAAGAGAAAATTATCTGGTTAATGTAATATTAGATTTGGTTCCTAAGGTGTGGTAAAGAGAGCTTAAGTGTTTCACATACTTATTTAATCATATATTTACAAAATTCCATATATGCATCCAAGATGGCAACTATGTAGAGATTTTGATATAATGAATAGTTTACTTACTTAACTTAACAATTTCATAATACACATATAATTAAATTTTTGTTTTTATTTTTAAAGTTAGGTTTTTTTTTTGTTCTTTGTATTGAAAGTAAATTCTTTTTTCGCACTGTATATCTGGATTATAACTTCCCTCTCCTTCTACATCTCCCAGTTCCTCCCCACCTCTCTTCCCATCCAGATCCAACTCCTTTCTGTTTCTCATTAGAAAACAGACAGGCTTCTAAGGGATAATAATAAAATCAAACAAAAACTGACACATCAAAGTTGGATAAGACAAACAGAATGAGGAGAGCTCAAGAAGGCAAGAGTCAGAGACCCACTAGTTCTTACACTCAGGAGTCCCATAAAAACATCAAACTGGACACCATAATATATGTACAAAGGATCTGGTGCAGAACGTGCAGGCACTGTGCCTACTGCCTCAGTCTCTGTAAGTTCATTGGAGTTTTCCTCGTGTTGATTTAGAGGGTCTTGTTCTCCTGGTGTCCTCCATCCCTTCTGACTCTTCCGCTCTTTCTGCCTCCTCTTTCATTGGGTTGCCTGATCTCTGAGGGGAGGTTTTGATGGAGACATCCCATCAAATTAGGGCAGAATGTTCCAAGTTTTCTCTCCGTCTATGTAATGTAATGAGTTTGAAATTCTTTTTTGATACTATCACTAAAACATCACGAGATACATTCCCATTTGCTGACAACAGAGGATTATTTTAAACACTTGTTACTGTAGGTTGTATTTATGATCTCCTTTTTAAAAATGTACAATTTCCTCTTGTTTTGATGTAACTTTGGAAAGATTTGCTTTCCTTTGCATGTAACCTTTGAAACTGGAAAGAAAATGGCCAGAAAAAAAAGCTAAATATCTACCTCCATTTTCAAATTCTAGCAGAATGACCTCTAATATTTTTAGAGACTAGTGCTGCTAGATGTCATTTCAAACTGATATAATTTTGCATTGTCATTTATTGAGAGTGTGTCTCCAATAATGTAAGACCCCTTTGCTGTTCAATAATTTTAAATAGTTTGCTATATGTTTTGATATATTCTATATTTAGTCAATACTTGCTATTTTTTAGATTCTATAAATAGAAAAACAATAATTATATAGTCTGTATTTTCAATGAATATATAGTATAGAAGAGACTGGGAGACCCCCAGACATTGCAATATTTAAAAGGAGTTGCTATGAAAGCCATCAGGCCTATATACCCCACATCTGGCAGGATGCATGTGCCCAGAGATTTCTATGAATATGCCCCTCTCAAATCATAAATTACCTAAGACATTATGAGATTAAAAAGTGTTTGGTTACTTGGTTGTTGTTCTAACTTCATAGATGATAAGATCATGTTATAATATCAAAATATTGGATTCCCCTACATGGTGATGCATAAGAAACTTGTCACTTTCAGGGTTAACCAGAGAAAGAAATGTTAAAAAGATTATGGAAAAAAGACACCATGTCTAAAAGCATAAAATTTAAAAAGAAGTCATAGGTGAGTAGGTTCTCAGATTGGGCAAGGCTGCTGTAAGATTCTTGACAGTTCCCTATGACTAGTGAACATATATGCTTTATACCTGTGAAGGATGAAGTTGTAGAGGTAAGCTAAGACACACATGGATCAGTGTAAATCCTTTGTAAGATAGAAATCTTTAATAAATACTCTTTTGTACATCATCAAAAAATCACAGTTTTAAGACAAATGTTAAAGAAATACTCATTTTAAATGTAAATAAAAATTCAAAAATAGTCACATCTTTATAAACAGGGACAAGTTATTGGTTTCTCTTTCTACGTGTATGAAGAAAGACAGATGGATGACCTTTCTGAGTAGTCCTTACATAAACTTTATGAGAATTGCAATTGTGAATTTGATACATTTTGTGAAGCTTATGGTTGCTTTGAAATGTACACAGTAATAATCACCTCAACATTTGTTTTAATTCTGCCAAGACTATTTATCTTATCTGAAATGACAGACACCTCTGTTGGGATATTATTATGAGTATCATAATTTATCAATATAAATCATATGAACCCAAGATTCTCACTTTAGTGAAAGTTTTAACCCATTATAAATAGGCAAATATTGAGATCTCAAAATGGGATATTGCAAAGGCTTTTGTAGGAACTTTTCCAATTTGGAAAAACAACTCAAGATACAAAGCTAGGATGTCTCTCTGTGTGTCTCTGTATATATAGTAGTACATAAATGTATCTATATGTGTACATATATGTGAACATATATTTATATCATTGTACGTGTGTGTCAAAATGTACTTAAAGAGAAACTAGAATTGATATTTTGTATAGAAGATTGTATCAACCCTTTTTGACTACTGGTTTTGTTTGTTGCCGCATCAAGATGATAATATCCCTGGAATTAAGGAATGGTCACAGTTTCAGTTCACTGTGCAGAGAGCAAACATCATAGCATTATGAGAATGATCTTTGTGTTGAATAAATTTTGGCAACTGCTTACAACTTCAGATTTTTTTGTGTTTATTTGTTTCCTTCAAATTTTTGGAAATCTCAACCATACCTACACTCATATTCTAGTAACTATAAAAATATCATACTCTGTAATTTTGAGAACATTTAAAAAGTAAGTTTTGTAACATTTATAGAGTAAGAAAACTCAGTAGAGGCAGAGAAAGGTTCTTCTCTGTATATTTGTCTATCGTGCAAGACTGTAGAAGACCCATAGTTGAGGTATTTACCCAGTGCTAGAGAAAAGAACCCCTTTAGCATGCTGTTCTTGGGTTGGGAGATTAAGTGTTTCAACATCACATAAGTAGAGCACCAGAAAGATAAACTGAAGAAAGCTGAGAGAGCAGAGAGAACTTTGATTACATAAATGTAAACTTCATTTTTCTTTTTCTATTTTTTTTTTGTTTTGATTTTTTGTTTTCAAGACAGGGTTTCTCCATGTAGGCCAGGCTATCCTGGAACTTGATGTGTAGACAATTCCGGAGTCAAACTCACAGAGATCCACCTGCCTCTGCCTCCCAAGTGCTGGGATTAAAGGTATGTGGCACCACAGCCTGGCCATTTTTCTTAATCTTATCTTCAAATTTCCTGATTTTTTTTTAGTATGCTTGAAGGGTTTGAGAAATAAAAGTTGTTGAGGAAGGGGAGCGAGAGTGCAGAAGAGCATATGTGCTGTGAGACAACAGGAGGCTCCTGGAGCTGCATAGTGCATGGAAGGCATGGGGTTTAGGGAGAAGAGGGAAGAGAAACAGCAGAGCAAAGTCAATATGAAAAGTGCCATGGTGAAAACTAATGCTTTGTCTGAATAGTAAACAATGAAGGTTGTGGAAGTAGGATGGCCACAGTGTATATGACTGTTACCAGGTAGATATTTATGTAAGCATTTGCAGTCTGAAGTGCCACATCCATACCTGAATTTTCTGTAATATAGTAAACATTTGAGAAGAATATGTCTTCTGTGTTACACTGCTCTTCTAGTTGAACTGTTTCTGTAGAGATCCTTTTCATATGTCGCTAAGGCATCTGACACCCAGGAGGCATACCTTGCTGTAGAGCTAGACTGTGCATCTATCTCAGCTCTATTAATAATACATTGAATTTGATCATGGCTGATACTTTCCTGATAATGTTTCATAGTAAAGGATTTGGAATAAGCATTGTTTTCACTCACATAGGAAGGGGGTTGTTTCTTGTGTAACCCGATTGTCACTTTTGGAAATTTCTTGATTGCCAAGGCAGTTTTCTTACTAGTCAAGACTTGTATTGCATAACGTGCCCTGACACTTCTGGGTTCTGTCCATTATAACAGTGTTTCACTAATTGGTGCCTGTGGTCTTGTCAACTGTGGATCCATGACCTTTGTAGTTTTACAGAAGAAAAGACAATGAAATAATTTTTCCATTCCTACAGCATTAAAATATGAGAAATTATATTTTCACAAACTTTCAGCCTTGAAATTCACACAGAAAAATTCACACAGACTTATCTTTAACAACAATGAGATAACATCGTATAATATGTATAACTTTTTATATAATTTACAGATCATATATGTTGTTACACTTGTCATTGTCCATCGTTACCTTTTTGTTATATACCTAATTCACAAAATCCACCAATAGGAAAATTAAATTTTTAAAATTAAATTTAATATAAAAATGTTAATGGAATCTTTAAAGATTGAAATACCATTAGTATAAACAGTGCATACTGTTGTGGAGCAGTAAATGCATGTTCACTATTGCCCTGGAGGAAGTGAGTTACAGGTGTGAGGATTTTATACACAGTTTGGGAAGTGCTAACAGGAAGCTCAATGATGAATGCCAGAAGTCCATTCCCTCTTTGTTCTTACTGTGTTCTTTCTCCTCAAACCTTGTCAAATAATCAAAGGAAGCTATTGAAGTGCTTCTGGTCATTTTTT